>NW_021703775.1:6887240-7110446 GCF_005190385.1 Monodon monoceros
CGGGGCGGCGCGCCGGCCCGGCTCCCGCGGCCCTTGGTCTCGCGGCCTGGGCGGCCCGCGGCGCCCGGAGCGCGGCCGCTGCCGGGTTATGTAACGCGTGACCTCCCCTTCCCCCTCCGCCATGGCGCAGCCGGCCCGCCGCCCGCGCTCGGCCGCCCGCTGAGGCGCCGCGCCGACGACTCGCGCCCGCGGCCCTGCTCGCCGGCCGCGCTCGGACCGCGCCATTCATTCATGCGCGTGGGCTGCCGGCCGGGGCCACGCGCTGGATGCTCCGCCCGGCCTCCCGCCGCGGCGTCTTCCCCGTGACCCCGCATCCCCCTACCCCTTGCCCCGCGTTGGATCCCGGCATCGGTGTCGGACTATCCGAAGGCAATTTTTACTCACTTATTTTTTCCTTGTTACTTATCTGTTGCCTTGATATGCAGAGCTCCTTTCCCCAACTGTCCTGGCAAGTGCCCGTTTCCCACTTCACTCCTTGTGAAAATGATTCAGCACCTGTGCAGACGGAAAGGGCCCTTTCCTTATATGTTTCCCTGCTCTTTCTACCGAAACCCAGTTTGTAAAGAAATACCTTAGTGTATCACTCATTAGTTGACCCCCCACCCACCTGATTTAAAAAAAAAAAAATTGCAGGTGGTGTAAGTCTGCTGTTTCTATCTTCTCCATCTTTTCAGGTCACGTCCAGCAGAGAAATGGTATCATTTAAGTGAAAATAACGAGACTAGCACATATCATCAAAGTGCTTGTAACTAACTGGTAAGGACTTGATGTAGCGATTCTTAATTCTGTCTCCCCGGCCTCTCCACTATCGTTTTCCAGAATTAGCCATTTCCGCTTTAGGGTAGGACATAGGATAACCTTGGTTCTTCCTGTGGACTTCGCGGTAACCTGTCCTGTGGGGTATACCGTTTACCTGGTTTCCAGACTTCCCTCTCAGCTTTCCCACGTAGCCTTGTCTTAGCCGGAGCAGATACTGCGGGCGTGTAGTTCCCTCCCTGTACTTCCTAGACTCTTGGAAGCGCACCTAGCGTCCCTCTTTTTCCAGCGATCCTTCCCTGGTCTAGAAGGATCTCCATTCACTTCTTAGGCTGTTTTTTTGCCACTTCTCATGTGTTATGATGATTATCTTTTTATCCGTATCCTCTTTTTCTCTATCTCCAGGTCTTTTGTGGGCAGAATCTGTACCAAACTTGTCATAGAACATTACTCTTATTTCATGGTAAACAATACGTATTTAAGTTTTTTTTTTTTAAGGCAGGAATCACTCTTTTAGGACTAATTTCTTTGATACCTCAAGTAGTAAATATGTTTTCAAAATAATGTGTTTGAATATGTAAGATCACTCCATTGTCTCCAACCCCAACTTCAAAACTCAGATTCTGTGTAAGAGAAAGAAACCCGTCCCCACCAGCAACAAGCTAGTCACTAATAAGAGAGACTGCATGTAATGTATATTTTATAGTCCTTTCTTTCGTAGATGCTGTAGTAGGAAGATAAGAACTTCAGAGTTAGATGTAGATTTAAATTCTAGCTCTACCCATTACTAGCTGTGTCCTTGGACAATTTAAGTTACTAATATCTCTGATTTTTTTAATCATTTGTCTAACGAAGATATTTCCTACCTTGGGTAACTGAGGATTAAATGAGCTCTTAAATGTAAGGCATCTAGTGAGTCCCTGGTACACAGTGGTGCTCCGTAAATACAGATTCCCTTTGGTATACCTTTTTATTGCAGTTCACAGTCTAGAATGAGCTGGGATGTGCTGAGACAAAGCATGAGAAGAAAGCTAATCACAAGAGGTGATAGGTACCTCTTCTTGTCTCCAAATAAATGAACAAGCCCTAAACTAAGGAGCAGTAAAGCTCTTTCTGCTTCTCAAGAATGTATGAGTGTATGTGACATATTGTAATAAATCCTGGAGTATATTAAATAGAACATTTATAAATGAAGGAAATACCTTTTAATCTTACTTTCCTTCTATAACAGCTCCCACTAAAGCATTAACATGGATATTAAAGAGAATCTATGGGAGACGAGGAAGGAGGAATATTAAAAAAGTCTTTTTCAGGGGCAATTAGGTTGCATGCTCTCCTTTTAGTATCTCATCTATTTATGAACAGTACGGGAATCCTAGTCTGAGTTCAAGTATGTCTCCCTTAGACTGTTGCAACAGTGCCTTCCCCGGTGTCCCTATTTCTGTCGCTCCCTTCCCTACTGATCCCCACATAACAGTCAGAGTGATCTTTTTAAACACGTAAATCATATTGTCACTCTCTTGGTGAAAACTCTCCAAAAGCTTCCTGTTACCCTTAGAATTGAATCAGAACTTTTTGCCGTTTCTCGAACAAACCAAACTGTTCCTCTCTTGGGGGTGTTATGCTTGCTGTTCTTTTAGTTGGGCCACCCCTTCCTCCTGGTGGCTATCTTGCTCAGATGTCATCACGTCAGAGTGATCTCTTTTCTGATCCCTACAGTAGAAGCCAGCCCCTCTCTCTGTCACTTTTGATTCATTTTGCTTTATTTCTCTTCACAGCATTTATTACGAGGCAGAGATACACTCTTCACTTAACTTACCCATTTCTCCCATAAGACTTGTTTGTTCCAAAGCCTCTCCCCCCCTGGAGGGCAGAGGCCTTGTCTGACTTGTTCATGGCTCTGTCTCTGGTGCTTAGAAGGGTGCTTGGCACATAGTAGGCTCTCAGTAAAACTTGTTAAGTGAATTAAGTGAACGAGTGGTATAGTTGATTTAAACATTAGTTCTGGAGTCAGACAGCCAGGGTCAGAATCCTGGCTCCTACCATTTACTGATTGTGTGGCCTTGGGCTAGTTAATATCTTTTGGTGCCTTAGTTTGCTCATCTGTAAGATGGGACAATAATACCTACTTTTTACGATTATGGTAAGAAATAATTGAGTTAATGTATATAAAGTTCTTAGAACAGGGTTATTTCACAGTTTTGAAAACCAGTACTTGAAATTAGCTTGGAGTATTCACTTAGGACTTTGTGTTTTTGTGTGAGATTAAAAATGCAAGCATTGAATTTTATTTTTACTACTTTTACTGAATTTTTCTGGCTACCAAAGTTATATTTATGGAACTCCTTTTTAAAATAAATACATTTTGTGGATGTCTAGAACGGATTAAAAAATAAACTGATAAGAATGGTGACCGGTATTCGGTCTTAATGTGTAAGTCAGCTTTTTTTTTTTTTTTTTTTACGGTACGCAGGCCTCTCACTGTTGTGGCCTCTCCCGTTGCGGAGCACAGGCTCCGGACGCGCAGGCTCAGCGGCCATGGCTCACGGGCCTAGCCGCTCCGCGGCATGTGGGATCTTCCCGGAGCGGGGCACGAACCCGTGTCCCCTGCATCGGCAGGCGGACTCTCAACCACTGTGCCACCAGGAAAGTCCTAAGTCAGCTTTTTTATTCTTAGATCTGTGGAAGATGCTAAGAGTGATTATCTCAACAGCTGCCCACGGGAGTGGCTTTTATATATTTCCCTTTGAAGTTCAGCTAGCGATGTAATTGTGGTGATGAAAGGACTTGCTGGAGGCTGAAGACAGGAAAATCCTTGAGATACAGTTGAAGTATGAGTCCTGTAGTAGTTGGGAAAGGAAAGATGTTTTACCATCTTTAGTGTGTTCAATTTCTGCCTTCTTTCATTATGGGTTGCCCACCCCCAAACTGTATTCCCAGAAACTAAGCTGCCTGTGGTGATTGCCCTTGCATAATACCAGTTATCTTTACTTAGTCCACTGGTCCTTAGTAAAATGCCTCTTTGTAGGAGCATTGTTTTATTTCATTTCTCAGTCTGAACTTTAGTCAATAGGATCCTAAACTTAGGGCCTTAAACTTAAAGAAAAAAATCACAATACTGCTCTGTGTAACATTTGTTACAAAGTTTAATAATAATTGCTGAATCATTAAATATTTACTGTGTGTCAGGCTGTTTGCTTAGTGCAGGGTCTCATTTAATCTTCACAACCACCCGGTCAGGTGGACACAGTTTTAAAGAAACAGATTTAGAGAGATGATGCTACTTGGGCAGGTCACACAGGTGAGAAGGAAGCCAGGATTTCAGTCTGTTTCCACCTGATTCCACAACCCAAGGTCACATCCACTTTGCTATGAGGCAGGTCGAAACAAGGTTTCTGTTTGGACACTTGCGTTGTGTTTGATCACGTTATTTGTATGTGTCGTTCTTCTTTACTACTGGCAGTTTTATCGTTTTATGGCTGTTTTTTTCTTTTCTTTTTCTTTCTTGTTTTTTTGGCTCTGACGACGACAGATCTTCCACAACTTAGAATGGAATTACTTTCCATTAAACCCATCGTAAGTTAAAAATGTTGTAAGTAAAAATGCATTTAATACACCTAACCTACTGGACATCATAGGTTAGACTAGCCTACCTTAAACGTGCTCAGAACACTTACATTAGCCTATAGTTGGGCAAAGTCAAGTAAGACAAAGCTTATTTTATAATAAAGTGTTGAACATCTCGTGTAACTTATTTAATACTCTACTGAAAGTGAAAAACAGAATGGTTGTAAGTGTATCAGTGGTTCCTCCTCCGGGTCGCGTGGCTGACTGGGAGCTGTGGTGCTGCTCCTGCCCAGCATCACAAGAGAGTACTGTACCGGTATTTCTGGCTCCAGAAGAGATCAAAAGTCAAAGCACGGTTTCTGTTGGACGTGTATCACTTTGGCACCACCATAAAGCCGAAAAGTTGTAAATCGAAGCATCATAAGTTGGAATCATCTCTACTATACTTAGATGTCTATTTTTTATGAGTGTGAAACATTTTAATAGGTTGATGCTATGCAAAATCACTTTTTCCTTATTAAATCATTAAAAATAAGTCAGCATCATGTGTGTCATGGTAGGTCAGCTTTGTAATTAGTTTGAAAAGGTTTTGCATATAATAGATGTGATGCCTCAGATTTAGGAAAACATGAATATATTTAAATTTGCTTAAGGCTAAAAGAAATTTTAGGTAGCAAGTAAATACATGTGTTTCTGCCGATCATGGAGCGAATCTTTATTATTTTTGTTTTTAGTAAGGAAGGACTCATTGGTGTGGAGCGTTTTTACACAATGCGAAGTTTTAATGATTTTTGACATCTACTTGTGACACTTCAAAAATTTGAAGAATATCTAAATTATGAGTTGTTGACTTCTCAACACTTAAGTAGATTCAGAATGCCAGTGCTAGGATGAACCCTATAGATTCTGTAGGCCATGCCCCTGTATTTTCCCTGAGGAAAAATGAGACCCAGAGAATCATCTGATGCTCGAGGAGAAACAGGACCAGAATCTAGGGTTTTGTGGGGTGGGTTTGTTTGTTTTAATACTTTAAAGCCACTTTTTCCTCTGCTACACTAAACTGCCCCCTTCATCATGCAGGGTAAGACCAGTGTATGCTTAGTATCTTATGTTCAAGAGGGTAGAGAATTGAGCGATATATTCATGTAAACTTGTGATTTAAAGTCATGAGGTTTTTTTTTTTAATCATTGGCTTTAAAGTAATGTAGTTACATTCTGTAATGTAGTTAGAAATTATGCTTTCTCATCCACGTAGGCAGGTAACTGTCTTATGCACATAGGATGGTTTGCCAAGCTTTTTAAAGACCTGATCTTTAAAGATCAGATCTTGTGGCTTTATCCTTAAATTAAAAGATTAGTTAGGGATGGGCAAAAAAGTTGGCTGTGATGTGAACAGTTTTTACTTGAGCCCAGTATCTGAGTAACCAAAATGTTGTCTATTGCTTTCAATCATGCCTGATCAGAACCAAGACTAAAACGAGCTCTTGGGAAGTTTAGTCAGAAAATAGTAGCTGAATTTTACATTTTCTAAACTCCATCATTTCTACACTTGAGATTGCTAATATGTTTTTATCATTTAGGCACTAGTCTTAGTTACATAATTGAAATTATGATTTAGATTCCTTACTCTTAAATGTTTTTCATCAAATTTCTCAATTTTATCTTGTAATAAGCTGTATTTCTAGATGACTTACTGCCTATTTAAGCCTTTTTAATATAAATTTATTTATTTATTTTTGGCTGCGTTGGGTCTTCGTTACTGCACGCAGGCTTCTCTAGTTGTGGCGAGTGGGGTTACTCTTTGTTGCGGTGCATGGGCTTCTCGTTTCAGTGGCTTCTCTTGTTGCAGAGCACAGGCTCTAGGCGTGCGGGCTTCAGTAGTTGTGGCACACGGGCTCAGTAGTTGTGGCTCGCGGGCTCTAGAGTGCAGGCTCAGTAGTTGTGGCGCATGGGCTTAACTACTCCGAAGCATGTGGGATCTTCTGAGACCAGGGATCAAACCCGTGTCCCCTGAATTGGCAGATTCTTAACCACTGCGCCACCAGGAAAATCCCTATTTTAAGCCTTTTTAAAAATTTAAGCTGGATGATCCTGAATTTAAAAAATATTTTAACAGTTTCTTCTTTAACATTTTTGAGAGCATAACCAAAAAAGTCCCTTACTTTTTCTAATGCTTTATGCCTTAAAAAGTGCTTTTGCTTGACTTTTTCTCATCCAGCTCCCATAGAGTCCCGAGAAGAGAGGTAGGGCAGTATCTCCTATTTTATAGGCACAGTGTGATTCTGGCATTAACCACCCAGTGTTAGAACAGACAGCACGGGTTAAGGGCACAGTCCACCAGACTCCCCTTACTTCAGGTGCCAGCTGCAGGCTCCAGGGCTTCCAGGCCACTTGCACTTCTCACCAACTGGCCACATAATTGGGAGTTCCCACAGCCCCCTCAGACTTGATAATTTGTTAGAGTGACTCACAGAACTCAGGAATGGGCTGTACTTAGAATTATCGTTTTATTATAAGGGATACAAACCAGAACCTGCCAAAGGAAGAGATATGCAAAGAGAGGTCTGGGAGGGTCCCAAACATGATGCTTCCATGTGCTCAGGACACATCATCCTCCTGTATTGGTTTATGATTACCAACCAGGGAAGTTCACCCAAGCCTCAGGGTCCAGAGTTTTTATTGGATTTTTATTACATTGGCACGATTGATTGAGTCGTGGGCCACAAGGTCGAATTTCATCTCCAAACCCCTTCCTTTTCCAGGAGGTCAGGCTGATAGCATATGGCTCAAAGCCAACCCTCTAATCACTTGGTTGGCCTTTCCAGCATGGCTAGCCCCATCTTGAAATGAGGGGCTTACTGGGAGTCACCTGTTAATAAAAAGATGTGTCCTAGGGGTCCACCATGGATAACAGGGAGACTCCTATCAGTTGTGAAATTCCAAGGGTTTAGAGTCTCCCAAGAACCAGGGACAAAGGCCAGCCAGCCACCCTGTTCATTAGAGAACAGTAGCTGAGGAGGTGAGAACAGATGCACAATTGTTACAGTTCAAACTAGAACACACCTCTCTAGTAGTAGCTCGGAGATCTCCAGTATACTAAAAATTGGAGCAGGTTGCATTTCAATATATTTGTGTATGTAGAAAGATTGCCTTCTGTTGAAAATTATAGCGGTTTTTTTATCGGTATAATAGTATTTGAAACCTGGGTTGATGTTCATTTGAGTGAAATATTTTATTTATGTGAATTGTGTTGTAGGTAGGGTTATAAACTACATACTTTTTGGTATTTTTTTAAAAGCACGATAATTTTGGCTCAAAAAGTTTGATTTTGGTATTTCTTTTTGAGTTTGTAATTTTAGGTTATCACTACTGTTAACTGAAAGGAAATCTAAACTTAATGAAGGTGGAGGTGTTGATAATGTATTTGTTGTTAGAGCTGTAAAAATGTTGTAGTAACTTAGTTGCCACTTTGAATTTTAGATCTTGAGTTGAAGTTACTAGCTGTTCAAGTTTACAGTGTTGAAGGTTAATAATGTTTTTTTGCATATTGTTTATGCCCAGTAGAAAATCTTACTTCCGATTGTCACTTAAAGGTTATTACATTCTCTTGGAGCTCACTGAGTGTTTCTCAGAATTAGCGTCTATTAATTCAGGCATAGAGTGCTAAATAAGTGTCTGTTGAAGAATGTAGCATCTCCTTAAAATGTCATATCATCCTAAAAAGTAGTAGGTTTTTTGTTGTTGTTGTTGTTTTTAATCTATGATGGGGGGTTCTTGGCATGAAGCGAGGGAAGTGAGGCCAGAAGGTAATGCAGTGGCAGTTTCTTCAACATTCTACTCTGTTTTCACTTGCAGTTACACTTACCATAAGGATTTGTGAGAAAAGAGATGCGTGACAGATGGAACTGATAGCAGATCTAGAAAAGAGTGAGTTTGACCATATTTTTTGAATTGCAGTTACTCAGAAGGATTTGTTTTTAGTTATATGCCACCATGTATGCTGGTTTACCTTGTGAGTTTGGAGATCTAATGCATTGTGCGGATGCAATACATGTGATGAGGACTGCTGCCGAGACAAGTTAATAAATCTTGGTGTAGATGAAGCTGGGGAGCCAGAACCTTTCGCATCTGTGTGCAGCCATCCCATCCCCCATCACTTATATGCACAAGTTCACACTTCCTTTCCTGACTTTCACAAAGGAGGGTTCAAACTTCTTAGTATGATATTCGGGGCCTTCTGTACATTCCCTCAGCTACCTTGTTAGTTCATCTATCACTGTCTCTGTGTCAGCCCCAGAATGTTGCCTTAAACATCTTTTTCTCTTTCATGTTTTTGCTCGTGAATTTCCTTCTTCTTGAATTCACCCGCTCACTCCCCTCTGCCCGTTCAAATCCTACTTATTGCCCTCAGCTCAGATCCACCTTTTCAGTGAAGCCTTCTTGGATCTCTTCTCCAAGGGGAGCTTTACTGCTGTCTTCTGTGTGGTCTTGTGTTTTGTCGGTGCCTCTAATGTTGGCTCCTGACTGTAGTCCTATGCACATCTTTCTTCTCTAACAGGTAGCTTTGGATTGTGGTTTACACTTTACTCATCTTGAAAACTGAAAATTACAGTAAATACTCCGTGAATATGGAGTAACCTGTTAGATCAGACCTGGGATTTGCGGGGAGAGGGAGTGGGAGGCAAAGGACAGGCGAGATCTCCCTCCCAGACCAACTGGGGAGTTGCCTTTATGCCTGTTGTGAAATTCTTTCTACTAGTGCACATTGTAACACCATTCTTTCTACATAGTATACTGTCTCATTACCTCTGAACTTCTCCGGTCCTTGTCTCTGTTCTCGGTGACCACTCTAGGTACACCACAGGCAGAATTGGTGGTTCTCAAAGTATGTGCCTCACGCCAGCAGCATCGGCATTACCTGGGAACTTTTTAGAAATACAAATTCCCAGCCCCACTCCTGACCTACAAAACGAGAAACTTGGAGTTGGGGCCCAGCAGTCAGTTTTAACACATTATTGACCGGAGACGTATCAGTACATTTTTAGAGAGTGATGCAATTAACATCACCATGCGAAGTTGTTGGAGCTTAAAATTGATCAAAGGTTCATTATACAACTTAAGACTGTCATTATGACTCACATTTTGCTCCTTTAGGTTTTTGTTCCAACCTTGTGTATATTATAAACGTAAAATTTTCAAAAATGACATATTGCAAAATTTTGAGTGAAGAATTTTTCAGTGAATTTTATGCAGATGCATTCTCTGATTGTCCGAGCAACGTATATACTAATGTCTCAGAAGATGATAGTTCTTCAGAATATAGTTCTGATTCAGACAATGTGAATATTAGAGCAACAAAAAGACAAAAAACCTTAGTGATTGATTCTGATACAGAAAGTGAAAATGAAGCTCACGATGCTGGAGAATGCTCCTTTTCTTCCACAGAAGAGTGGATTGAAGACAACATTTCACAAAAATTAGAAGACTTTACAGGTGTGTCGGGTGTAACTATTGAATGTAATAACGCACAAAATGTTAGTGAGATAACAGAATTAATTTTTGGCCAGCCAAAATAAAAACTGCCAGGCACGGGCATTAGATTCTGCAAAAATCCCCTGGTCAGTAATGAGTTTAACAAGCCCTCTAAGTGATACTGGTGAAGGCTCAAGAATGAGAACCGCTGCTCAGGATACAGCCCCCTCTTCTTTGATGTTACCTCCTTTATTCTCCAGCTGAGTTCTGTCCCTGTTTACTTCTGCTGTGGCCTTTGGAGTCTTTGATTTATTGCAACCTTGAACTTTTCTTCAGATAACCCTTTGGCTTTCCTATGAGACTGTGCTGCCTCTCCTTAGTGAAGATCACTGGCTTTTTACTCCTTATAGATTCTTTTCTTTATCATATCATCTCCAGAATATTCTTTTCTTTTCCTCTGTAGACTGATCCCTACTTTTGGACATGCTGACTTTGAGATGCATGTGGGACATCCTGGTGGAGATACTTAATGAGCGATAGGAGTTCATGAAGGTGAGGGAAGGTGTTGGGAAGCCAGTTCATCTTGCCGCACCCTGGAAAGCCAGAGAAGGAGGTTCTTTGTACTTTATTAAAACGGTGTCTTCATTTCCGTTCCCATCTATGGAAATCTATAATTACAGGGAAGAAAATTATTAGTGATTCTTTTAGAACGCCTCCTTCCGCTTGTTTTCAAATGACTGATTTTGTTAGATCAGTCATTTGCAGTGGGGGAGGGGTGCGTATTTTCATTGTTACGAATAACCAAGAGGATAAGAGAGAAATTTGTTATATTAAATTGTTTGGGAGAGAACATTTGCTTTGAATAAGATCAGCCTCAAACTGGGACATTACAGATGTTATGCATTTTCAATTTTAATACAGGTTTCCCCTGCTACCTGGAAGTAGAGTGTTCCTGTGAAACCTTTCTTAAGCCGAAATGGCCAAAAGCAAAGAAACCATTACCGTAGGACTCATCTTGCTAATGGATGCACAGAATAAACCAAGATAAAGCACAGATGCTCACAGACAGTGACACAGTCCAAAACCATGGGGGCTTGATGCTGAGATGCTGAGCAAGGTTCCTGGGCAAGGACTGGGCGGTACCAAGGTGCTTGGGGAGGACGCTCCCTCTGCAGCAGCCTGCTGTAAGACAGGCTGAATGCTGCTTTTGCTTTGCCCTTTTTGTTTCGTAAAAGTGAAAATCTTCTTGGGGTTTCTTTCGGTTAGCGGAAACAGGTACTAATGTAGGTCTTTCGTAAGAGCGAAGTGGTGCGAAGTGAGCTTTTGAAAAGTGGAGGATGCCTGTGTATCTAGACATTTTTCTTATGTATCTTATTGCTTGTCTCTCCTTTTATTTCTGTGTCGTTTATTGAAATAACTGACTCTAAGTCATAATATGAAAACAGTGAAATGCACTTAGGTTCCTTAGGGTGCAGGCTAACCAGGTACCAGGGTGCAAGGCTGTGACAGAGACTTGAGAGCGCAGTGATGCAGAGAGTGAAGTAGCTCTCTCCGCTGTGATGGGCGTGGCGGTTCACAGCTGATGAACTACTGCTTGTTTTAGGTCATTCGGGGGCCCAGGTTCCTTCTGTTTGCTTAGCCATCCGCTACGGTATTGTCCTTATTCTCTTGGTTGAAGCCAAGTTACCTCACAGCTGCATTCCAAAAAAAGTAAACAACTTCCTTTAAGGATAGATGGCACAGAATTTTGTGTACGTTACTCTGTTCGCCTCTCGTTGGCCAGAACTTAATCATGTGGCCACTCCTGATTTAAAGGAGCTGAGGCAATGTAGGCTCTTGGCAACCCTGCTCCCCACTAAGAGGGGGTGGGAGAGGTGTTCTTTTACTAAAAGAAAGGGAGACTGAACACTAGGGGACAGTTGTCATTCTGCCACTCCAGAGTTTGGGGATCCCCAAGACCACCCTCACGTTCAGTAATTCACTAGAAGGACTCAGAACTCTTGAAAGCTGTTGTGCTTGTGGTTATGATTTATTACAGTGAAAGGTTACAGGTTAAAACCAGCCAAAGAGAGACATGGGGCACACAGGAGAGGTCCACGTGTGGAACTTTGAGTTGTCCTCACCACAGGAACCTGGGATGGAGGTGACTTCTGTCAATGACAACTGACAATGCCCATGAAGTATTGCCAACCAGGGGAGCTCACCTAAGCCTTAGTGTCCAGGGTTTTTATTGGAGTTTGGTCAAATAGATGAGGTTGACCTTCTGTCTCCAGCCTCTCAGAAGGTTGGTAGTGCATGGTCCGAAGCCTCCACCGTATATCACAAATCACATTGTTAGACTATCTGGAGTGACTCTTAGCCCCTAGATAAACAGACATTTGTCAGGCAGGGCATTCCTAGAGCAAAGGCCAGACCCCTCTTTGAGCAGGGTTAATTCTTTACTGTATAGCCACATCTGTGCATAGCCTTTGAGTTTTTTAACAGAGTAGCATAATATGTGTACTTTCATCTTAAAAGCCTTTTTAAAAAATGGATAGATATATAGAATCATACATTTAAAAAACTGCAAGAGACTAGGGTTTGTCAGGTCCACCTCTATCCACAAATGAAAGAACTAAGATCTGACTGCTTAAAAGGTCAGTTAAGGTTGGTAGTGTCTCTGGGTCTCTACTTCTCATGAATATGGACATGTACAGTTGGGGTCTAGATGCAAGCTGTTTGTTGGACCTGTTTTCCTCCTTAGTCCTTCTGTCACATGTATGGCAGCTACTGTTTCTGACCCAGACAGGTGCTAGGGTCAAAGCATCTGTTCTGTTGAATTGTATTAGGCTGGTTCAATTCAGTAGGAGTGTTCTTTTCAGGAGTTTATTATACCGATAGCATTGTTCGTTTCTCCACTGAAGATTTGGAGACATAGGTTTGTACAAGGTAAGTGTGATTTTTGTACCACAAACCAGCCGTGCAGCCTTATCAGATATTTTATCTTAGCCCTTCTATCCTAGAAGGCGCCTATGTGCAAAATAGCTAGTATTTGGCCTGCCTACTCCATGGATGTGTTGTCAAGATAAATAGGATATGTAAGGACCCCTTGGAAAAATAAAAGCACTATGGAAATGTAAGATATAGTGGTGTGTTGAAATTTTTAAAATTTAAATGTTAAAAATTTAAGGAGTACTGAAAAAAAGGAAATGTAAAGTGTCAGTCAACAGGTGAATTTTTTAAAAGAAGGTGGGAATGTGGTAATTTTCCCTTCCCTTTTTCTGTTTCCTGCATTTTCTTAGTTTTATGCAGTAAACATATAGTGCTTTTATAAATCGAGAAGGAAAAACTATTTTTGAAAAGGAACACTTAACAAGACTGAATACCGAAAACACACAAAGCAGTGTATAAACACAAATCATGAATTTGGAGGGCAATAGAGAATGCCTCAAGAAAAGATAGATCAGACTCAGTTCTAGAAAAGGCTTCAGTACCCACATGTATAATTTGTTGTTTAGAGAGTGCTGTGTATATTGTAGCCCCTTTTATTTGGTGGGTTAAAGTTCTTTGAAGTCTGTGTGTGTTTGGTGTTGATCAAAATGGTATCATATAGTACAGGAATTGTTTAACTGTGCATAAAAAATTGATAATAGGAAAATGCTTCAGTATACTGAAGGTGAAGAGACCAGGTTAAAAAAAATTTTTAAGGGTTCTATTACACTAGGAATAATGTTTGGTCTAAATATCTTGACATTTTATTTTTATATGTTTTTCAAAGGTATTTTAAATACATGAAATACATGCTGTATTACGATATAAACTTGTCAGCTCGGTTTAGAATCCCTAAAAGCCAGTATATGGTGAAGACAAAAGATTGTTACAAAGGCACAATAATGCCCTTCACACAGGTGTCTGATTGTTGTTTTTAATACCTTGGTGAAAGTCTCTTCAAAGTCAAAACCTGACTAGTATGTAGGTGGGTCTAGAAGAAGGTTCTGCTTCCCTGGGTTTTGAAATTCAAGAATCTCCATTGTGCTCTAATAACTTCAGTGGTCTGAGAACTATAGCCTTAGACAATGATGGTCTCTAAGGTTGAACCAAAACAAAACCTCAAAACAGCTGTTTATCTGGTGTTGAAGCCTTCAGCATTTAAGGACAGATGAGAGCCCAGTGGAGCAGCTTTGTTAAACTTTGTCAGTGACTGTGTCCTAGCACTTCGTTTACTTTGTCACTGGTGAGGAGGATACTTGGCCCTAGTAAATTAGTTTTGCACATGGCCTCCCACTGCCCTCCCCAGGAAAAAAATCCCAGATGTGCTATACAGGTGTCCTGGAGAAGAACAGCCTGCTTCTGAGCTTTGTATCCTAAGTGGACATCCCGGTTACCCCCTTCCCTGCAGCTGTGACCAGTCCCTGTGAACCCAGTTGCCAGTGTCAGAGTCCTTTTTTTAAACTTTCTTTGCTTATTTTTAAAAATATATTTTAAAAAGTTTTAGTTGTGGTAAAATGCATATAACATACAATTTACCATCTTCACCATTTTTAAGTGTGGCATTAAGTATGTTCACACTGTTGTGTAACCATCACCACCATCTGTATTCCCAGAATGCTTTTCACCTTGCATAACTGAAACTGTACCTGTTAAACAGTAGCTCCCTGCCCTCCCAGCCCCTGGCAGCCACCCTTCTGCTTTCTGTCTCTGTGAATCTTACCACTGTAGATACCTTATATAGGCGGAATAATATGGCATTTGTCTTTTTGTGACTGGCTTATTTCACTTAGCATAATGCCCTCGAGGTCCATCCATGTTGCAGCATTTGTTGGAATTACCTTCCTTTTTTTTTTTGAATTTTATTTTATTTATTTTTTTAATACTACCTTCCTTTTTTTTTTTTTTTTTTTTTTTGCGGTACGCGGGCCTCTCACTGTTGTGGCCTCTCCCACTGCGGAGCACAGGCTCCGGACGCGCAGGCTCAACGGCCATGGCTCACGGGCCCAGCCGCTCTGAGGCATGTGGGATCTTCCCGGACCGGGGCACGAACCCGTGTCCCCTGCATCGGCAGGCAGACTCTCAACCACTGCGCCACCAGGGAAGCCCTACTACCTTCCTTTTTAAGGCTGAATAGTGTTCCACTTTATGTATATACCACACTTTGTCTATCCGTTCATCCATCAGTGGACACTTGGGTTGCTTCTATCTTTTGGCATTTGGGAATAATGCTGCTGTGAACATGGGTGTACAAATATCTTGAGACCTTGCTTTCAAGCCTTTTGGGTATACCCAGAAGTGGAATTGCTGGATCATACGGCAGTGCTATTTCTAATTTTTTGAGGAACCACCATAGCATTTTCCATAATGGCTACACCATTTTACATTCCCACCAACAGTGCACAAGAGTTCCAGTTTTTTCACATGCACGTTAACACTTACTTTGTTTTTTTTTGATTGTAGCCATCCTAATGGGTATGAGATGTTATCTCGTGGTTTCAATTTGCATTTCTCTAATGGTTAGTGATGCTAAGCATCTTTTCATAGGCTTAATGGCCATTTGTATATTTTCTTTAAAGAGATGTCTATTTAAATTTTGTGTCCATTTTTTAATCAGTGTATTTGTTTTTCATTAAGTTGTAGCACTTCTTTATATATTCTGGATATTAGTCCCTTTTCAGGTAGATGTTTTAAAATATCTCCTCTCGTTCTGTGAGTTGCCTTTTGCTCAGTTGATTGTGCCTTTTTGATGCACATTTTAAAATTTTGGTATAGTCCAATTTATTTTTTTCTTTTGTTGCCTATGCTTTGGTGTCATCCAAGAAATCATTGCCAAATCCAATGTCATGAAGCTTTCTCCTATGTTTTCTTCTAAGAGCTTCATAGTTTTAGGTCTTACATTTAGGTCTTTGATCCATTTTCAGTTAATTTTTGTATATGGTGTACGTTAAGGGTCCAACTTTATTCTTTTGCCTGTGGATATTCAGTTTTCCCAACTTCATTTGTCAAAAAGACGGTGCTTTCCCCCGTTGAATGGTCCTAGAGAAGTCCTTTTAAATACACAGGTCCTTGGGATGGGTCATACCTTAAGCCAGTTATTAAGCAGTTTCTTAATTGTTAGCAGAGAATTGACAGCTAACTAAGGTAGAGGAGGAGGCCCTGAAGAAGGAAAAAAGAGGTGTTGAGCAGCGATGTGGTGGGAGCTGCAAGTAAACTTGCTTTATTTTGGCCTTGCCTGGTGATGGTCTGTGTGGCTGCGCGCTCTTTTCTCTGCATTTGTGGAGCATTCGTGGATGAGTATGCTACCATAATATGCACATTCATTCTTCCATTGTGTATTCATTTCTGTATTCCAGTTCATTCAGCAACTATTTCTTTTTTTCCTGATAAATTTTTTTTCTTGTTTACTTTTATTTTTTTAACATTTTGAAGAGTGTGGCCCATTTATTTATTTTTTAGCATCTTTATTGGAGTATAATTGCTTTACAATGGTGTGTTAGTTTCTGCTGTATAACATAGTGAATCAGCTACACATATACATATATCCCCATATCTCCTCCCTCTTGCGTCTCCCTCCCATCCTCCCTATCCCACCCCTCTAGGTGGTCACAAAGCACTGAGCTGATCTCCCTGTGCTATGCAGCTGCTTCCCACTAGCTATCTGTTTTACATTTGGTGGTGTATATATGTCCATGCCACTCTCTCACTTCGTCCCAGCTTGCCCTTCCCCCTTCCCGTGTCCATTCTCTACGTCTGCGTCTTTATTCCTGTCCTGCCCCTAGGTTCTTCAGAACCTTTTTTTTTTTTTAGATTCCATATATAGCTGTTAGCATATGGTATTTGTTTTTCTCTTTCTGACTTACTTCACTCTGTATGACAGACTCTAGGTCCACCCACCTCACTACAAATAACTCAATTTTGTTTCTTTTATGGCTGAGTAATATTCCATTGTATATATGTGCTGCATGTTCTTTATCCATTCATCTGTCGATGGACACTTAGGTTGCTTCCATGTCCTGGCTATTGTAAATAGAGCTGCAATGAACATTGGGGTGCATGTATCTTTTTCAATTATGGTTTTCTCAGGGTATGTGCCCAGTAGTGGGATTGCTGGGTCATATGGTAGTTCTATTTTCAGTTTTTTAAGGAACCTCCATACTGTTCTCCATAGTGGCTGTATCAATTTACATTCCCACCAACAGTCAGCAACTATTTATTAAGTAACTGTTAAATGAAGATAAGATAAACCCATACATGTACATATGGCTAGATTAATGAGACTGAATAAAAGCCACTCACTTTCATTAATTAATAGTCAATATACTTGAGAGTTATGAATATGAAAGCAACAGATTAACACTGACGAATATGTATTTGGGCATTTTCTGGGTATGTAGTGGGAATTTTTCTGGTGTGTGATGAACTGTTCAGAACCTTACAATGTTAATAATTCTATTACAAATAGATAAATAGCACTTTAGCATGAAAATGATTTCTCTTGGTGATTAGTATCATTCTGTGGGGAGATATTAAAATCTACCAGTAATCATAGTAAAGAAGACAGAATGAAGTTCTTTTTAGTGGGATTTGACTAACCTCTTAAGATGCACATTGGAAGTCCAGAGTGAACTGGTGACAGTGCGTGCCAGCAAATATGAAATTGAGTTGTGGGGAAGTGTGCATCAATAATTTCCGTATAGTTTTTAGTAAGCAGGATCTTCCTGGCACTCTTCGTAGCGTTTTGAACATCCCTGTGGAGAGCATGAGAGAGTCAGGAAATCTTTTGCATTGTGGGCACCCAGGGTCCCTGGGCTCACAGAGCTGCTCTCCTGTTTGCCTTGCACTTGCCTCCTCTGGCAGCTGCTGTTCTGTGTAGACATGGGGGGCGGGGTGGGACTGCAATGATGCCTCTCATGTGGTGTCTTTCTAATTTCATTACTTGAGGCCTAATAGGTATAGGTGCATTTAGCTTAGAACCTTTCAAGGGCTGGGACATATCCAGCACATTTTGTAGAGTCACATATAGGAACACAGAACAGGGCCGAAGTCTTTAGGCTTAGTTTTTAGTTCATTAGTTTTGGTTTCAGTCTTTTTTTTTTTTAAATTAATTAACTTATGGCTGCATCGGGTCTTAGTTGCAGCACACAGCATCTTTAGTTGCAGCACGCAGGCTCTTTGTTGCCATGCGCGGGCTCCAGAGCGCGTGGGCTCAGTAGTTGCATTGCACGGGCTCTCTAGTTGCCCCACGGCATGTGGGATCTTAGTTCCCTGACCAGGGATTGAACCGGCGTCCCCTGCATTGCAAGACGATTCTTAACCACTGGACCGCCCGGGAAGTCCCTCAGGCTTTTTCAGTTTGAGCTTTTTCTTTTAAGACTATCTTAATCAGACCCCAAGTAATCTGAAACTTATAAAAGCAGGGTTGCTAAAGTTGCAGTGGGTTTAGGGAGTGGAACCGTCCCTGCTTGCTGTTTTTACCCCCAACTCTTGTTTCCTCCCGCGCATCCACCCTGACTACAGTTCACAGCCCGTGGGAGTCCGAGGAGCACTAAGCAGACTTTGTTTTCTAGCTGAGGAGCCCACGGTGCTGTTGGACTCATCCCAGGTCATGTAGCCAGGCAGCACAGTTGGGCTGGCATGAGAGCCCAGGTCTTGAGTCACTGAATCTATTGTGTTGTAGACCAGAGATAGCTTATTTAAAATAACAACGTTTGTATTTTATAGTCTTCAAACGGTTTCCACATAGGTGGTCTCATTTGATTTTCACTCTGTGGCCTAGCAAGGTAGATTTGTATAGTAGTAGCTAATGTTTATTCAGGGACTACCCTAAATACTAGGAATCAGGGTACTTTTGCATACATGAATTCATTCTTTATTCATTTTTTTAAACTCATTTTTAAAAACCCAGAAATTGGCTTCTACATTAATGCTTGGATAAGACGAGGTTAGTAGGTTATTTTAGGTTATGAATTACCGTCTCTGAAATGTTTATCACTTTCCTCAAGGCCATCTCGCACTGTGGAACTAGACTGGGAACCCAGTCTGCAAGAGTTTCATCTGAAAACTAGAAGGCAATTTTTATTTGCAAGTCTGGCTTGATAATTGGATGGCTGTTGTTAAAGGGCATTCTCTTTTTAGTGAGCAGGGTTAGTCAAGAGGACACATTGTAATTCGGAACATTGTGTAGGGCTACGGTTGTAACCCTAACCCTAACTGAACTATCTAGCATCTGCTGTTGGACAGAAGAAGGTTACACAACTGATGTCATCCAGCAGTGACAGGGCTGATTAATCGCTACTCCTGATATTCAGCAAAGACCAGTTTTACAGTTAGGTTTTTACTCCTAATCCATTGTCATAGGCCATCTTAATCTACATATAGATTATTTAAATGGATTTGATAGGACAAGCTGCCTTAAATCTTCTCTGGGATACATTTTTAAAAATATAAATAAACATGTAGAACATCAAAGTTGTTACATAATCAAATTTCTGAAATCGAAATACATTACTAAAGTATGTGAACATAGTAGTTTTAATTTTTTATGTTTAGTTTCTGAAAATAGTTCTTCAGTATGTCTTGTGTAGAGCACCAAGGGGAACTCTAGTAGTCAACTACCCAAACGTCTGATAGTGAGAGAGCCGGATGACATGGTAATTGAGACTCAGAGAGATGGAGATTTACCAGATTAATGAAGCTGGTTAGAGGCAGAGCCTGGATTAGAAATGTCTCTCACCCCTAGTCTTTTATTCATAATCTTTTGATTCACGTATGCTGTGTATTATGCTACAAACAATAACAGATTGATTGTCATTGTAGTTTTATTCAGTCCGTTTTTAACATTGATTTATCCAGATGTGTACTGTTTACCTTGTTGGGTTTTTTTTTTTCTGTATTTTTGATGGTTCATCCAAGAGAATTTTCCTTCTATCTAAGGGATATCCTTTAGAATTTCCTTTAGACAAGTTTGCTGGTGGCATTAACCTCTTCTTATTTGCCTGAAAGTGCCTTTATTTCATCTTTCTTGATTGAATGTTTCTCTGGGTTTAGAATTCTAAGTTAATAATCATATTCTTTCAGCACTGTTGTCTTCTGGCTCTGTTGAAAAGACAGCTGTCTGTTTAATTGCTGCTCCTTTGAGTATTTTGATGGAATCTCTGATTTTCCTACCCATGGCAGCTTTTAAGATGTTTTTTTTCTGTCTTCAGTTTTTCATAGTTTTACTATTATATGTCTAGATATAGATTCTATTTTTTCCTGTTTGGGGCTCATTGGGCTTCTTGAATTTGTGGCTTGATATCTTTAATCAGTTTTAGACTGTTTTAGTCATTATTTCTTTAAATATAACTTCTGTTTTTCTCCTTTTTCCCTCCAATTTATTTAAATTAGACTTTCTCATGTATCCCCGGTGTCTCTTCTCCCATCCATATTCTCCGTCCTTTTGTGCTTTATCTGGACATTTTCTTCTGACTTATTACAGTTATGCTTTTTTTTTTTTGCGGTACGTGGACTTCTCACTGTTGTGGCCTCTCCCGTTGCGGAGCACAGGCTCCAGACGCGCAGGCTCAGTGGCCATGGCTCATGGGCCCAGCCGCTCTGCGGCATGTGGCATCTTCCTGGACCAGAGCAGGAACCCGTGTCCCCTGCATCGGCAGGCAGCCTCTCAACCACTCAACCAGGGAAGCCCCCAGTTATGCTTTTATTTGTTTTTCGGGTTTTTTTTGGTTTTATCTATTTATTAAGTTCTTAATTTCTAATATTGTATCTTTCAATTCTAGAGTCACCGTTTAGTTATTTCTAATATTTTCCAGTTCTTTACTGATATACTGAAATTTGTCTTTTCCCTCTTTGAGCAGGGTAAGCTTGATTAATTTAAAGTCTACCTTAAATTCCGTATCTGGAGTCTCTGTAGGTCTGTTTGTTGTTGTTGTTGTTGTTTTTCTGTTGGTTCATGTGATCTTTCTTTGTGTGCCTGGTGATTTTTATTTGTGTACTAGATACTATATTTGCAAACTCATTTGTAGAAATATATGAAGTTTAGGAAGTTGTCTCATCCTGAGAGCATCCACATTTCCTTCTGCCAGGTGCCGTGGGGCACTCATGGGGCAGCCTGGGGTCACCTGCATCTGCTTTCAGAGACTGAGATGACCTGGGGCAGGATACTCTGGTTGGCCTGCCTCCAGCTTACTCTGATCCTGGGGTCCTACGCCCAGGTGTGAGAGCTGTGTCCTAGGAAGGGAGCCCTAGCTGTTGTTGCCTTAGCTCTGTGTTTGTTCTCAGCCACTCCTTGAGAATTGCCAGATTTCTCAGAGGGAAAGGGTCTCCCAGTTTGGGGAGATGATGTGAGGTGGCAGGTCTCCTCTGTCATCTGCTGAATCTTGGCTCAGTGATTTTTCATTATTTGCTAGGCCTTCTGTGTCTTGAGGCAGTTTTTTAAAACTATGTTTTGTCTAGCGTTCCTCCTCCTCAGCGGGAGGGTAGGTCCAAATTACCTAGTTCACTGTTTGTTATGGGATTTTCTCAAAAGTAGAATTTGAATGTGTAAAATGAAATATGTTTATTTCTTTTTTCCTTTTCTTGATCTTAATTGAATCCTGCACCAATAGGAGTTTGCTGTACATAGGTCAAATTATATTCTTTGAAATTGGATGAAATTACATCTTCAGTCCTTCATTCCTTTCACTTTTCAAAACTTTAAACGTTTGGCTGGGATAGCTCTTTTACTTTGGAATGGGGGAAGAACCTTTAAAACTTTTTTTAAAAAATGATTTTGTTTCATACTGGTCTACCCTCATTAAACTATGGATAAAGATTTTCATATTGGCCTTTTGCAATAGGTACCTGGTAGATCTTAAATAAATGAGGCTTTTAAGTAGATGGCCAGATGAAGTAAACTTTTTAAATGTATTTTGTTCTTTAATTTATGTTCATTTAGCAGATTAATAGTTGCAGATAATTTTTGTGAGTGTGCATTCTTAATGTACAGTGGCCAGAACACCCACACTCTTTACTTGTAAGAAGAGCAGATGTGCAGAGTCAGAGTTTATACTGAAGTCAAGAACTGTGTGTTAACACATTTCCCAGACTCCTTTAAGATAAGGGAGAGGTCTTGAGGGACTGGACAAAGTGAGCCTCTTGAAATCAGAAGAAGTATTGAACAGCACTGATGGCATTCCTGGGACTCAGGGTGAACACATTGGGTAGCCATGCCCTTACCTTCGTCAAACTTAAAAAGGCAAAACAAAGCAAAGCAGCCCTTCTCTCCGCCAGCATCCACAGCACCTGATCAGGGTTAATCACTGTGCCTTCTGTTCTCAGCCCTTTCCACCTGCCCCTTGCCTCTCTGTTGGACTCAACTCTGACTCTCTCTGCATGTCTTTCAGTCACCTATTAAGAGTAGACAGTAAAAATTCATAATTAATATAAAGTCAGCAAGGATAAATTATAAATCCTGTATATACTAAGAATAGAAATATTTGAAAGGAAATATCTGCTGATGTGTGTGGATAAAGTGTGGCTATCTTAAGATGTTATTCAATAAAAGATTTTTTTAAAGCATATCAAAGCCAGTTTATCTTGGATAATGTATAAGGCTTCTCCAATGGTGTATGGTAACCCTTTGATATTAACCTATATAATTACTAGAAGAAAAATACTTAATTGGAGGTCATATTAATTTTGTGAAGAATAATGCAGTCATGTCCCAAGATGTAGCCATTTGGGTTAGAAGAATTTGACTTCACAAGGAAATTCATACAATGCCTGCTTTGATTTATACCTTGCTCACCACTAAGCCAGCTGACACTTGAGATGAGCCATTTTGGTGGCTTCATGGTATAGTTGGTCATGCGTTGCCTTAAGGAGAATGCCAGATTTACCGATTTATTATTGGTGATGGTCTTTCTGCATCATGTCCCCTAGTTGCTTTGATTGACTTCTTTTAGGATTTTTGCATAATAGATGAATTACACTATGACTGTACTCTTAAGTGTGTAGTCTGTAATAGCAAAGACAGAATTTAAGAGCCACATTATAGGGCAGTGCATGAAGGAAAATGTTTTCTTAGGTTCCATTAACATTAATTAATGTTAAGTAAGCACAGTATGTTAGTTGGATTTGGTGATGTTTTACATAAGAAGGTGTTAGGATTGATGCCCAGAAATGCATAAAAGTTTTTCCTGTTGAAATTAAAATTTAAAATAGTTATAATTAAAACCTGATACTTAGCTGTAAGGAGTTTTGGGGGGAACAAATTTCACTTGTGAAGCCAGAGAATGATATGCTTTGGAAAAAGTTTCCTCAGTATGATATTTTGAACTTTTATGAATTGAACATTTGAATTTAATTTCTCATTTTTCTTGATATTGAAATAAGATATCAATTAGTAGTACCTTTTGTCACGAAATTGATATATTTCTTTCTTCCCCTAATACAGAAGCTCCACCATGAGACGAGGTGGATGGAGGAAGCGAGCTGAGGATGACTGGGAAAAATGGGTGTGTTTTAAAAGAATAAAAATAATTATATTGAACTGTCTAGGTATTTTTCATTCTTCTTTTAGTTTATAATGTGGTTGAAGGCGTTTTCTAAATTGTAAATCACTTTAGACACCAACTCTGTGTTTTCACAGTGTATTGAAAGCTTAAACTTTGAGAAATTTTGTCCAGAGGAAATTCTGGTGGCCAGAATTTATTGTATGATAATTTTATTGCAGCATTGCTAATAATACTGAAAAACATTAAAACGTAGATATCCAGTAATAGGGGATTATCTCTATACCGTGGAACAGTGTACACCCATCATTTAGTTGTATATTTCTTAAGCTGGCAAGATGGCCTTAACTAAAAGGGTGTATTATAAAGGACTGTTATTACATATGATCCTATTTGTGTAAAACCTCTGTGTTCTGAGGCACAGAAATAACTTTGAAAGTAAGATCCCAAAATGTTAGCAATGAATGGGATCATAGCTAATTTAAATTTTCTTAAAATTTTGACAGCATGTAATATTTGAGTAATCAAAAACAGTGAAGTCATTTCCATTTTGGAAAAATATATATACCACTTCTAGACACCTACAGCTTTATTCTAAAAACGTTATTGATAAAGTAAAATTGATAGAGTCTTAATCGATTAACCTTAATTATTTCGACGTTCAGGAAAGGTGTGGCTGAATTCATAGATTTGTCAAGGTCTTTAGCAAAAATAATAATGTTTTTATATTCTTTTTGAGGTTGGTGTTATGAATATTAGTAGTACTACCAAATAGATTGATTAGATCCAGAATTTAGCCACTGAATCATTTATTGTATTCTTATCTGCATGTATGGAAGACTTTACTGGTTTGTCAAACTGCTTCATTTTACTTGAATTTATTAATCTTAAGCTTCACATACACAGAAGATAGTGGAAGCCAGTCAAAATATATTCTTACTGACCACTTGTCAAATTTTTAATTGATTTAAGCTTTGGTATAACTTTTGCTTGATTTTGTAGATAAGAACAATATTTTGTGGCATTACACTTATTAACCTTGACTTACCTTTTCCCTCTTTTAACGGAACTTTTACCATTGTAACAATGTGATAGAATTATTAAACATTGAGTTGACAGAGGGAAAAACTCTCCCTTGACCTGCCTGTTTTATTGCCTTGCGTTATGGTTCATGTTTATTATCATTATACCTTATGTCATCCTTATACCTTGGTTACTAGCACAGAGTAAGGCCTTTTTATTATTATTTTTTTAAATATAAATTTCTTTCTAAAAAGGGGAGGGTGGGAAGAAAAATAAAACTTTTGTGATTAGTTTACCTTTTCTTTAATTCTAGGGTGGGTATATGGCTGCCAAGGTCCAGAAATTGGAGCAACAGTTTCGATCAGATGCTGCTATACAGAAGGATGGAGCTTCATCTACAATTTTTAGTGGAGTCGCCATCTATGTTAATGGATATACAGGTTGAGTACTCTTTACTTTTTAGGTACCCCATTTTGGCATGTACTTTTATTAGGATTGGGAGCGATTTGTTTTAAATTCTGTTTTTAATTATTTATTTTGTATATAAAAAAGGTAAAAGTAAAACCCTCTGCTTAGATACCCCTCCTTCATGTTTCCTTTCCCTCCTCCTGTGCCTGCCATTGTCTTATTTTAAATTTTATCAAAGCACATAGTTTTTTAAAGTCAAGTGAGGTTTAAAATGAAAAATTAGGATCCTCCTGCTTAAACAACTCATCACACGTATGGGGCTTGTAAACTGTGAGCTTCAATAGAGGGGGATCTGGTAGGGCCACTTCATTGGTGAATCTTCAGCTGTAATTATCCAGAGGTCCTTTTGGGCTGGTGGAGGAGGGGGTGGAGTGTGTGTGTCAGATTTCCCAGACTCTTGCCTAGAGAAGGGTGTAAACCCAGCTGCTGGCATCCTGGTTGCCAGGAGGGAAGGAGAGGGCCAGGAATCTCACTGTTTAGGGAGTAGAGTGCCATTTAATCTCCCTGCTGTGTTCTTTCCTCCTCTCCATCCCTTCTCCCCTCCTGCTGTGCCTGTTGTCATCGAGTCCAGTATCTGGAAGGGACAGGATAGTGTTTCACTGTGAGTTGGAGAGTTCTGGAATTCTAATTCACAGTTTCAGCCGTGAGCTTCCTGTTTTACAACCTGTCCACAAGCCCACTCTTGGAGGTGCCCAGTGCCTCTGTTTTCACGAGTTTCTCTTGGTTTCACTGGCACCAAGCAGTGTCTTCTGGGTCTCCACACAGCCAGCTCATCTTTCAGATCTTACCTTTCTCTGATCTGCCCCGTCAGTTACCACTTGTCTGTTGGCTGTCAGATTTTACTGTCAAAGTTTTCTTTTTATTCTCTTCAGGATTCCTCTCCTCTTAAGATCATTTTCTTGTGTTTTTTGAGGTGAATGGCTATAAATATTTGTGTTGGTCAGTTAACGGTATTTCCTCCCCACTTCTCAGTCGGCTGATACCCCCTCGTTTTTAGGGTCTCCGTTTAGCACTCCCCCTCGGTTGTCTGATTGTCTTGCTCCTGGTGGGGGTGGCTTCTCAAGGTTCTGTGGGGCTCTGGCTCCTTGTATTTATTCACATCTTGGCATTTATTAGATCTTATTGTAGTTGCCTGTTTACTAGACAAGAGCAAGAGCTTCATTTCCACATTTTCATTGCTCTTGTGTCCATGGTGCCTCTACAGTGATGGGTATGACCACTCAGGGGGTACTTGTTGATTAAAGTTAAGTTTTAATTTGGCTGATTACAGTTGCCTGGTTGAGTTTTAGCAGGCGTGATTGACAATTGAGTCTAAGAATGTTATCTCACAACGAATGGTGGTGCAACTTTGGGAAAATTCACATGCACCGTTTCTACTTAGGCATCTTAGAACGTTCAAGCTCCACAGACCTTCCTGAGATGCATTATAAAAGATTAAAGGTGTTGAGAAATAAACATTGCTTGTTACATCAGCAAGTTTTGGAAGTCCCCAGTTTTCGAGGGCACCCTTATTTACATAAGAGGAAGAAAAAAAGATTCTTTGTGTGAGGGAGAAAAAAATGAATATTGTAGTAATCATTACCATGGTTGAGAATCTGGAATTCTAATTTACTTTCATCACTAATTTTTATGTGACTGTAAGACATTTTCTCTTTTGGACCTATTATTATCCCTATCCTTTTATTTAAGATAGAGATAATATTAATTTTTATTCTTGTTATTGTTAGGATTACATTGCAGTTCTTTAAGTAAAGTTCCTTTATGTTGAATTTCATAGGGACATGCAAGTTGTGGTGATACAATTTTTTAGAAAAACTTTCACTTTTAGTGACTACTTTATAGATAAAACAGAATCTAACAGTCTCTGTGATAAATCAGCATGAAAAGAATAGTGCTTTAGATGCAGTGAGACAAGTAGGGAATCCTATGTTGTTGTTGGTTCTTACTCATGCTCCCCATAGACTTTAACTGACGTTCCAAGTTTTCTTAATTCCTTTAAAGCTCCTAGTTCTGCCATCTGAACTTCTCTTTGGTAACCCACATCCCTTCCAACACAGTTAGCTTTGAACTTGAGTTTAGAGATAAGATTCCCCCATCTTCTGGCTACTCTGCCTCTGTTAACCCATTCTCTCATCTCTTTTTCTCCCAAACAGCATCTTTTCCTTTCGAAGGTTAATAACTTCTTTGCCTTCTATCTCATTTTTTTAATTAAAAAAAATTTTTGACTGTAGAACCACATGCAGAAAAAATAGAGACCATGAACCTTTGCCCAGTTTCCCCCAATGTAACATCTTGTAGAGCGGGGGTCCCCAACTTCCGGGGCCCCAGACCGATAACCCGTCCGCAGCCTGTTAGGAACCGGGCCGCACAGCAGGAGGTGAGCGGCTGGTGCGCGAGCGAAGCTTCGTCTGCCGCTCCCCATTGCTCGCGTTACCGCCCGGGCCACCCCCCAGCCCACCCCTCCGTGGAAAAACCGTCTTCCACAAAACCAGTCCCTGATGCCAGAAAGGTTGGGGACCGCTGCTCTAGAAGACGGTGCTGTATCAACCAGGAAACCGACATTGATACGGTCAAGACACAGAACCTTTTCACACAAGGATCCTTCCTGCCTCCCTTGTGGAGCCATACCGACTCCCTTCTGCTCTCAGCCTGGCAGCTACTAGTCTGGCCTCCATTCCTCTACTTTTTTCATTTCAAGAATGTTACGTAAATAGAAGATACAGTACATAACCTTCTGGGATTGGCTTTTTTACTCAGCATAATACGCTGGAGAGTCATCCAAGTTGTTGTGTGTATCAGTAGTTTTTTCATTTTTATTCCATGGTATGGATGTTCCACAGTTGAACTGTTCACCCATTTAAGAACTTCTGGGTTATTTCCTCTTTTTGGCTGTGAACACGTGTGTACAGTTTTTTGTGTGAACATAAAGAGTGCAATTGCTGGGTTATATAGTAGTTGCATGTTTCGTTTTTTTCTAAGAAACTGCAAAACTGCTTCCCAGTGGCTGTACTATTTACATTCCCGCTAGCAATTTATGAGTGATCCACTTTCTGTGTCCTTGCTAGCATTTAGTCATTTTTATTTTAAAAATTTAATAGGTATGTAGTAATATCTCTTTGTGGTTTTAATTTGTGTTCCAGTCGCTCCACATCCCCACCAGCATTTTGTACAGACAGGTTGGGTTTTTTGTTTGTTTTAATTTAGGTATTCTAATACATGTGTAGTGGTATCTCCTGGCGGTTTTAATTTGCATTTGCCTGATGGCTAAAGATGTTGGATATCCTTTCCTGTATTTATTTGCCACCTGTAGATCCTCTTCAGTGAAATGTCTGTACATGTCCTTTGCCTGTTTTCCAATTGGATTGTTTGGTTTTTTACTGTTGAATTTCGAGAGTTCTTTATATAATTCCAAATACTACTCCTTGTCAGATGTGTGGTTTGCAGATATTATCTCCCAGTCTGTGGTTTGTCTTTCACCCTCTTCACATGGTCTTTTGCAGAACAAAAGTTTTTAATTTTGTTGGGGTCCAGTTTATCAGTCTTTCCTTTTATGGATTGTGCTTTCAAGTCAAAAGTCTTTGCTTAGTACTAGATCCCAAAGATTTTCTCCTATTTTTTATAAAAATTTTATAAGTTTAATTTTTAAGTTCATGGTCCATTTGAATATTTTTGTTTGTTGTTTGTGGCCTGTGGATATCCACTTGCTAGCACCATTTGTTGAGAAGGCCATTCTTCCTGCATTGGATTACTTGTGTACTTTGCCCAAAAATCAGTTGGGCATATTTGGGTGGGTATAGTTCTGGGTTCCATGTTCTATTCCATTGACATATGTGTCTGTCTTTTCACCAGTACCACATGGTCTTGATTACTGTACCTCTGTACTATATAGTAAGTAAGCCATAATACTGGGTACAGTGATCATTGCCATTTAATTCTTCTTTGGAAAGGTTGTTTTAGCTATTTTCTAGGACCTGTGCTTTTCCACATAAATTTTAGAAGAAGCTTTTCTGTGTCTACAAAATAGATACCTTGCTGAAATTTTGATAGGAATTAAATTAATCCTATATCTCAATTTAGGGAGAATTGACATCTTTACTCTGTTAAGTTTTCCAATCTTTGGACCTTTCATCCCATTTTACTCTGTGTTAATTAATTCAACGAATATATTTTGTATGCTGCTTGCGTGTTAGGTACTATGTTTGAACAGAGATGATAGTGATGGACAATGTGGATTTTGTGACAAAAAAGTAATCTCTGGGCATTAGACGTGAACAGAGCCAAGTGGGTGGCAACATAGAAGTAATTGCCTTTGAGGGTTAGAGTGATTACTTCATAGAAGAACTGACTTTTTGAACTGGTCTTGGATAAATAAGGTGTTTTTTAGACGAAAATGGGTAAGGGCATTCTTGTCCTAACCCTGACCTCCATTTTCACCTTTATATTCTCTAATTTTGGTCAGCAGGATTATTCTGATATTTGAGATTTGTCTTTGTACTTCCTCTTTCCTGTGCTGCTGTTTGTGCTCTTGCTTCCCTCACTTCTGTGAACTGGAGTCATATTCATCCATTAAGACCGAGTTAAATTAGATTTGCCTCCTTCCTTAAACTGGTCCACAGAATATACATTTCATAGCATTATTGCTAGAAACATTTACTTGTGACACCTGAGTTTTGTCTTGTATTGCCAGGTCTTACTTATGTGCTGAGTTTGGGGGAGTCCGAAAGCCCGTTGTGTGTGGTGACGCTGGCCGGATGTGGATCAGAGAGAACACTGCGGGGCCTCCATTAGCTCCTCCTCCAGGGCTTCATCCCTCCGAGCTCTGTCAGATGTTGCCTTCTCCAGGAGACTTTCCCTGACCAGCCTTATGTAAAATACATGTATCTTGCCCCCCAGTTGTTTTCTAATCCCTTATCCAGCTTGATTTCTCTTCATAGAATTTATTTTCTCCTGAACTGGTATTTATCTGGCTTACTTTCTGTCTGCCCAGTGAAATAAAAGTGCTGTGGAGCACAGCCGAGAGTGCCAGGGCCTAGAAGCCTGCCCGGCACATTGTAAGATTCTCAATAAATGTTAGTTGAGCCTACGAATGAATAGCAGAGTTCTGTGTTTGTACATTAAACACAAAATGTGTTTGATGTTTGAATGTTAAAATGTGTTCACTCATACGCTAATTCAACTCAGTTTTCTTAAATGGGTAGTTTTTTGTTGTGTTTTTTTTTTGGTACGCGGGCTTCTCACGGTTGTGGCCTCTCCCGTTGCGGAGCACAGGCTCCGGACACGCAGGCTCAGCGGCCATGGCTCACGGGCCCAGCCGCTCTGCGGCATGTGGGATCCTCCCGGACCGGGGCATGAACCCGTGTCCCCTGCATCCCCCTGCCTCGGCAGGCAGACTCTCAGCCACTGCGCCACCAGGGAAGCCCGAATGGGTAGTTTTTAAATAAGAAATGGGCCACACTCTAGGCTTAACTGAATTGTAATCTCTGGGAAATAGGCCCTGGGCATGTTTATTTTGATGAAAGCTCTCCAGGTGAGCTAGTGCTTCAAATCTAGGGAGCTGTAATTGCTCTTCTGTGGAGTTGGATCAGGACAGTGAATATGGAAAGAGGCGTTCTGGTAATTTTCTGCTTTTTTCAGTAGGTGGATAAGCGACCAGGTCTGGTGACTTTGGCACTGCTGAAGTTTGTGGAAAAGCAGGGCAGGCTTGGGTATGATTTGCAAAATGAAACAAGGGGATATACAAGTATAACAGACTTATACCTGAAGTGGTAGGGATTTGTTTGAAAACGTAACCTTAACATTGATCATTTTCTGAGCATGTGAATATGGTGATTTAGGAAAAGAGTCCATTTAATGCTCTAATCTAATTTTTTGAAATGGATACCTTCCAGGAATTATTTTCTACGAATATATACATAGCATCTCCTCCTGTTTCCTGTGAGACTGATGGTGTGAATCCAGGGATGTAGGAATTTAACCTCCTACATGGGAGAGACTTACTGTATTAATTTCTACCACCCCCTGTAATTTTGCCTGTGTCTGATAGGTATTTGCACCTGTTAGGTACTCAGAAATGTGTTCTTTGGGCTTTTGAGACGTTTCTTTGCTTTTTACTTGGTTGAGTGTATGTGGCTTTTAGTTGAATTTTGTAAGTCTGCTGTACTTAGGGAGGAGAGGAGAAAAGAGAGTAGGCATGGCTACTGGAGAAAGAGTATTGGCCAGGGGTCAGAAGACAAAGGGGTCTGCACAGTAGCTAGGTGATTGTGCACAAGTCATCTAATTTTCCTCTATTTCCTCATCAGTAAACTATGCTAAATTATCTTTCTAATTTATAGGATTGTGAGACTCAAATGAAATAATGAAAGATATTAACTACTGTAAGACCAAAGGAGGTATAAGCAGCCATTGGCTTACTTCTTTCTAGCATGTATGTGACACAGCCAAGATTTAATCAAGTTCTTTGGACATGCAGGGTGAAACGGTACACATGTTGACTGTTTTCTCAATAGAGATCTATCAAGGAAAGCTTTTGCACAAGATTTTAAAACTTTGTTTATAGAATGTGTTTTAACCAGATGAGCAAAACTCTTTTATAAGCTGTGTCCAGAGACGTCACAGTGGTCTTCAGTGGCTGTTCTGATGTTATGTGATGGCGTTTGCTGTGGTGGAATTTCACATGTGGAGCTTTAGGCCTAAATCGTGGTCCAGTGTTTAATATGTGCCTTTTACCTTTTCTGTGCTTGCCTGTCTCTTACTTTCTGTGGTTGGTTTTAGTTAATGCTAAAATTTGATTGCATACAGAATATTCTCGAAGAATGTTCTGTAAAATTAACAGTAGGAGTATTATGGACCATGAGTGTTACAGATTTGCAAAGCTTTCTTTCCAAGATATCTGTAAGTTATAAAAATTGCACAGTCCTATTCAGTAAGAAATACAGTTTTAAGTAAAAATTATTTTTTTGTTGATCCAATGTTCTTTGATGTATCTTGTGTTTTGTCAAGAAAGGATACGTGTAACATAGAAAAGAAAGGTGTATATGTTGTTCAACCTATAAGATGCATTTTAGAACCTGTTTTTAGATCTATTAAAACTTGAAAATGTTGCCGTGTTACAGTCCTCTTTTATCTGAAGTTGGTCTCCTTTATAAAAACCTCATTCAGGATGCTGAGGAGCTAGGAATTTTGGTTTAAAAGGATGTTCCATCGGGATTTTGATTTGTATTTCTCTCATGATAAGTAATGTTGAGCATCTTTTTTTTTTTTTTTTTTGTGGTACGCGGGCCTCTAACTGTTGTGGCCTCTCCCGCTGCGGAGCACAGGCTCCGGACACACAGGCTCAGCAGCCATGACTCACGGGCCCAGCCGCTCCGCGGCATATGGGATCCTCCCGGACCGGGGCACGAACCCGTGTCCCCTGCATCGGCAGGCGGACCCTCAACCACTGTGCCACCAGGGAAGCCCAGCAACTTTTCAAATGTTGGTTGGCCATATGTATATCATCTTTAAAGAAATGTGTATTCAGGTCCTTTGCCCATTTTTAAATTGGGTTATTTTTTTGTTGTTGAGTTGAAATACTTCTTTATATATTCTAACTATTAACCCCTTATTAGATAGATGATTTGCAAATATTGTCTTCAGTTCCACAGGTTGCTTTTTTACTTCTGTTGATTGTGTCCTTTGATGCACAGAAGTTGTGAATTTTATGTAGTCTAACTTAATCTGTTTTTCTTTTTGTTGCCTGTGCTTTTGGCGTCATATCTAAGAAATCATTTCCAAATCCAATGTCATGAAGCTTTTCCCCTGTGTTTTCTTTTCACAGTTTTGTAGTTTTAGGTCTTACATTTAGGTCTTTAGTCCATTGAGTTAATTTTTGTGTATGGTATAAGATAAAGGCCCAACTTCATTCTTTTGCATGTGGATATCCAGCAAATGTGTTTTTTAATGACCTTTTCCCCCCACTGATGTTGTCAGTTCTGTTACTACATAATCAACATTTGAACATTGTACCATGACATTTTTGGTCTTCATTTGATGAAGATGCATCATTTGCACCTTAAGTTGGTTTCTGTTCTTTTCATTAGCACATGACGTTTAAAGCAGTCCCTGACAGCACCAGTACCTTCATAAACAAAACCTGTGCAATGAAATCATGGTTATCCAAATTATCGAGAACATGCTTGTTTTTTGTTTTTGGTAAGAATAACATTGAAATGACTATAATCATCTCACAGAGAACTTGTGATGCCAAGACTCTGTTGTTGAATTCCAATCTTGGAATCACCAGTGGTGAGCATTAAGTGAGATGAAGTATGGAAAGTACATGACTGGAATAGGTGCTAAATTAACGTTAATTTTCTTTCCTCAGTTCTTTTTACCTGCTTATGATTATAAAGCAGTAGATGACAGTTTTATTTTGTTCTACAAAGAGGTGGATGTTCTTTAATAAAATTGATATATCTATTGGTGCTACTAGAATGACAGTGTCTACTGACTATTTTTTGGCTGCGTTGGGCCTTCGTTGTTGCGCACGGTCTTTCTCTAGTTGCAGCGAGCGGGGGCTACTCTTTGTCGCCGTGCGTGGGCTTCTCCTTGCGCTGGCTTCTCTTGTTGCAGAGCACAGGCTCTAGGTGCACAGGCTTCAGTAGTTGTGGCACACGGGCTCAGTAGTTGTGGCACGTGGGCTCAGTAGTTGTGGCGCACAGGCTTAGTTGCTCCTCGGTATGTGGGATCTTCCTGGACAGGGATTGAACCCGTGTCCCCTGCATTGGCAGGCGATTCTTAACCACTGAGCCACCGGGGAAGTCCCCTTTGTCTGGTTTTGGTATCAGGATGATGGTAGCCTCATAAAATGAGTTCAGAAGTGTTTTTTCCTCTGCAACTTTTTGGAATGGTTTCAGAAGGATAGGTGTTAACTCTTCTTTAATTGTTTGGTAGAATTCACCTGAGAAGCCATCTGGTCCTGGACTTCTGCTTGTTGGGAGTTTTTAAATTACTGATTCAATTTCAGTACTAGTAATTGGTCTGTTCATATTTTCTATTTCTTCCTGGTTCAGTCTTGGGAGATTGTTCCTTTCTAAGAATCTGTCTATTTTTTCTAGGTTGTTTATTTATTGGCATATAGTTGCTCGCAGTAGTTTCTTAGGATCCTTTGTATTTCTCTGGTGTTGGTTGTAACTTCTCCTTTTTTCATTTCTGATTTTATTGATTTGGGCCCTCTTCCTTTTATTCTTTTTTTTTTTTTTTTTTTTGCGGTACGCAGGCCTCTCACTGTTGTGGCCTCTCCCGTTGCGGAGCACAGGCTCCGGACGTGCAGGCTCAGCGGCCATGGCTCACGGGCCTAGCCGCTCCGCGGCATGTGGGATCTTCCCGGAGCGGGGCATGAACCCGTGTCCCCTGCATCGGCAGGCGGACTCTCGACCACTGCGCCACCAGGGAAGCCCTCTCTCTTTTATTCTTGATGAGTCTGGCTAGAGGTTTATCAGTTTTGTTTATCAGCAAATGCTTTAATCTTAGGGAGAGAAAGTAAGTAAACTGTAGATTCCTGACTGGCCAGATGTTCAGTTTCCACTATTGTATGTGAAGTCATTATGATGCTCTAGTTTAGTTTTTGTGATCCCTAGCCCCTGAAAACCTTCAATTATGAATTTTGAATTAATTTTGTTTGAAAGTTGTTTTCATTTCTCTTTCCAGTGCGCTATCCAATTTGGTAGCCACTAGCCATGTGTGTTAATAAGCATTTGAAATATGACTAGTCTAAATAGAGGTGTGTTGTAAATGCAAAATATATACTGTATTCTGGAGACTTAGTATGAGAAAACGAGTGTGAGATATCCCAATTTTATATATTGATTACATGCTGAAATGATAATATTTTGGATTTATTGAGTTAAATAAAAACATTAAAATTAATTTTTTACTATTTTTAATGAGGCAATTAGAAAAACTTATATATGTGGCTTGCGTATGTGGTTAACATATTTTTACTGAGCATCTCCAGTAGGTGCAGTCAGTAACAACAGATGAATTCTACGCTGTAAGCATTTAACAAGAAGTAATCAAACCCGGCACGTCTGTATGTGCTTTGTTAGCTTGCTTGCTTCTTCATTTTGTAAATATATTTTATTGAAGTATAGTTGATTTACAATGTTGTTTTAATTTTTCCTATACAGCAAAGTGACTCAGTTATATATATTCTTTTCCATTTTGGTTTATCACAGCATATTGAATACAGTTTCTTGTGCTATATAGTAGGACCTTGTTGTTTATTCATCCTATATATACTGGTTTGCAATTGCAAGCTCCCAATCTTTCCTTCCCCAACCCCCCTCCCCCTTGGCAACAACAAGTCTGTTCTCTATGTCTGTGAGTTTGTTCCTGTTTTTAAGATGTGTTCATTTGTGTTGTGTTTTAAATTCCACATAAAGTGATATTATATGATATTTATCTTTCTCTTTCTGATTTACTTTGCTTAGTACGATAATCTCTAGGTCCATCCATGCTGCTGCAAATGGCATTATTTCGTTCTTTTTTATGGTTGAGTAATATTCCACTGTGTGTGTGTGTGTGTGTGTGTGTGTGTGTATACCACATCTCTTTATCCATTCCTCTGTTGATGGACATTTAGGTTGTTTCCATGTCTTGGCTTTGTAAATAGTGCTGCTGTGAACATGGGGTGCATGTATCTTTTTGAATTATAGTTTTGTCTGGATATGTGCCCAGGAGTGGGATTGCTGGATCATATGGCCACTCTATGTTTAGTTTTTTGAGGAACCTCCATACTGTTCTCCGTAGCGGCTACACCAATTTACATTCCCACCAACAGTGCAAGAGGGTTCTCTTTTCTCCACATCCTCTCCAGCATTTATTGTTTGTAGATTTTCTGACGATGGCCATTCTGACTGGTGTGAGGTGGTACCTCATGGTAGTTTTGATTTTCATTTCTCTAATAATTAGTGATGATGAGCATCTTTTCATGTGCCTGTTGGCCATCTCTATGTCTTCTTTGGAGAAATGAAAACTACAGGCCAATGTCTTTAATGAATATAGATGCAAAAATTCTCAACAAAATATTAGCAGACCGAATCCAACAACACAACAGATCATATACCGTGACCAAGTTGGATTCATCACAGCGTCACAAGGATGGTTCACCATACACAAATCAGTCAGTCAGTGTGATACACCCCATTAACAAAAGAAAAGTCAGAAACCACGTGAGCATCTCAATAGATGCAGGAAAAGCGTTCGATAAAATTCAACATCTGTTCATGATAAAAACTCTTACCAAAATCGGTATAGAGGGAACATATTTCTTCTTCTAAAGACCAAAACTCACTGAATTAGATAGTTGTTATAATAAAAGTACTTATTTAAATACTTGGACCTGTATCATTTGTGTTTAAAGAAAATCTGTTGCTTGAATAACAAAGTAGATACACAAGTCTCCTGTGGAGGCCACCCCCAGCCTCACCCCCAGGTACAGCTGTTGCTAGGAGAAGTGTGGTACAGAGTTTCCCTTAGATTAATAGGTGAAAGAAATAGAGAAGCTATTGAAAATAATTAGTTTCATGTGATACTAGTAATGCCTGTCTTAACATAACTTTAGTGAGTCAGACATTTTTTTATGGGAAAGCATAAACCACATTGATTCTTGGTTAAGATATTTTTCTATAGTTTTATTAAGAATAAAATAATCTGAAACAAAATTGGGGGAAAAAACAGTGCTTCTTGGTCTGCAGTTCTTATTTCGTTTTGGTTAACTTTATTTTTTGGCTTTGATACAAGTTCGTATTAGGAAACGGAGTAAAATTTTTTTAACTTTTCTTATATTTTTTATTTTATTTATTAAAAAATTTTTTTTTAAGCCAATCATCTTTTTACACATTTTGAAAGAAACATTTATTTATTTGTTTGTTTGTTTGTTTGTTTATTTATGGCTGTGTTGGGTCTTTGTTGCTGCATGCGGGCTTTCTCTGGTTGCAGCGAGAGGGGGCTACTCTTCATTGCGGTGTGTGGGCTTCTTATTGCGGTGGCTTCTCTTGTGTGGAGCACGGGCTCTAGGTGTGTGGGCTTCAGTAGTTGTGGCACGCGGGCTCTAGAGCACAGGCTCAGTAGTTGTGGTGCACGGGCTTAGTTGCTCTGCGGCATGTGGGATCTTCCCAGACCAGGGCTCGAACCCGTGTCCCCTGCATTGGCAGGCAGATTCTTAACAACTGTGCCACCAGGGAAGCCCTTATATTTTTTAAATAAAAGTTTAAGTTATTAAGCTTCACAGGGGTAAAGTCTAATAAGCTCTACAGTAAGTGTGCTCGTAGTAAGTATTTTTAAACATAAGATAAAAATGTCAAGGTCAATATAGCTAAATGTGGTTGAAATTTTTTAAATATTTGCTCTATTATCAGTATTTAATTCATTACTCGAGGTGCCTATCTGCTTTTCTGGGCATTGCTTGGCAGTAGATGTTTTTGTGTTGGTTGACTGTGCCTTTAGCGGCCAGGAGAGTCGGATGTGCTAAGGCAAAATAGCTCTATCACTTTGTGATTTTCCTCCCAACTTTGCTTACTGGCAACACAGCCAAGGAGAAGGTGTACCAGTGATACGTTCTTTAAATCATCCTGTTTAAGGGATTGTTCAGCTAGGGCTCTACTTTCTTAATGTAAAACTTTTAACATGTTTTATTATTAATTTTACAGATCCATCTGCTGAGGAATTGAGAAAGCTAATGATGTTGCATGGAGGCCAATATCATGTGTATTATTCCAGATCCAAAACAACACACATCATTGCCACAAATCTTCCTAATGCCAAAATTAAAGAGTTAAAGGGAGAAAAAGTAATTCGACCAGAATGGATTGTGGAAAGGTAAGTTTAATTTTTAATTAAATTAATGAGTTTTAAAAATTGGAATACTGTTTCTGTTATAAACCCTTATCTAACTTGTATTGCCTCTTAAGGGTGGAGAGTAATCCATGTCTTAAGAAACACCACTGTGCTCCTTAGCCTCGCGTGATGATTCAGGTGGCCTGGGGTTTGATGTTAGTGTTCTTGCAACGTCAGCTCCCAGGAATTAAGGGAGATGACTCAAGTGAGCGGCAGGAAGCAGCGATGGGAGGGGTTGACAAAGCATGCTGTTCACTCAGCAAATATTTGTGCTCCTGTTACGAGTAGGCAGTGTTCTGTGTACTTGGGAAATACATCAGTGAGCAAAACAGAGTCCCTCCCCTATCTCTTGGAGCTTACATTTTATAAGGGGAAACAGATAATAAACAGTATATGAGTAAATTTATGTCATATGTTAAAAGTCAGTACATGCTGTGGGGGAAGAAGGAAGATCAGGGTAACGTGCACCCGGAATGCTAGGAGTGGGCGGCAGTTTGCAGTATTATTAGTACCTGCTTTTTTCAGTTAGTGTGGCTCCTTGGCTGTTGGTTTGGAATTGGTGTGTTGTAAATCAGTGCTGGCCATTCATACTAACTTCCTAAGGTTAAATATGTCATCTAGAACCTTGGTGATGAGCCAGAACTTGAGTGATTCATATATAATACATATGAGTGATTGCTAGATTTATGAAAGTTAAAATGTTAAAATCATAATTTTATGAATAGATTGTAATCAGTATATGAGAGAATGGTCAGACTGTATAATGGAGTGTTAATGAAACAAACTTAGAAATTATGTTTTTTTAAGTCAACTGCCGAGCTTTTTTCTTATCCTATATTTCATTAATTCTGACACCTTCCATTAATTTATTCAGTAGATTTCGAATTGTTAGGTTTCGGGACTTCCCTGGCGGTCCAGTGGTTAAGATTCCATGCTCCCAGTGCAGGGAGTGTGGTTCCGATCCCTGGTTGGGGAACTAAGAACCCACATGCCACGTGGCACGACCAAAAATTTTTTAAAAAACTAGTTAGAATTGTTCTGTTCCTCTGTATAGCAGACATAGCATAGATTCGTGAGAGGCAGTGTATTATAGTGGAAAGGCTGTGCTTGGGCTCTGGAGACATACCTGGGTTCACATCCCAACTCAGCAATTCAGGGTCCCTGTGATCTTGTGTAATGGGAATAGTTACGCAGCCATTCTGAACCTTGTTTCCTCATTTGTAAAAGAAGGCTGCTGTCTACCCGCTATGGTTATGTGACAACTAGGAATAATTTGTGCAAACTACCTAGCACAATGCCTTGTGCATTGTAGAGGCATAAGATGTAAGAAGCTACTGTTGTTATTTTATTTTTATTCTATAAACATCACCGAGTATCAGAAAATAAATTCCAAAAGGTCAAAGTGCATTTGTCTTCCGGAAAGCCAAATATTCTTATAGATTAGGGTTTTTTAAGCCTTGGCAGATTAAGTTGAAGGTCCATCCCTAGAACATCTTTGTGCTATGTTCCCAGGACCCAGCCACTGTCCATTCATTATATAGGATTAATGAACCTAGCTTTTAGCTGTGTGTCTTCTTAAAAGTAAATTGTGAAGTTTTCAGTATAAGAAGTTAGTATCATTCCAGAGTGTAACTGTGTGTTGTCACTTAAAGACGATCCTTTCATTGTGCCGGGGCAAGGATTTTGATCTGGGGATATTACTTTGGCTTTGGAGGGGGTGGGGGAGGTCCATGGGTAAGGAAAGCGGTGGTGAAAAGAGCTCTTGCTGGGTGGGACTTGACTTGCTTAGAAAATGGTGGTCTTCATTACAGCTCTTTCTTTATACCTGCTCTTCTTTCTTGTGCTGAATGCTGCTAGAGAGATAATACAATAAAAAATGCGCCTGAGACAGTTACAAGTTATAAAATACACCTTAATGGATTTTATTTTAGTTTAAGTCAGGCTTAATTATCTGTTTTTAAATAACTGAAGTGACTTTTTTTTTTTTTTTTTTTTTTGCGGTACGCGGGCCTCTCACCGTTGTGGCCTCTCCCATTGCGGAGCACAGGCTCCGGACGCGCAAGCTTAGCGGCCATGGCTCACGGGCCCAGCCGCTCTGCAGCATGTGGGATCTTCCCGGACCGGGGCACGAACCCGCGTCCCCTGCATTGGCAGGCGGACTCTCAACCACTGTGCCACCAGGGAAGCCCCTGAAGTGACTTTGGAATCATGGTTATGTGGCTTATTTGCCTTATGTTGTATATGAGAAGGCAGGGCTAATACGGTTAACTGATTTGCCCAAGAATTCAGAACCCAGATTTTCTGACTCGTATTTGGGTCTGCTCTTGGCCATTTAATTAAATTGTTATAGGTGAGTTGGCCCATGTGGAAATGGTTCAGTCTGGGCTGTACCCTAATATATGAAATAAGTGCCCTGTGTCTACGATGTCATAAGCATGGGCTCCTCCACGTTAAATCACAGTGCTGTTTTCTTTCACACTCTAATCCCAGTCTTCTTCATCTTTTCTCCTTCTCAGCAGTGTTTTAATGAGATTTTATTATACTTAAAAATTTGAACATTATATTAGCCGTTTAATGGATCATACATGATATTCTCTTCTATAATTAGTTTTCCTGTTTTTAGTTTGAGCAGTTTGAAAAGTGACTACCACTTATAAGTGTGCAGGATGATTACTTTGCTTTGATTAGAATTCCCTGGTGTCTGTGTAGGTGCCATTAAACCTGAGTTAATATAGGCATGATTATGGGGTCATGACTTCTGAGAGGCAGGGGAGTCCTTTAATGAGAAGCCTGTGTGCGTTAGTTTAAGGTCTGAGATTATGTTACTGAAGGCTTTGCTTTGTAAATCTTATGTTTGTATATAGTACAGTATAGTGTAAGTTAGTGATTTTCAAATTTTTCTCTTAATCCTTTTCTTCAGACAATTTTACACTGAAATTTGAAGTGTGAAGTAGTTATAGAAGCTGCTGTGGTTCACCTCACTGCCTCATCGGGCCCGAGCACCGTTGAAAACATGGTCCTAAGTTATTCCGAGTCCATTTTGTTCTTGTTGTTCCTTTTGTGTTGAGTCTTCGGTGGCGTGGGAACCTGCCTCCTCTGGTTGGATTCTCACGGGCTCTGCTGTGAGATGAGAGGGTCCAGTTGTTGCCAACTCGGTTCTTCTCGTGGGGGGTGACTGGCTCCCAGTCAGTGTGTCCTTTCTTTCTAAGCTCCCACCTGTAACGTTAGCACGTTTGTCACACACTTGTGATGCTCTGAAGATCTCATACTTCCTATGGACTGAAACTTTGTTTCTAATTACACTCAGTGTCAATATTAGTGCTTACTCAACTCAAAAGTTGGTTGCAATTTTATCTCATGATTTTTTTCATTCCCCTTACGTTTTTTTTGTGTCTTGCCTCAGTTTATTCTTCGTAGAAAATGTGTGTGATTCTAGTTTCTGGTATAGATTTAACTTAAAAAAATTAATCTTGAGTCGTTTACTTTTTTCTCTCACAGCACTACAGACTTCTCAAATTATTTTTACTTGGCCAATTAACCAGTACACATTTCAGTCTCCCCGCCACCCCATGACTTGTTGTAGGTAATGTTTATTAGAAAATAGAGTCTTGGTCTTCAGGAGCTAAAGAATGAATATGAATAGCTTAACTCTCTCAGTATCTGTAGTAAAAATTAAAAAGCAGTCTGGACCCTGAAGGATAAAGGGCAAAAAGTTATATACATATGTTCATAGCTGTTATTTCCTTTTCTGAGCTTGTGGGATCGTGGTGAGTGGTTGGAAAGTTTGGGTAATGGGAGAGGTGGTGGCAAAGCGAATTTTAATTTTGAATGCGTAAAGAATAATGTTTGCTTAATGGTAGAATAATAGGCAAAAACAGCTCAGTTTGTCCTTAGCACATGATTAGATCCTTTCTTGCCTTAAATCCACTTTTGAATGAGGAAGAAGGATAGATGCGTGAATGGATGGGCAGATGGGTATACAGTGTCAGATATGGTTTTTCTAATAGAGAACGACTGGGATGTTGACTGGAACCATACAAACATTTGATGTGCAGAATTGCTTCATCTAAAGAAGATGCTATTGCTACAGTTACAATAAAAAGTTTGGAATAGAAATTTAGTGACTTTTCTTGTATCTTAATTTTTGCAAAATCTCCCAGACTCTGGTTATAACTGGCAGTGTAAATTCATTTTCAGCATAGGAAATAGGAAATGATTTAAAGAACAAAGTTCTGCTGTAGATAACTTTACTGGGGCAAACCAAGTAAAGGACAAACCAAGAGTTAAAACTCCTCAAAGGAAGTGAATATCTCACATGCAATGAGTATGTGCCTGATACATTGTATAGAATGTAAGCTCTTTCATATATATCAGAATCTACTTTCAGTGTACATGGGAAGAAAGCTCAGTATATAAAGAAACCATGTAGTAATATATTTTGGTAAAGTGAAGCTCCATTTGGTTTTGAAATATGGGTTTTGATGTTCGGCTCTGGTTTTTTTTTTGTTGTTAGAAGAATGGTAGAAAATATAGAATACAGCTCCTTTGTGCTTAGGATAAACAGTGAAATTAGAAAACGTTAGAAATGAATCCCTGAGAGACTTTGTAAAAGAAGATCTTTTAAAAATATACCATCAGATAATGTTTCTCTCCATATATCTATAGATGGATAAATGGATAAGCAGGGATAATTAAGAATGTACACAGATGTATAGTGGTTTGGGCTTGAAATTAAAAGAATTTCTTGTCTAACGTTACTATAGTGCACTGGGCTTTAGTTTCTTTTACTGGGCATCTCTGAGGATGTCTGATTAGAGACTGCAGTATTTAAATTGGCTCTTATTTTATATCAGTCTCCACGGACTTAGTTATGTAAGCCTTAAGTTCTGGGTGACTGTTGTTAGGAGTCGTGTACGATCAGTTTAGAGAGCACCTGTAGCGTCTGGGTCACCCAGCAAGCTGTCAGTAGGATGGGGGAAGCCAGCATGATAATGGGGCGTGTCCTGGCTTCATTGCACGTTGGTCTTACTTCACATGTGCAGCTGACATATTGAGCACAGTTTCAGTCTCCACTTAGCCCTTAGTTACAGCTGTGCTGTGTGTTATGAAGGAGGCAGAAGGCTAAGGTTAGGGGCAAGTCCCTCTGCTTCTGAGGGTGGGAGAGCAGGCAAGATAGGTAATAACTAAGAAGACAAAGGTCCATAGCCAGGCAGTTAAGACCAGTTGCTAAAGGAAGTGAAGTTAGTTTGATAAAAGAATAAAGTAAAATTCACTGTGCTGTACACCTGAAACTAACACAACATTGTGTGTAAATCAACTGCACTCCAATAAAAAATTTTTAAAAAGAATAAAGTAAATTAATAGATGGTCTAATTTTAGGATTTTAATTCTAGTATTTGAATGTAATCTGTAATCTTGATAAAACTAACTTTTAGCCTGATGGTAAATTTATTTAGGTAAATGAAAATTGAAGTGTGTTGTCACTAGTATGTTCTCAACTGTCATAAATTAGTAGTTTAGCATATTTAGTAATTCCACCTAAAGTTGAAGGCAGTTTAGGTGGGATTGTATATTGATATAATTACATTAAAGGACATAGTCTGTAATATGGTATAGTTTCATTTTTAGGGTATATCATCAGTATGTTTTTCTGTATTCACAATTGTTGACTTAATATTTTAAATTGGTTTTGTTTGTTTTAAGCCAGTTCAGTCTTTTTTTTTTTTTAAGCTCTGTGGAGTGTGCTTTGAGAAAATAAAAATGTCAAAACTCTTGGATTTGTCAGATAATAAGAAAAGTATTTTACTGTATTATTTTTCTTCTAAATAATTAAAGGATAGCTTTCTTAATATATATTTTAGGTTTAAAGCCACACATGTGCTTTGAAATATTTCCTGATACTTAAGGAGCCTGTTTTAAAATTTGGATGTTAGCCTAAGCATATTAGTTGGCTGTTTTAAAATTTGAGTTGAAAATGGTATTTTTAAAGATACACAGTAACCGTATGTGTAACTCAGTTTATTAGAAAGCAAAACTCAGTTTAATCAAATCAGCTTTAGTTCTGAAGTATAATAGGCATTAGGGAGTGTCAGCTAATCTAGTATTATACTGCTGTTCCCCTCGTTTTTACGGCGGTGTTTGATGCATATATAGTGAGCATTTGGAAGACGGTATATAGATATATATGATAGCTTCTGCCCCTCAGAGCTCTGTCTTCAAGTGGCCTTGTCTCTGTCACTCTTACACACACAAGATAGTATAAATTACTTGTTAATCTTACAGTTGAGATTCTTTATTTTGTCCTTTTGTTTTACAGTTTTTCACATTTAATAGACCTAACATGAATCTTGGAAATTGGGAATCCTCATCCAGTTCCCTTATTCTGGAAAAATTTAATATGTGAGATAGGATTTGAGAAAATCTTGATGATTCTGTGTGAATTTTGGGGGGGAAAGATTGTGGTTAAATATTAAAGTCATGACGATTACAATATCGACTAGTCCAACTCTGTGCTTGAAGTTTTTCTCATCCTACTCTATAGTCTATTTTCTTTTCCTCAACATGAGATGGTTGGCTACTAGTTTTTAAAATTTCAGACCTGTCTTTTCATGGGCAGAAGGTCTCATTCTTAAGTGTGTAATAAGTAAGGTTGTATTAGGACCACTAAAACAAAGGGAAAAGGAATAAACTAGGAAAAGAGATGGCATGTTGTTGGTGAAATATTCCTGTCGTTGAGAACATTCATTTTTTGTGAAGCTCCTTTTCCCCAAGTATTAAACTCTTAAATTGGTGTTACTTTTTTATTTTAGCATCAAAGCTGGACGACTCCTGTCCTACATTCCGTATCAGCTGTACAGCAAGCAGTCCTCCACGCAGAAAGGCCTCAACTTTAATCCTGTGTGCAAACCTGAGGACCCTGTACCAGGTCCCAGCAGCATCACCAAACAGCTCAACGACAGGGTGTAAGTTTGTCTAGGTTGGGGGAGACTACACAGCTGGTTTTTAGCAGTGAGAACGGCCCCTGCTCTGCTGAAGATAGAGACAAACATAAAAACTGGCTATTCGTCTATATTAATCCTGCTGAAGTACAGGAGTGCATGTCTTACCTAAAAATTATTTTTATCATGACAGTTTCATAAATAAAATGTAAACAAGAAAGCTTTTCCACTCTCATTAGATTCCCATGTTAAACCAATGGATCTTAAATTATTAGAAGTAAAATGTTCCATGGATTTTCATGGCAGTAATTATTTTTGACACAAGTAATTTGCCATAGACTATTGCTTTCTCAAAAACTGAACTAACTACTCCAGCTAAAGTTTTGCTGTGTGCTACTGCATAGAAAGACAGGTAATGAAAATGTTAACACTTTTAGGTTATTTTTGAAAAATTCTAAATCAGTAACAATTCTAAATAGGTAATATTTTATATCAATTAAAATTTAGTTGATGACCCTCAAGGTTATAGAGTTAGAGGTGAATCTAGACTTTATTCCATGTGTCTGATTTTAAAAAATATTTTGACTTAAGCTTTAATTGCAGTAATCCTGGGTAAATTGGCTTCACAGTTAATTGGTGTGTTGCCTTAACTTGTGTATCAGGTAGTAGTTCATTATCATGGTTCATTATCATTAGCCTTCCCCTTATTTATTAAATTGTTTGCTTTGGGAGTTTGATAATATTTTTTCCAAAAGACCAGGAGTCTAATTAACTTGGGATGATCCAGTGTCACTACCTTCTGTATTTCTGTTGTCATTTGTTCTTTAACTTATAGGTTCACTTATAAGTGTATTCAGTTGTTTTTCACGTTACCTAAAACATTTAATTTTGTTCTTTTAGTACCATCAAGGTGTACAAGTAATATCAGAAAAGCTTCTGAATATACAACATTTTTTTCTTCACTAATAAAAGAAAATACATATGTGTGTGTTGTTTTGAAATTCTTCTTTGTGTTGATTTTTAGGAAGAATTTACCTATTAGATTTAAATTATTGATCCATTTATGCTGTTGCCTAGTAAATGTATATCCACTCGTGATATCTTTCTAGTACAGCTACTTTATAAATGTCCGTTTGGGCTGAAACACCGTAGTGCAGAAAGAATGGGTATGAGCAGTATGTTTTCTGCCAATGTGTGCATTTCTGGTGCATGTGTTGCTAGTAAAAAAACCTTAATATTTATGACATAGAAAACTAGATTTAAGACTTTTCTGACTTTACTTTTGTTGCTTTCTGTGTTCTTTATTTTTGGCATGTTCAGTGCATTTAATAAATTTCTTTGAAATTCCTTTATGTGACTTTTTGCTCCCTTGCTCTCTGTCTCAAGGGCCAGACTTTCTCTGACACATATCAAATGAGGTTTTCCTTCCTTCCTCTCTTACTCGTTTCCCGTTGGTCATCTTTTCCTCTTTCACTGGTGGGATCATCTTTGAGGACAGGACCTACTCAGACTTGGCTGTCAGATTCCATGAGTTGGTCAGCCAGAGCCAGAGCCAACCCAGGAATGGCTGGTGCTGTTTCGCATCCAGCTCATGCGTGGTTTGCTGTGCAGTCAGGCTGTCATGACTAATGTACCCAGTTGGTATTAGGAGCAGGAACTTTAGATTAAACCTGGTAATGCCGTGGTAATCTCACCTGTGCCTTGGTGCTGCATGTGGCACCCTCATGTGGAGCCTGAACTGTACTTGGACTAATGCTGTGGACTTTGCTAAGTAGAATGAATTACTGCTTTGTAATTCAGATTTTTGTTTTTGTTACTTAGGTGATTCTTTTGAATGCAGATGAATCTTGTCTTTATTACAGAGCACTACCAAGCAGACATCTAGAAGAGCCAGGATGTGAATTTTACATAACATTTGTCATAGTTACTGCATTTATAAACCTGTCATCAGGACACTTGGTCCAGATTGCCTTGGACCTACCACCCTGGCATCTAAATAATGCTTTTCTTAGAAATGAAATGCTAATTCCCTTGTCAATAGGGCGAACATCCTCATTTTTCTAGGTATGAATTTTATTGAATTAACCATACACATTGACCTTTTTTTTTACTTTTTGTCTACTTGTGCAACAGTTTGACCCTGTTAATGGATTAGTGAATATAGTCTGTCAGTCGTTTCCTGGGGGAAAGTAAGGAGCCTCAGGATTGTAGCAGTATTGGATTTAATGTGTTGAACAGTGCCTTATATAAAACTGAAAGTAAAAAGAGGAATAAGAATTCAAATAAGGTTTCTTACCCATTTTTACGGGAATTAATTCATACTGTATTAATTTAGCAAATACTTACTGACTACCTAGTAAATGCCAGACACTGTGCTACAAACTGGGTATTTAAAGCTTACAGATTACAGTTAATTTATAGTGGGAAAAATAACTGAAAACAGTTTCTTGGATTTTTCTTCAGTCTGAAAAAGATCCAATTCTATTTTCTTCTCTGTGAGTCTCTGAAGTTAAAAAAAAACAAAAACAAAAACCTGAAAGGCTGTTAATGTGCTAGAATTTTCCTAGTTACCTTGCTCCTTCAGTTTAGCAAAGAATTATCTTTTATTAGAAGAGCAATAATGAAAAAAAGTTTGTGGCTTAATCATTCAGATTTGGTGGAGGGAATATTAAAGTGTGTACCACTAAGACAGCGTTTAAATGGAAAATTGTTTTAGCCTGAAAGTCAGACATTATTCATTTAAACAAATTTTTTTCCTGCCCTAGAAATCACATAATTAAGAAGATTGAGACGGAAAATGAAGTCAGAGTCAATGGAGTGAACAGTTGGAATGAAGAAGATGCGGATAATGACTTGGGTTTTGTGGAGCCGGAGCCCTTCTTCCCAGGAAGGAAACAGAACGGAATTCCGCATCCCAGAGATGGCAGTGCCGTTTGCAACGGACACACTCATAGCTCTAACGGTGCCTTAAAGACACAGGACTGCTTGGTGCCCAGGGGCAGCGGTGTTGCCAGCAGCCTGTCTCCCGACCCTGCCCATGAGGAGGAAGCAGCCGAGAGGAGCGGCGGCGGCGGCGGCTTCAGAGACTGCGCTGAGCAACAGTCCCAGCAAAGCACCAGAAGCACAGATGCTCTGCGGAATCTGCACAGAACTAATTCCTTCTCCCTGTCACCTTTGCACAGCAACACTCGAGTCAATGGTGCTCACCACTCCACTGTTCAGGGGCCTTCAAGCACAAAGAGCACTTCTTCAGTCCCTTCACCGAGCAAGGCGGCACCCTCTGTGCCACCCAGGCCCTGCCGCTTCATCTCGGACTTCTACTCTCGCTCGAGACTGCACCACATTTCCACGTGGAAGTGCGAATTGACTGAGTTTGTCAGTACCCTGCAGAGACAAAGTAGTGGTATCTTTCCAGGAAGGGAAAAGTTAAAAAAAATGAAAGCAGGCAGGTCTGCATTTGTTGTAACTGACCCAGGTAGATACTTACTAAAATTGTTTTCTTAAGAAACAATCATGCTTGATCATTTTGTTCTTAATCTGTCACTGGTATTCTCGTCAATACTAAGGTCTTGTAACATGGAAGTCTCTAGGAATAACAGGTTATGTAAGTAACAGTGAGTATAACAGATGACAGAAAGCTTTCTTACTAAAAATTTTCTACAAAATTAGATTTGAGTGTGGCTAAATGAACATTTTTAGGTAATTTAAATAGTAATGAGGTTGGGATTCTGAGCATTCATTCCTCCTGTAGACCTTATCAGTTGTTGAAGTTTTGAACTGTAAAATATAACATATTTTATATTCAGTGCTTAAACTCCTGTAAGAATGAATTGGTTTGGTAAGAGTAACTGTTCATTTTTAAAAGCTTGCGTCATAATGATTTATCAATAATTAAATAACTGTCATAATCGCTATTATAAGTATAGTGGTAAGCTTTTAGTGAGATTAAGTATTTTCACATATAAGTAGGTTGGTTAATTGTATTTTGTCTTTTAAATAGTTGTCATCAAAAAAAAAAACAAAACCAACAATAACAGGCTGTATTTCTGTGCCTGTCATTATAAATTGGTATCTGGTTTGAGGTTTTAGTTGCTTTTTATGGATTACATGGGTTCCCCCTGGGGCGGGATCTCAGAGATTATCTAGTATTACCCTTTAATTTATAGCTGTGGAAACTGAGGTGCAGAGAGAAGCTCATGGTTCTCTCACAATGTGATAGAACCTCTCCATGTGGGTTTTTTCTGTTGTGTTTTGCTGTGTTTGATGTATTCCAAATGCTTTTTGTTATTTATGAGATATTTCAAAATAATGTTATAGGTATTAGATTTTCCTTTTATCATGCCTTGGCCTTGTTACCTAAAGGTCGTTTAATTTTGAAAGCTTCAAAGAGCTATTATGGATCAGTTCTATGAATGGGAATAAGATGAGAGATTTTTATGTTGTATGAAAGCATTCAGTAGGCATTTAGTATATACATTCTGTGTGACTTGAGTCTTTAAAACCATTATTTTGAGTTGTTTACATTCTGTGTGTATAATACTTTTATACAGCAGACTTATAATTGTTAAGGTTTATTTTATAAATGATTTCTCGAGGGAATATAGAGGGTAGCAAGGAAGTCCCTGGCTTTGGAGTTAGGTAATAGCCTGAGTCCACATCCTGGCTCTGCCACTCTTACGATGCAGAGCATGTGAGTTCACCTCTCTGAGTCTCAGTTTCCTGTCGGCACACAAGTGATAGTACAGGCAGATAATAGGATCAAAGGTCCGGTGCCCTGCACCTAGTGAGAACAAGGTAAACTCTTTCACAATCACAATTTGGTATATAGAGTTGTCTCAACATTTTGGGGAGTAAATGTAAGTTTTTGGAAGCCTGTTATGAAGATTAACCTCAGTACTGTTATTCTTAAATCTAGCAGAGGAAAATTCCTTTATGAGATCATCACTTTTTACAAGTGTGGTGGCTTACGGGGCTCTGAAATTAGACTGCCTGGGTTTGAATTCCAGCTCAGCCTCTTACTGGCTGTATGATTCAAGTTATTAATCTGCAAAATGGGGATAATAAGCTTACTTCTCTCGTAGTGTTGTTGTGAGAATTTAAATAAATTAATACATGTAAACCTCTTAAAACAGTGCCTGACACCTACTTATAGAGCACTCAATAACAGTAGCAGTTTTTACTGCTGTCTTACCAAGGAATGTTGTTACTGCATAGAATAGTAATCATCTAAAGTAACTTAGGTCTGTGGAACTAAATATATGAAAACATCTTTATACATTTTTATAAACCATTCAGCCCACAGAAATAACTTGGAGATAAGCAGTTAGACAGACTTTTAATTAGAGACTTGTTAGAATATAGACTAGGAAAACATGATGTCTTCACAATTGATTTTAAATTCTGTTTGGAAACTAAATTTGTATCTCTGAATTATTTCTAGAGCCAAAGAAACTGAAATTTGATTGCTCTTGAGGTGATAGAAGTAATCTATTATAGAATCTGTATTTTTTTTTAAACTTTATTCTGCTTGTAAGCATTTAAAAATGTAATTTCTAAAATTAACTAGACCTGATTTTTTAAAAAATATTAAAAACTAGCTTGGGGTTTGAACATTCTGTTTTTCCTTCTAGGAACTATGTCAGTATTGAGTTCACCCAGACCTCAGAGCTGTATAATGCATGTTGATATGGATTGCTTCTTTGTATCAGTGGGTATACGAAATAGACCAGATCTCAAAGGTCTGTATTCTCGTTTATGTATTAAGAAAACTGATATACCGTTATAGACATTTATTCTAAGGGGTCACAAAGTATTCTTTAAGAAATATTTATTCTCATTTTCCTTGGCAAAATCAATTCCTACTTCCAAATGTTCTGGACTCCATTATCAAGAAAGAGAGGGAAATTAGAGAAGTTTTTTCCTCCCTGTAGAGACCAGGCCTTTAGGGAAGAATATTCCTCTTCAGCTGAACATCTAAGACTAATGTAGATAGGGACCTGCTTTGGGCATTTTCTATATTTTTAATCTATATTTATTATTACTTTGTCAATAAATGGAGATTTTATGGTAGCATATGTCTTTGCAACTTGAGTCACTATGCTTTCTCTTGAATGAATAACTTGATTAACTGTCCTGATGCTAGGGAACATTCCCACTTTTTGGTTGTAGGGTAATTTTGTATTATTGAATATTGCTAAAATATGTTGTCATCTGTGCAGTCTTTGTTTTAATGGAAATTTTAGGTATTTGTGACCTAGTCAATACTTTTGAAAATATTTATTCTCGATTTTTGAGAGTTCTGTGTCCAAAAGAGATAGCTATTAGTACTGTCTTCTGAGAGTGAATTTTCCCCTTAAGGAAAACATGGAAACTGCCGGGTTAATACTAGGGCTTTATTCGTATCACGGGCAGTGGCTGCTTCGGCTCTGATAGGAGCGTTCAGACTGTAAAGAGTTGATTTTAGCCCATGAGTGACTTCTTAATGCTTTTTTTTTTTTTCTTTTGTCCTCACAACAAATGCATTCAATGAAATATATGCATGTATATATATATATACTATATATATATATATATACACACACACACACACACATGGATTATCCATGCTATTGCTTTACAAAGTTAGAGTTATCTTTTAACACAAACGCATATAAGGAGATGATGCATGAAAGATATTATAACTAAACCAAAAATTTTGGGACTATATATACTCACCTTTGATTATATAGTAGGTCAGATTGTGATTCCTCTACATATACATTTAATTAGTTTTTTTTCTTGCTGTAAAAATAAAGATTAGTTTAGATGTTACCTTACTTTTCTGATACCAGGAATATTAAAAATCTAGATACAGTTAGTTTTTCTTTTTCTCCCCACCCTGCCAGTCTGAATCTAGGATCTGAGTTGCCTGTTTACTACTGTAAGAAACCAGACAAAAACCATAGAAAGCTATGATAGTGTTGCTTTTTAGTTGAATAAATGCATCAAAATTGTCATAACTAGTTTACTTTGGGGGGTACAGAGAAACATCAGTAGATGACTGTTGCATAGCGACGGATAATCTTCAAAGATTTTGACTCTTTTAGGGATTAATGCCTAAGTTAAAGCTAAAGAGAGATGTCTTATTTCTTAAGTGTTAGTGTTCCTGTACTTAGCTTTTATTCTCTCCTTACAGGAAGGCCGGTGGCCGTCACAAGTAACAGAGGCACGGGGAGGGCACCTCTGCGCCCTGGCGCTAACCCCCAGTTGGAGTGGCAGTGGTACCAGAATAAAATCCTGACAGGCAAAGCAGGTACAGATAACGAGCCCTCTTTGAAGTCAGAGTGCTCCTGTTGAAGACTTCTGGATTTTGCTTTGGTATCGTTGTTACAGAAATAAAAGCAGAGTTGAAATAATTAGCTTTTTCATTCAAGGGTTTTAAGGGTGTCAGTGACATCTTAAAGCAAAATCCGAATGCAGTACAAATGAGTGGTTTAATAGTTACGCTTTGTTGAATTGGATAACGATACTTTCCTGGGAAAGAGAGTGAAGAATGTTTTAAAAGGTGTGATTAGTTTGCTTTGTGTAAATTTAGATTGGGGATGAAAATCATGGACATCGTTCTGTGGAAGCCTCTCCACTTGGAAGTTAATTACTTGTTGTTTGGTCATGGATCCCAGTAAGGGCACTAAAGTTTGTGTTGCCGAAGATGTGTATGAGCCAGTGGAGTGAGAAACAGTAAGGCTTTAATTTACTGGAATAAGAAGATAAGTGCCAGCAGTCATTCCCCGTATCTTTGTTGAACCTGTTTCATATGAGAAACTTTTTTCTTGCCTCTCTGGCTCTTAAATTTTGGCTATTAGTAAACAAAAATCATAAATTATACTAATCACAGTGCTGTTAAGATTTTCATGTTTCCCCCCCCCCCGCCGCCCCCATTAAATTCCCTGAGAAATATTTGCTTAGGAGTGAAATTATTTGGCGTTGATCAGTTTCCTCATGGATGTCTGGAAAGCCAAAATTTTTTTAAGTTAGTTTTTCAAAAAAATGTTAATCAGGAAATAGAAATTAGGTATGCAGTAGAATGGAAGGCATGCAGTTAAATTTCGTCCCAATTATTTCAGGTCTCTAGTTCTCAGTTATAGAACTTTGGGCTTATTTTAGAAATGCTCTTAATGAAATTAAGACAAAAGGAAAGCCAGTAGACATCTCTGAGAACCTTTTCAGGATTACATTCCTCTTGCTGGTTGTGTTCATCTGTTTACATGCTATAGGTACAAAGGAAAATAATTATAGATACATCTTTATGCTTCATGGGTACCTGTATTCTGCAGATTTCCTAAAGCTTTTCCCGGTCATTAAATCTTTTAAGAGAATTTTTAGGATTCTAGCGTTTTGTGTGAAGTGAGTAGATGTTGAGGTTAGGAAATATTGAGCTTGTTGAGATTTAGTTATATTATGGTATTTGACAATATGGGTAGTTTCTTAAGTATTAGTAGTTTGGTTTGGGGGCAGGTTGGTTTTTCTTTTTGTCTTTTCTGTGTGGTATCATTTTAAAGATGAAATCTAAAATTCTGGAAAACAAATAGTAGCTTAAGGGAATGCACAGTACTTGTCACGCATTGGGCACTCAGTAAAATATTGGATGAACGTTAAAGAGGGAAGAATAATACCCTGTGTATACCGTTCATAGCATCTCTCGTTACTCAGAGCTCCTCCCATGGGTAGAATCTTGTGTTTGCACACGTGTCCTTACTTTACAGTCTCCATCTACACATTCCTTAGAGCAGCAGAGAGCTGGTCCTCTTCTGTCTTTCCTCGTATCACAAATGATCTGACCATAAACAGTTTATAAACAGAATTCTGGCATTGATTACTTAATTGTGTTCATCAGTGTAGCCACTGGGTTTTCATAACATTGTAATGACCTTTTATAACTCACATTCCCTCTGCCTCTAAGTGTGAGTGGTAAACCAGAAGGTATATATTAGAAGTATTGAAATTTCACTTGCTATTGAAAACTGTCAAAAATAGATTTTCCTATCACTAGAAAAAGTGAATGTGATACTTTGTATTTTATACTCTCTCTTTAACTTGATATCATTCACTTTTATGTACGTCCTAAGCCTTTTGACCCATTAGGAGCTTACCAAAATATTTGCTACATATAACATGAATAGATTGTCCTCTATTACAAAGTTTGGTTGCAGCTAGGCTTATACTTGGAACTTGTTTTTTTTCCATGCTTTTGTTCCTCTTTCCTTGTTATTCTCTGATCTTTCTTTCTCTGGCTCCTATTATTAGATATGGCACCAAATTTTAAAATATTGAGGATCAGTTTAGGAATTAGAATCTTTGCCTTCTGTACAGTAGCTTTTAAAAAAAATTCAGTTCGAATGTTTTGGATTGTATGTCTAGGCAAAGTATTAGAACAAATAGCATCTTTAGCCCTTTATCGCAACTTAGTTTCTTACTTGTCATATTCAGAGACTCTGTCTAATCGGACTGGCGTAACCAGGGCTCTCCATCCCTGGCTTCTTTGGCAGCTGCTTCCTGAGCAGTACTTAGCAGCGAGCCTTCTCATTGACGATCTTGAATTTGGAATCCATGTATACTCAGAATTTCATGGTTGGGGCCTTTTCTCCCTTCCTGAATTCCAGAATGCAGACGTCTCCTATCCCTTCAACAACTTCAGTGTTCATTCTAAAGAACAACAGTTTTTAAAATCGTGTTAGTCATAGATTTATTCTCAGCGATTTCTTTTTCACAGACTTGGGTCCTGGCCTCTGATTTCTCCAACCGTTCCTCCACATTCTCCATGTGCCCGTCTAGTTTGTCGAGTTTTGATGAGCAGTTCTCTACTTTGCCCTCCAGTGAGGACAGTGTGTCCCTGCATTTCCCTGAATCTCCCATGAAGCAACTCACTCCGCTCGTGGAGGGACCACGCACCCTGCCGCGCTGTGGACCAGGTCAGCCCGCCCAGAGGAGAGAACGCGAGGTGCCACCCCAGGCAGGGCGTTGGGAGCAGGGACCACAGACACTGTTCTCACCACAAGCGTGACTTTTCCGTGATTTTCAAAACAAGTTCTTAGGTTGTTTAGCCCTTCGTATATAAGTCACCTAACTCCCCATAACTCACAAGGCATCACTCACGGGTGCACCTTTGAAAGGCAGCTGGCTGTGGCCGTTCAGGCTTCAGCTCTTCTTTTTTGGTTTAGTAGCAGCCCCGGTTGAACTGTGATACTGACAGCCCCAAAGTCCTTACAGATGTCCGGCTTAGAGTACTGGACTGTAACCTGATATTTAGCCTTCCAAAACCCTTCAGAACACTGGGCTGTCTGCTCTGTGTTCTGTCTTTAATTTGTCCTAGGACAGCTTCTGTTAGCCACAGTGTATCAGAAATCATGGCTCAGATTGTACTCTGCTGATTTTATTTTGGACGCAAGTGGAATTTGACCCCATTGACATGCCAATCCTCAGAGTTTGGTTCGCACTTACACTTCGTATGCGTGGGTGCCAGAAGGCAGGATTGCTTGTGTGGGCTTCATAGCTGGGTGAAGGCTGATGACTACTGAGGCCAGACCAGGAGGGGTTGTTACAGCTCGCAGAGCCGGACACCCTGCCGTGTTCACCTGCTGGTGCTTTACGTGACTGATTTTTTGTGTGGAACGTTATGTCTCTGAAATAAAAAGATAAATACTGGGCTTGTTAGTTACGTGTTGTTACACTGTACTCTAAATAGATTTGTCTAGAATTAGCTGAAGTCCTGTCGTAGTCTTATCTTACTGATTGTTTGTTCAGAATAGTAGAACTATGACTGAGAATAGATGTTTTTAAAGCATATTCTTCTTGGAACTCAGTAGTATCCCAAGAGACATAGCTGAAGTTGTGTTTTCATCTGTTGCTCACTGGCTAGTGATGTCACGTGACGTGCGGTCAGTAGGCTTTCTAGACTGAGTGCCTTAATATTCTTGCGTGAATCTGTCAACTTGGTTTGGATATTGAGACTTATTTGTGAGCTCTACTCTTCAGGCTGGAGTTGTAGTCTGTAGAGCAAGTGATAGTCCCATCTCACTTGAATGTTTTTAATTGCACACATGCATTGTTAAGCCAAAAGTGGAATTTCCTGGAAGGGGGGATAATACTGTGAAGCTCTCTTACGTGATGTGTGCTCAAAAGAAAAAGCTTAGATTTAGCATGGAACTTCTTACGGCATATGACCTTTTAAGTTTTTTTTTGATCAAATGACTTGTAGGAAGGAATTTGATGTTTGTTGAAAATGTTGTTAATTAGCTTTAAATTTTGCAAATAGTTTTTAAGAAACAGCAAGAACATTCAGAGAAATTTACTGTATTTCCCACTAACTGCTTCCCATTCCAGAGAGCTGTGTCATCCTTTTGAGGCTGTAGGAGGGGGTTTATCTTCCTGATCACTCTTTTCATCCTTGTCTGTCTCAACAGACTTAAAGGGATATTTTATACTTATCTTTTGGTATATGTTTTTTAAAACTATTGTTAAAACAGAACTCTTTCGATTTATTATAAGTTTATGTCTGACTGCTGGTGAAGAATGTACTGGAAGCAAACCATTTTAGAGTTACAGATTTTCTTTTATTAAATGAGGGGATAAATGTCAATGGAGATAACTATATTTGGAATTTATTGAACATTTATATATGAAAGGACTGGTAAACAAATTTCTTGAATGAAAGTTAAGGAAAATCAGTTTTTAACACACAATCATTAAATTTTATTTTTAAAGCAGAAATACCAGATTCATCAATGTGGGAGAATCAAGATTCCGCACAAACAAATGGAATTGATTCTGTTTTGTCAAAGGCTGAAATCGCATCTTGTAGTTATGAAGCCAGGTATGTAGAAATTAAGCGTGTTGTAATACTTAATGAGTAAGTTACTTAATCATTTTTATATAATATTTTGAAGTGGATTTAGACATGCTGGTCAAGCCTGTGACTTAAATGTTAGAAACATGTTATGGAAAGAAATCTTTCTAGCCTTAATCCCTTCAGTTTCCTTTTCTTTCCCTTCACAAATGCTCGACAACTTTAAATAAATACCTTAGTGTCCTGATGAACCAGTGGGTCCTATGGTGGAAACCAAAAGAAGCTGGACATTGTCGTTTTTAAACCATTGTCTCTTGAAGTATAGAATTAAAGAATTAGATATTCTTGAATAGGAGAGGGCCTTAATGTCATCTACTCTGATCGTTCCCTTTTAGCACCAGGATCCCTTGTTATTTAAACATCCTAATAGTATTTTTTTTTTTAACTTACGTTAAAACTTGATTGCCTGTTAAGTTATAACTAAACGGTTCCATAATGGCATGACTAATCATCTCCTCACTTAAAGTTGCAGTGTTGTCAACCTGTTAGCACTAATCCTAATTACAACCAGCTGTTTTAGTACTAGAAGAAACAGACACATATATCATATGTTCCTCATACTTTAAAAAAATTAATCGTTTTTTAAAAATCGATTATTATAGTTGTAAAAATGGAGTAATAATGAAGTGATTCTTTTTTTTTTTTTTTTTGCGGTACGCGGGCCTCTCACTGTTGCGGCCTCTCCCGTTGCGGAGCACAGGCTCCGGCCGTGCAGGCTCAGCGGCCATGGCTCACGGGCCCAGCCGCTCCGCAGCATGTGGGATCTTCCCGGACCGGGGCACGAACCCGTGTCCCCTGCATCGGCAGGCGGACTTTCAACCACTGCGCCACCAGGGAAGCCCCCTGAAGTGATTAATTTAAAAGAGTATTCTTTGTTTTTTCTTTCTTTATAACTGAACACAAACATTTTTACCTTTATAGCACAGCAAGCATTTATTTACACATTGTTGGCAAGTGTTAAAGTATTTACTAATTATAGAAACAGAGTCGAGTCACATCAGCTACATTTTTCAGCCTTTTTTTTTTTAGATAGTGTCTTTATGGCTTAGTCATTCATACTTCTAAAAAATTGAGTTATAATTGACATGTAACATTAACCGCATACAACGACTTGAAATATATAACATTTTTCAGTCTTGATTTAAAGTTGGGGTTATTCAAGCAAGTCCAGTCTGAACAAAAAGTATCTCAACACAACATCATCTAACCAGAGTAGTTTGCTTAAATCTTGCCAATTATTTTATAAAAAGGATATTTAAGAAAAAAGGATTATATTCAAACATGCATAATTATAAAAAAATTTTTTATATAAATTTATTTATTTATGTTTGGCTGTGTCGGGTCTTTGTTCTGTGTGCAGGCTTTCTCTAGTGGCGGCAAGCGGGGGCTACTCTTCGTTGTGGTGCACGGGCTTCTCATTGCAGTGGCTTCTCTTGTTGCAGAGCGCAGGCTCTAGGCGCGTGGGCTGAATTCAGTTGTTGTGGCGCACGGGCTTCTCATTGCAGTGGCTTCTCTTGTTGCAGAGCGCAGGCTCTAGGCGTGTGGGCTGAATTCAGTTGTTGTGGCGCACGGGCTCAGTAGTTGTGGCTTGTGGGCTCTGGAGTACAGGCTCAGTAGTTGTGGCGCACGGGCTTAGTTGCTCCGTGGCATGTGGGATCTTCCCGGACCAGGCCTCGAACCCTTGTCTCCTGCATTAGCAGGCGGATTCTTAACCACTGCACCACCAGGGAAGTCCGTAAAATATTTTAAATTATTTTCTGTTTATGACTTGTCAGACTTTTACTCCTGAACTAACTTTGCCTTTCTCATTGACAGAATTACGTTTTAATCTTTTTCATTGTTAGTTGATAATGTAGCCAAGGAATTGAACCTTACTTTAATGAAAGAGATACGTCAGATCTGAATACATTTTGCATTATTATGTTTTTATTAGCACAGGCGGTTTAGAGCTGCTGTACGCTGTGCTCAGTAGGCTAGCCTTTTCCCCCTGCTGAGTTACAGGCAATGCGCTTATGATGACTGGGCATCGTGTCCTGTATCTGGAGGGTATGATGAAACCCAGAAACACATGCTCAGTCTTTGGATTTTGCTGGTGGTGAAACGGAAGCGCCGCCTTTCCATACTGCCTCTGCAGGATCTCCCTTCTCTCCCGGCGGCCCAGGTTGGACGCTGGCTGGAGAGTGAGCACCAAGGCCACCTCAAAGTTAGAAGCACTGCCAACTCCTGGTGGCTTTCAAGTCCAGTAGCCACAGATATGTCTGGGCTCCGGGCCTCTGTTGGTGTTTGGATGGTGCCTTTGTATTGTACCACAGATGGCGATTGTCAAGCTGAATGTGTTACAGAATAATTGGGGTGACGATATATGAGGGCCAGATGCTGTGTAGCAAAAGCCATTTGAGTGTCGCTTAGAGGGCAGAGGTTTATTCTAAGGAGATGCAGAAAGGGACGAAAATGAATTTGTTTTAGTTGGCGAAGAAAAACACGAAACCCACAGCAATGGGGTTTTTGTCCTTTAATTGTAATTTTTCATTTTCTAGAAGGCTATTCCTAATGAAGGTCTCTTGAATACCCTTTTTTGTGTGTGTGGCTATCTAATAGTTATATTTTCCTTAAGTGAGTAGTTTTTTTTTTAAATAAGTATATTCACAGTTGGATCAGAGAAATGTTTCTGGGCTTGGCGTGGGGACTGTGTTGGTGGGCGTGGTCATCCCAGCTTTAGGCACTGGTGAGTTTTCAGTAGACATAGACTTTATAATAACGGGGTCAGCAAAGGATGGAACGTGAACATGAGACGGTAGAAGTCATAGGAAGGTAGAATGTGTATATGTAGGTCAGAATATGTACTCATACTTACCATAGAGAACTAGCTTTATACATAGTAAGCTAGAAGGTGAATAATGTAGACGGATAGGTGATGATATACAAATATCCTAGAATCATAAATTTTTAAGAGCAAATCATTTCTGAACCTCTGTTTTCACGTGCTTTTGTAAGGACACTTTACAGTCCTTAATTAGTGGTATGGATGTCCTTCGGTATATTGAATTGACAGTGACAGTGATTTACTGGTTACTTTTTTTTCATATTGTCTAATGCAACGCCAAATACCGTTGTCTGAGCATACAGCACGTGGAAGAAGGAGTGTGCTGCCTTCACTTTAAACCTGGGAGTAAGCTGTTTCTGCAGCTTATGAAGTACTGGTAGTCTTTGCTGCCTGGGACTTCACTTGAGGGGAATAAATGTCACTGTAGTGAAGTTATTTCAAGCTGTTTTGTAATTGTCTTTACTCATTTATCTTATTTTATTTTATTTATCTTATTTTATTTTTTTGGCTGTGCCGCATGGCTTGTGGGATCTTAGCTCCCCAACCAGGGATTGAACCCGGGCCCTTGGCAGTGAGAGTGATGAGTCCTAAACACTGGATCGCCAGGGAATTCCTACTCATTTATTTTATATGAAACAAGTCTAATTTTCCAACCACCAACTCAAGGTCTTTTGCTTCCCTTAGTTATGGGAAGCCTCTGAGGTTTACCCTTTTTTTGTTCATAGCTCCCTTACAGTGTCTAGTGATCCCTAAACATTTCTCCGTGAGATGTAGGTATGATGAGTACATAAGTTGATGTATTACATTTTTCTAAGTAATATGTCCCTGAAATTTTTTGTGTGAAAACTTTGAAAATGAATTTATTGTAAATATAAGAGTATTATGCTTCCAGGAATTATGTAAGACATTCCTTTAAAAATGAATAATTACCTTTAATTTGTAAGTTTAGCTTTTTTACATGCTGAACCTATGTATCTAGCATTACTGGAACGTTTCAGCTTGTCTATGCACTTCTCTGCAGACTTGTGAACTCCTTTGCACACACTTCCCTGCCTTATGAACCAGGTCCGTCACCTTGAATCCGTCCTCTCCTAGGCCAGTGCAGGTCATCCTCATGGATGTCATGGGATACGCTTTATTCACATAGTGCCCGAGACATAAATTTTTGTTAAATGAATGAAAGCATTGTTTTCTTCACCATGATTTGTTAATCATCTCTTCCTTTACTGTCATTTTTCCCTCTTATTAGATATTTCTCATCTACTCTGGGCTTTGCAGTCTGATGATCTATTATTGTTTTTATATACATTAAAAATGCATGTCATTTTGCATTTCTTTCATCTGAATGGCTTGGCGGAGTCTCTTCCTTCTTGGCTCTCTGGTGGTCTGGGATGGGCAGGCGCCACAGGCCTCTGTGCCACAGGGCACACCTCCGTACTAAGTGAGCACTGAGTAAATGTTTATTGGGTGGATGTATAAAGTAACCATTTGATGTATTTACACCTATGAGTATGTAATCTGGGGAAACATTGCTTCTTATTATCTGCTTGTGTTTTTACTGTAAGATTTTTTTCGATTCATTGCATAGTAGTAACATGGAATCGTACTCATTATGTATAATTCCATGATTACAGTTTTGTGCTGAATGCTCCAAATTACCACAGGTAAGTGGGGCGTGGAGACACGCAAAAGATTTGAAATTTACCATTTTCAATTAGGTCCCTCAAAGTTCTGGAACCCTGGCCCCTGCCCAGAGTGATGTCCCACCATGTCCAATGCTGTTGGCATCTCAGCCACTGTGGAGCCACCGCAGGAGCTTGGAATTGGTCAATTGGGAATTGGGTGGCAATAGGATGAGTGCACTGTGTCTGTCTGTCGCATAGCGCTGTTCTGTGTGGTTCTGCTGTTTATATTCTTTGTCTTTGGGGGATTGAGCCCTGGCCAAACCGGGCCCCGTGTGAGGGGAAGCAGACCGTTTTGACAGCACGCTCCTGCTCTGCGGTGGCTGTGGTATCACCGACGTGTGGTATGCTGGCATCTCTGCACAGGCGCCAGAGGTCTGAGTCTCAGGAGACGTCTTCACAGAGGCAGGAGCCAAACCTGGCCTTTGAATAACGTACTTGGGCACATCTGCACATGTCACTTACACGCATCAGACAATCTTGTCAGTTTCCTTTTGGGGGAAAACAAACCTGTAAGTTGTCTTAATGCCTGTTTTTTACCCCTCATGAAAATGGAGTTAAATGAAAATTGTGTATCAGTGGCTTGGGGAGATACTATCAGTATTTGATACTTGATTTGGCATTTAAAAATTCCTAGTCTAACCTCCGCTGTATTTTGTTCTTTCTCTAGACAAGTTGGCATTAGGAATGGAATGTTTTTCGGGCAAGCGAAACAACTTTGTCCCAGTCTTCAGGCTGTCCCCTATGATTTTCACGCGTATAAGGAAGTTGCGCGGACGATGTATGAGACACTGGCCAGGTACACTGTGTGCTGTGCTCACGCTCCTGTCTGTTCCTTTACTGCTTTTACCTAATGTTGAAGAGAGAACAGTTTCCCCAGGCCTGTCGGGGTCACTTTTGCTGGACGCTCCTCTCTTCCGGGAACCTGCTCCTCTGCCTTCTGGTGTCACGGCCCCCTCTCCTCCCCACGAGCACCTCCCGGAGCAGGGCTCAGGCCTCAGGGACGTGTTTGCACGGCTGGGATTGTTCCGCTGCTCCCTGGTGGTGATGTCAGTCTGATTCTGTGCCTGCGTGACTTCTCGTCAGCGGTTCCAGGTTTCCCTCCGTGGAACCAGACAGCTGAAGGATGGGAGTTTTTAACCTGGTTATTCTCTTTTATTACATTTGAATTATGGTTTTGTTTAAAATGAGAACTATACGTTAACAAGTAGAGACCTTGTCAAACCCTGTGTCCTCTAAGGTCATTCGGGACGCCAGAAGTTAGCTGTCATAGAAGGTTCTAGCAGTACAGCTGACGCTTGCACAGCTTGGGGTGGTGCGGTGCCGTCCTCGGTGCGGTGGAGGGCCACGTGTCGTGGCAGCTGCCCTCTGCGCCCGTGGCTCCTCCGTGTCGGGGATCGCGTAGCGCCCCAGTGTGTACTGCTGACAAAATCCAGGTATACGTGGTCCCGTGCAGTCCAAACCAGTGTTGTTCAAGGGTCAGCTGTAGTTTCAAGGTGGGTGATCAGTTGGCTTGAGAAAAAGATTAAGTTTTAGAATATTTACAGTGTAGGTATATTGAATGTTAACTCAAAACCTGAAATTTTAGATAAGTATATGTCAGGCCCTGTATGCTCTACAGCTGGAGTTGGCATATTTTCTCCATAAAAGGCCGGATGAGGTCGTTGTCCCAGCTGCTCAGCCCTGCCGTGGACAGTGGCAGCAGTCTCAGACGAGGTGCGGGTTCGGCTCTGCTCCCTTCAGTCTTTATTCACCAAAACAGGTCTCTAGACAGCAGACCAGGGTCCGCCAACCCTTGGGCTGTGTTGATGTTCTAAGGGAGGTTCTTGCCTCTATCTTCACTTCTTCCTCTCCTTTCTTAACGCGTTATTTTGAACACCTGTTTATGGAGTATCTACCAAGTGCAAACCACTGTTGATGCTGCCAATCCTATGAGAGTGGAGTCAGATCCAGGCTCTGCCTTTGAGGAGCTTACTTTAGCAGGAGAGAGAAACATAGGGGGGCAGGTGAATTTATCTGGCATCAGTCTGTGGACTTAGGGCTGAATGACAAGCCAGTTACAATCACAGCTGTCCTTAAGACCCCAATGTGGGAATGTCAGTGTTACCAGGTGAAGAGAGTGCTTTTCAAGTCCTGTCCCAAAGCTGCGGTCAGTAGCAGCGCCGCGTGTGGGCTGGGAGCGGGTGGCTGAGCTGGGTGCTGCGTGTTCTGGTTACCGGAGGCCCTGGAGCGGGCAGCCAGCCTGCACCTCGGATCGGGGGGTTTGGTGGACGCTATCATATAATTTTAGTGGGTGGAGACATTGTTAGTGGCATGTGGCTGTTCTTTGGGGGAAAAAATTCCTTGTTCTCCTTCCACCTTTGGAAATCCTGCCTCTGCTTCATATTCTCCACGCCTCAGAGCAGCTTTCATATCAGGAGTACCCTTCTGCTCTTGCAGATTTCTCTCTGGAGTTAAGCCTAACAGAACACTCGTTTCTTAAATGATTATTGATAGTAATTAATCTGATTCATAACCTACAGTAAGGTGTAGTGAGAGGCGAGGCCTGGCCCTCCTGGTACTTTACCAGGTGGATTATTGACGATCCATTTCTGGTCCCGAGGCCTCTGCTGGCCTTGTGGTTCACATATTTAATTAGCATCAGAGCCACGTGGTGATTCTTCTCTTCCTTTTCCTCTTCTGTGGAGAACTGAAACAGTCCTTTGTGTGAGTAGATCGTGACCAAACAGCAGCAGCAGTCAGAACCCAGAGCATTTCCACGTGCAGGGGGTGTTGCTGGCGTCCTGGACAGGCATCTGGGTGACTGGCCACCATCGTATCCTGCTGTGTCCTGGGCGTTTTTGTTTAGGAGACTGTCAATTGCTTGTTTGATTTGTGTGATATTTCTGTTCCTCAAGGATTCTGGTAAATCGTGTTTGAACATTTTTGAAATTAAGTGTTGTGACAATTCCAATTCACTTACTACTTTTCAACTATTGAGAGGTTTACAACAGTATTCTCAGTATAGGGAAACTGAAATGGTCATTTCTGTTGTATTTTTGGTAGTTAATATGGAAAAAAAGAAAACATTGATTAACTTTGCAGTTAAAAGTTAAGTGACTAAATAGGGGCACTTGGGCCAGTTCAGTTAAACTGCGAATATTTTTAGCATTTTAAGTCTTGTAAGGAAATGTCAAAGAGAGATGCCATAGGAAAGCCTGTTTTGCCACATGTGGCTGCTTGATGTTAAGCTGTGGCTGTGATTCGTTGCCTTTGCTCTGTGTTGGCAGCTACACACATAGCATCGAAGCTGTCAGCTGTGATGAAGCCCTGGTAGACATCACTGAAATCCTCGCAGAGACCAGACTCACTCCTGACGAATTTGCAAATGCTGTCCGCACGGAAATCAAAGACCAGACTAAATGCGCTGCCTCTGTGGGAATCGGTTAGTAGCCAGCGTATCTTGTACTACTCATTTCCCTCAAAGCAGTGCTCTGGGACCGTTGAATACCGCTTGATTTTTAGGAGTGATCTTTAGGTTTCGTTTTTATCACCGTACCACATAGGTCTCCCACTTCTGAAACAGTTCTCGGCATGGCTCACAGTTGGGCAAAGCATGAGATGAAAGTGTTGGAAACGTAAGTAAATGATAACGTCTTTGGAATAAACGAGTTGGAATATTTCTTGTTCTTCAGAAATGGGGAATATTGGATGCAGTGTATGTCAACAGTATTTTTTTCAAGTGAACAGAGGCGGTATTTAAGGCAGTGCTGCAGTGTGAGTGGGGTTTGGAGTTCCATGCTGTTGCGTCTTGTGGTAACTCAGTTACTTTCTGAAGCTTCCTGGACCGCTCAGCCAGCCCTGTCTTCACTCTCTCGGGGCCAGAAGTTGCTGTTATTGACTCATCCACACGCACACCCCATTATCCCCTCCCCCCACCTGTTCTGTTTTGTCTCTAAGCCGTGTTTGCTTCCTCAGCCCTTGCCATCATTGGTCCTCCTCTTGTCGACTCTCGCAGCTGTGTGCTCTGGAGCCCCCTCTGTCACCCTGAGCTTCCCCGTGTCCCTCCTGTCTGAGCGAGCCCAGTGCCTCTACCCATAGGAGATCTTTACTGGGTACCTGTCCCGAGAGGAAGGCAGGGCGTGCAGCCCCACGCAGGGCCTCGTGCGGGAGCGCCACGTGCAGGTCTGGAGGCAGAAGCAGGAGTGAGGGGAGATCCTCGGCCAGAGCCTCTCTTGGGGTCTGCGTGTGAGTCTGATGAGCCTCTCTTGGGGTGTCTGGCGTGGGTGTGAGAGGCGCACCCCCCCGGAACTTGCTTGCTGTCTTTAGGGATTAACCAGCCCTGGGAGGGCAGGCCCTCCCCGTCGGAGGGATTTTCAAGATGTCAGAACGTCGTAAGCTGCAGAACGTACAGAGCGTGAGGAACACATTAACAGCGTCCCTCCCCTCCGGCTCCCCGGCGTGTGGCCTGCACCCCCTCCTCAGCGTTCGTTTAGGACTTGCCTTCTGGAGTCCACTGTCAGGCACAGGTTTAGTTCTTTGTTGTAAATTGTATTTATTTTAAATTTACAAGTGGGGTGACATGAATAGGTCCTTTTAAGTTCAAGCACGTAATTAAGACAAAAATCCCAAATGATGTTTCCACTTCTCAGCCCTCTTTTCTTCAGAACTCACCACTTTTATCGTTTTAGTGTGCCTTGCCAGTACTTTTTCTCTTCATGAATATCTGTACATTTACCCTAGGAAAACACACTGTTTTTAATGTAAGTCTCCTGTAAAACTAAGATATGTGCTTTATAGAAGTCTTCTGTAATTCATGGAGATTTTATTATTTACACAGAAGTTCATCTGACCCCATTTAGGTATTTCTCAGATGCCTGATACCTTCTCGGGCTCCAGTAGCCGCCTCTCTGCCCTGCGTTAGTTGTCTGTGTCCGTTCACACACCTTGGACCTCGCTGTCACTGTCTGTCTCCTTTTTTAAGACGCTCATACCCTCAATTTCTACTCCACGTGTTCTGATCATATAGTGAGACATCTGGTTCTCTGGGCTTCTCCTCCCCAAGTCCAATGGCATTTCTTTGGCCTTATTTCTACCCAGCGTGGATCCATTGGTTGGTAAAATGAGGGACTTCCCTGGTTTTCCAGTGGTTAGGACTTTGCGCTTCCACTGCAGGGGGCCCGGGTTGGATCCCTGGTCAGGGGACTAAGATCCCGCCAGCCAAGAACAAACAAACAGATAAACATTGGTTGGTAAAATGAACTGATTGCTGGTCGTTGCCCACAGTTCCTGTAAACCTCCAATCTTAGATTAGGACTGTTTTCTCTATTCCTTTACCTGGGTAGGAGATGTTGAAATGTCACGTGTTTTGGAACAGAAGGTAACATCTGTCCAGGAACCATGCTGGTTATAATCTGTAATACTTAACAGAATTCTGCCAGTTTTGTACTGTGTTTGAAATGATCAAAGTTGCACATTATTTTCATTCTCTTTAGAAATTTGATAGGTAACCTGTCTCTAGATGTCTTTGTTAAGAAATTTTGAAAGTAATTGTGAATATTTCTTGAATGACTTCTTTCTTTCCTTTTTTTTTAAAAAAAAAAATTTATAGGTTCTAATATTCTCCTGGCTAGAATGGCAACTAGGAAAGCAAAACCGGATGGCCAGTACCACTTAAAACCAGAAGAAGTAGATGATTTTATCAGAGGTCAGCTAGTTACTAATCTACCAGGTAAATACAGATCGTTTCTTTTTAACTTTTATTCATTGTAAGTATTCATTAGTGCTTTTCATAGATGTATAACGTTTCTTTCTTTTTTAAAAAATGAATTAAAATTTTTTCATCTTTTATCGAGTGCCATGGGAAACAAAATTTAGAACTCCACAATGAATATCCTTTGAGTTGGTTTATCAGAACCTTAATATAACATTTTAGTTTTGCCTCTCTTGTGTTTTACTTTAAGTATTTAAGTATTTCTCAAGTACCAAGATCAAGGAATTCTAGGAAGTCATACTTAAAAGAATATGATGAACTTGACTTTTGGTCCTTTAAATAAATCAAAATTGAAATAGTGTACTTCTAGACCCAAGGTGAAGTTTTGAAAATCGAGTCCCCTATTTACAAAATCGTCCTTCCAAACTAGTGATACTTTTCTGAGTTTACTAAACAAATAGTTTTAAAAGTAGAAAATATATAAACCATATTAGGAAGAAGAAAACCTAAAATGAAGTGTTGTATTTTGTTAACTCAGGCTGAAGTAAAATGTCCAAAAAGGCATACCTTTCTCACCTAATGGGCAGGATGCTTAGTTATCTTACTTTCTTGTGTAGTGTGGCTAGCTAACCTAGCGTGTAAAAACCTTTCTCTTTGGAGAAATCAAGTATAATTCATTGTAACTGGAAAATGGTTGCCCTTTTGGGGCCTTGAAGAGACGTAATTTTTGTGTGTAGGGCAGTACATTTCACAATTATTAAATATTGAGACTTGCTTTCTATGGTAGGTACCTCTTTCTAAGAAATTTCTCTAAGCCATGTAGTAATCCAGGATACCATTTCAGATCATCCTCTCCTGTTTTTGTAAAGCAGCCTGCGTTAGCTTCACAAAGCTCCCAGGTGTTTGTGGTGGGAAAGTTCAAGAGAGTATACTTTTGGTGAAAGGTTTTCTTTTTATTCATTTGTTAAAAGTTTTAACACTTTTAACAGTGGATTTAGTGGTATTTTTAGATGCATGTTCTTAAGTCTAAGAAAAGTATATCTGAACTAACTGAGAAATTTCTGTTATAGGCCAAAAATATTAAATGACCCAAATGCCATTTTATGATGGGTTAGTTCTGAAGCCTCCTGACTCCCTAGTAAATAACATCCAAGAATGTGGTAGTATCAGAAATGTGAAATATGACATTTTGATGGTCAGTTTGAGGTTAAATTTGAAGAGTAACCTTATAAAATCATGCTAGCAAATTACCTTATTAGACAACACAATTTAGGAGTTTTAATAACATGTCTTATTGCAGTTTTATATAAGAAGGAACCAGTGTATTTAAAGTGCATGTGTTGCTGAGGCTCTGCCGTAACAAAACACCACAGACTGCGTGGCGTAAACAGCAGCAGTTTATTCCCTCAAGAATCCTGGGGACTAGAGGTCCGTGAATGAGCTGCCAGCCTGTTGGGTTTCCTCTGAGGTCTCTCTCCGTGGCGTGTAGGTGACCGTCTTCTCCCTGTGTCTTCACATGGTGTTTTCTCTTTGTGCGTCTGTGTCCTGATCTCTTCTTATAGGGACACCAGTGATATTGGATTAGGGCCCACCTATATGACCTCTTGTTACCTTAATTACCTTTACGAAGGACCTTTCTCCAGTTATAGTCACATTCTGAGGTACTGGGAATTAAGATTTCAGCATAGGTATCTTGAAGAGACACAGTTCCGTCCACAGTGCTGTCTTTATACTGCATCATTCTTGTAAGTTTTTTTTGTTTGTTTTGTTTTTTTTTAACACAGAGAGGTTTTAGTTTTAGTTTCTTGACCTAGTCATCTTACCTTTCACCTTCATTTGCTTCCTGGCTGGAAGGACTTTACTTTTTGAAGGGCACGTGTGGGTTTATGTGTCCCGGTTGAGTTTTTAGGCACAGCCTTGAAGTTCCTAAGAGAACCTTGAAATCTGGGGGAGATGGGGGCGGCCAGGATCGGCTTCCTCTGGCGATCCCCCTGCTCCTCTCTCTGTGAGAACCAGCTTGTAGCCTGTGGCCGCCCAGAATTGTTGGAGAGATTTTCATGTGTAAGACTATTGACTTTTATAAAAATCCCCAGATTTATTTTCAGGAAGATTTAGAACATTTCAGTATGTAAAACGTCAGCCTTTTCTGTTGTTACTCCTGCCCTGAGATGGTAACGCATCTCAAGTACGAGCTGCCCTCTGAAAGCAGGCTCCACACGCATGCGGGAATTCTTACAAGAAGGAAACTTGTTCATCTTTGTTAAAAATTTGTCATTTCCCAAAGATAGTTGAAGGTGAATACATGGTGACTATTAACATTTTGTGGCACATGCTTTGGGTAAGTTCTGCTCTGTAACCAATAACCAGAAGCGGGTCCATGTTAAACGCGCCTCCCCCCTTGTCCCCCGCCAGCTGCCTCTGTCCCTGTGTGCCCTGCCCGGTGACTGAGCACACGGCGTGCCTGGCACACAATCATTACAGCCGCGTAAAAGGGGAGCACATGCTAGTAAGTTTATGAAGGCACCCCAGAGAGTAGTGACTGCATGTTGTGCTAGCATACAAATTACCAGCGAGATCTGTTTAGCTAATGAAAGAAAGGACTGTCCCCAGCAACTGTTTAAATGCGGTAGCCCTTTCCACTGTTTCTGTGGCTCTTCGCAAGACTTTCCACCCTGGCTTGTAGGACCTTCTGCCCCTTGTCCATCCTTTGCTGGGTGTGTGCACCCACTCTGAGGTTTCCAGCGCTTTCTTCTCGTGTCAGATAAGCACCGCGGCCGTGTAGGTGTACATGACCATCTACACTGTCCTGATACGGGAGCCACTAGCCAAGTGAAGCTAGAAAATTTTAGGTTAAATTAATTAAAGTTAAATAAAGTTAAAATTCATCTTCCCAGTTGTACTGCCCACATTGCAGTCAGTGCTCAGTTACCCACATGTGGCGGGTGCCTCCTGAATTGGGCAGCACAGAAGAGAACGGTTCCGTCACCACAGAAAGTTCTGTTGAACGGTGCTAACTTAGATGGCAAAGGTTGATTCTTTGGAACTTGACTTTTCTGCGTCTCTGGACTGTCAAGGTCCGGGTGCCAGGAGGAGGCATTCCTGGCTGTTCTTAGCCTGGGGTCATGGTTCCCCTTCAAGGACAGATGTCACATCTTCGTCCAGTGGCTTCGCTGGCAGCTTCCACGACTTCAGTTTTCTTCTCTCCTTCTCAGAACCTTGGTTCTGCGCTGCACATTTTCCTTCATGTTTCCCTTTCTAGGTGGTTGCACTCAATGTGACTCTCAAGACCCTGTTACTTCCTCCTTAGAGGGGCCTCCTTTCCTTAAAAACGCTCACATGAAGCAATCAAACTAGCACCCATTCGGGGTCTTGGTGCTGATTCCAAGCCAACTTTTCCCCCCTGTGCAGACGTCATAGGGGTTAGAGGTAGACCATCCGTATGCCTCCTTCCCCCAACTCAACTTCAGGCCATTCCATTCCATTAGGTGAGCTTGTAATGGAGAGGAACCTCTCATCTTCCCTAGAGGGCAGTTCAGTTAGATTAGGTTGATCGTGGTTAAGTTGGTGATATTTAATGTAATAGTCTTTCTTTTGTACCTCTTAGTGAATAATAATTGTGTTCTGGTATACTCAAGAGACTCTCAAAAACTATAGGTTTTCCCCCTGCCCATCCCAGTACACACAATTAATGCAGGATTATTGCCTCTTGCTGATTTTGCAAATCAGGGAGAACAGATCGGCTGCCCAGATTTGTCAGGGAAAGAACATGATCACATTTTGAGGGTGGGGAGTTGCGGCAATGATGGGACGGAAAAAAAAGAGAGACAGAAAGCATTCCCTGAACACGAACAGCTGCGTAGAGTGTCTCTGGCTTTGGCCACCCTCGTATCTGACTTGTCCCTTTCGTTGGGTTCCTCCTCCCCATCTTGGAAAATACTCCAATAGGTTTCACTTAGAATTTCGTCTTTTTGTGAATGGTCTTCGTCTGGAGGGTTCTCTTGTTGTTAACTCAGACTCTGCTATTCTTGCTTGTTCTCTGTTCTGAATTGAACTTGAAAATGGCACAAATGGGATACAGCACCCTTAACACCTTTCATCTGACTTCCATTAGGGGACAGATTTTCTTGGGTTAAACTTGTCTCGCCCACCTCCGTGGTCATAGACCTTTTGTAAAGTTGACCACCTCCCTCCTAACCGTGTGTCTGCGTAACTGCTCCAAGAGGATCTCCTGGCAGAACCTGGACGGGAATGCTCCTTCCCCCACTAGGGCCACTCAGAGAACTGGAGCCAGAAGTTACAATAAAGGTGACAGATAGGCGACCCCAGACTCCACTCTGAGCCCCCTGGTAACATCCTACAGAGGGCCAGACCGCAGTCTTCCTCACTGATGGACAATACTGATCTCATGGTGTGGAGACCATTTTAATAAGAGTTTTAGTTCCCCCAGGTTACTCTTAAATCACTTTCCCAGACATATGTACCTTCGTTAAGCTTTTGGGCACATGGAGAGCAACAGAGCTCATGAGCATCGTTTGGGCGAGGCTCCAACCTTGCATCTTGCAGACGGTGACGAGGGGCTGCTGCACGCTGGCCCAGCTGCTCGCTGGCCCAGCTGCAGGACACTGACTGCCTTTCCAGGGAGATGATCTTTGTTGGTAAAATACATCTGTCTGTCCTCCCCTCGCTGCTACTTTGCTCAGGAAGCTTCATCCCCACGTCAGTTGTGCCACTTTGTCCAGTATGAGAGCAAGCAACGTGGGCTTGGACCTCTGTCATGACTTCTTGTTCTAGTTCCCATTCAGAGAAAATGTGGCTGAACCATTGAGAGGTTTGGTCCTCGCCAAAGTCATAGTAGAATCCCTAACATTCCTGAGTCTCCTAGTATGTCTGTAAGTCATACTATAGACTAGCTTAAACGACTCTGTAACTTAGTTGATTTTGTAAATAAGATAGAAAACTTTTTTACTCAGTAATAAATAAAAATAACATTTTTTTGGAGAACTTACTTAGTCATACACGCTTGAAAAGTTCTGGTTCACCTATAGGTAGAGTCCAAATTGAGAAGTAGCTTCTAAAAATAAGTTTACTAGTATGATTTGCACCAACCAAAAAAAAAATTCTTAATCTATGAGATGCTTCAGTTATGTCACTTCAGAATTTTAAGGGAGATTATTTTAAATTAGTTGTTTGTGCATGAATAGTTATTTCATAATGCTCAATTGTTTTTAATAGCTTACATGCAGAATTAAAGAACTGTCCCTTTCCTAGGAGTTGGACGCTCAATGGAATCCAAGTTGACATCTTTGGGAATTAGAACTTGTGGAGACTTGCAATATATGACCATGGCAAGACTCCAGAAAGAATTTGGTCCCAAAACAGGTCAGATGCTTTATAGGTTCTGCCGTGGTTTGGACGATAGACCAGTTCGAACTGAAAAGGAAAGAAAATCTGTTTCAGCTGAGATCAACTATGGAATAAGGTTTACCCAGGTACTGCTCTCTTCACAGGTTTTACCTTATATTCTTTATATTTTCACATAGTCCTGTCTCTCCAACTAGACCATAGACTCTTGATGCTTGAAATTAAGTCTTAAAACTCTTGCCGTTCCCAGAACTGGCAGAATGTTTTTAAGTAGACAAGAGCAGGGCACTAAATCATACACATGTTTAATATTGAAAGTTAATCTACTTGAGAAGAATTGTTAGGCATGTAGGAAAATAACATGGAGGGTATTTTTTTATGTTTGTCTTTCTGTAGCCAAAAGAAGCAGAAGCTTTTCTTCTGAGTCTTTCAGAAGAAATCCAACGGCGACTTGAAGCTGCTGGCATGAAGGGTAAACGCCTGACTCTCAAAATCATGGTACGAAAGCCGGGGGCCCCTGTAGAAACTGCAAAATTTGGAGGCCATGGAATTTGTGATAACATCACCAGGTAAGCTTATCTTAAAAAGGATATTGGATACTGATGTTTCAGTGCAGGTTATTACAATTAATGGAAAATGAAAAAAAAAACAAGGAAGAGTATGAATAAAAATCTGCAAAACGCTGGTGTTCCTGGACGTTCTGCGGAGCCAGGTCTCAGCTCAAGGCTGTCAGAACTACGTTGACTTGCCAGGTTCCAGGCCAGCCTGTCTGTGTGTCCCTGACCGGGACAGACTGTTCTTGGGGTCTTGAGTTCAGTGCAGGGACAGAAAGGGAGGCGGTTGTGGACTTGGTGGAAGGGTCTTGCAGGGAAACGTCAGTGTAATAATTCAGAAAATGATTTCAATGAGACATGTACTTCACTTAGGGAGGTGTAATTTCTTTTTGTGAAAAGATTAATCAGACTATGGTAGTCTCTGGAAACTGGTAGAAGGCATTTTAAAACCCTGTTTTTTTTATGTGAGGGCCACTAATACAAAACTGCATGTAAGATTTGTGGCCAATATGCAAATACCTAATTTTGTATGCCATTTTATACTACACAGTACACTGGATTTTAAAGTTTTGGTTGATTGACAGATAAAATACAGTGTAGCAGTTTCTTCTCGCTGTCTGTGCGTTTTAAAATCTCTCACAGTTTCTTAGAACTGTATGTTGTGATGCATTCAGCAGCACCTAGGGGCTCCCTCTGTCTAAGCACAATAAGAAGATCAGCCTTCGTTTAATCCTTTTTGGAAAATCTAGATAGTCCAAAAATCTAATTACAGCATTAAGAAAAACTGGGATTTTAACTGTACTTTATTTCCCCCAATTCAAGAACAATATTCAGCTTTTTTGGTAAGCACATATCTGCTTGCTCTTATTGGTATTTGTTCATTTTTGTCCTAAACTTTTTAAAAAGTTTTATTTTGAAAAATTTAAACATGTAAGTAGAGAAAACAGTGTAATGAACCCCATGTACCCATCACCTGATCTCCACAATTGCTGGTGGGCACCTGCACCATCCTTCCTCTCCTTCCCTCTAGTTATTTTGAAGCAAATGTCAGATACAGTATCATTTCTTCCACAGATATTAACACAGGACAGTTCAGAAATCTGCCTGCATTGCTGGCAGTAAAGTACACATTTTGCCGTGCACTTAAAATAAATATCTTTGGATGAGACATCATAAGGCATAAACAGCACGTGATTAATTGAAACAAGTGTAATTTTGTAAATGTAATAAGATGTAGATCAATTGTAAGCCATTAATTTAAGCCTAACGTTTTGGTGGTATTGTAACTGCATAAGAAATGCTTTAGGTGAGAGCTTATGAAATATTGTAATACTGATCCTGTATTTCCTCTAATTCAGGGGTTGGCAAACTACTTCCTGTGGGCCACATCCAGCCTGTGGCCTGTCTTTACATGATTCATGGGAGCTAAGAATGATTTTTATATAAGAGATTGTAAAAAATGAAGAATAGGTGAAAGAGACAACAGAGTACAAGCTATTTTCCATCTGGCCCTTCCCGGAAGTAGTCTGGACCCGTGCTGTAGTCAAACTGAAGTCCTGTGTGGTTTAGGAAACTCAGAAGTGTATAATTATTCTGTAATCTCTTGTAATTGGCCTTAATCAAAAGCTACATGGCAATCACGTGACTCACAGGCACATTTTGATACTGTCATCGAAACGACAAAATTTAAGTTGCATAAGTCAAAGAGCCACATGTAGATCGAGATCTGTGGCTTGATTATCACTTAGGAAAATTTTTCTTACAAGTTTTCCTTTTGGGAAAAGACTTCTTCCTTCTTGGAGTTCTTTTCTGTATATGTGCTTTTAATTTGAATTGTGTGTGTGTATATATATTATATATATTTAAACGTGATAAACGAAATTGAAAAGGTCAAATACAGCTTCCAGTCCTTTGCACCTCTCCCCAGCTCTGAGCCACCATACTTTTCAGCCTTCTTGTGGTTTCTTCTGATATTTACATCCATATTTCTAGATATATACTTAAACTGCTGTTTCTGTCTTGAGTCTTGCAGAAGGTTTGCGTGACTTTCTACTGTAGAAGAGGATTTTCTCCCTTCTCTCCTCCACTGCCTGTTGCTCTTCTCCCCAGACGTGTTTCTTTCCTTTGCCCCCAGTCAGGTCGGTGGGTTTTGGTTCAGTCACGCTCCACTGTCCCATGATTATGACATGTACATACTGTACATAGCTGGTCCATATTGTCCACTAGGATCACATTTTCTTTCCTCTTGAACATGTTTCTCCTGGAGTTACTGAGTATCTCGTTTTGCTTGCTTTTTTGTGAATTTGCCACTGAGTTTATCCCCAGACTGCCTTCCACTGTGACTGTTTTAACACATCAGCATAGTCTGTTACTGTGATCTCTTTTCTTGGAGGCCTTTCTCTTGGGGCCCCCAGCCTGCTACTCCGGTCTGAATTTGTTTAAGACTTGCTGAAAAGTTGGAGTCGTGGGGTGTCCCTTCTCTGTGTTGGATCCCTGTTTTGCTAGATCCCTGGTCTCATATCTTGAGAAGGAATTCATGGGTGTAAACCTGTCTATCCTCATGCCCAGTGGTTTGCTGACTTAAAGGTTATAAACATATCTTAGAAATCATTTTTCCTCATTTAAAGGCTCCATTGTCATCATCTTTTCAGGGTTACTGTTGAGAAGTTCACTGCTCTTCTGATTGCCTGGTCTTTATAGGAGATCTGCTCTTTCTGGAACTTTCAGGATCTTCTCTTTATCACAGGTGTTCTGGGATGGTATCAGTTTGTCTTCGTGCCAGGTACTTTGCCGGTATTAAATTTACCATTTCTATCAATACTAACATTTTACATTGGAGTTTTTGAATTTATTCTTTGGAAGATGCAGAATTATCTCTTTCCTCTTAAATGTTCTTCTACTCCCAGTGTCAGTCTGTATCTCTGAGTTCCTTTTTTCCTGTTTTGTTGCTGTCTTTTATATCAGAGATTTTCTTCAAGCATTTATCTATCTCACAGTTCTTGGCTGTTATATGTGAACTGCTGAAATGTTGTGGGAGCCTCTGGACTCATAGTGGGACACGCAGACCAGGGGGCTTCACTCTGGGAGGGCCCCTGGCTGGAGGGGCTTGGTCTTTGGTTACCACAACCAGCTGGCAGTGTCTGTGGTTCTTCCTGTGACATGTTCCACCCAGGGGGTGGGTGAGAAGATGGACCGGTGACAGCTAGTGTTCTGGTTACTCAGGAGGAGAGGGGTCTGGGTGGAGAAACGGGTGTACCGTGCAGCTTCCGAGCGAGGGGCCTCGCTCGTCCTCTGCTGTGCCTGACCCCCCTGTAGCTTCTCTGTGTCAACATTCCCATCTCTGGGAAGCTGTCCAGGAAGGAGGATGGCCATCTGTGAGAGCCTGCTTCCCAGGTATTCTCTCCCCCTCCTGTCAGACGTATCTGACACCTCTAATTGCTGAGCTCTTCTGAGGTTCTGTAGCATAAATTGGCTTATCTCAAAGTCGGTGCCTTGTTTTAGGCATTTAGCAGGCATTTGAGTATTCTAAATTATGGCTGACATTTTTCCTCTACTCTTGTCTTCTGTCCTTTTTCTATCTTTTAAGAGTTTACACCTTTCAAAAATAATTTCAAGTCCATTTAGTGTTGTTTTGGAAAGAAATGAAGATAAACACGTGTTTAAACCACTATGGCCCACTACAAATCTTGCTTTTAAGTTACTCTCTATTTATCTGTGTGAAATAAATTTAAGGTAATCATTAGGTAACAAACCAATGGAAATTTTTTGCAAATGATTTCCTTAAAGAAATAGGTACTTTTCATAGATAAATACATAATGTATTCATAGTACTGAAAAAGGAGAGTAAATGTAGTCTTGGGCACCTGATATTGCTGGCACATTTTCTGGTCCCCCTTGAGGAGTTCTTACAGATGTAAAAATTGCATATTGTAGTCTCTCTGGGTTTTAGACGGGGCGCCACCATACTTCCTTCCTCAGAGGTGTCCACACATTTCTGTATCCGCATGCCCGTGTAGTGGGCATATTCACATGTTGAAAACAGAGTCAGGAGAATCCGGGAGATTCATCTTTCTCTTCTGAATATTAACCGTACCTCAACAAAGATAATCTTGCAACCTAAAACATCTCTGGGAATCTAAAACGTTGTTATTTACTGCTCAGGCTTTAGTTGCAACATAATATGCTTATATTTGAATATACATTAACTGAAGTACATTTCTTTAAAACATTTTTCTCAACTTATTTTTGGTTGACCAGCTCTCTGAAAGTCCCAATGTTCTTGATTTTTCTTTTCCCACTTGTTGCCAATGTAATTAATTTAGCATTATTGGCTTCCTTGAAGGAAGACTATCTCCTGCTTTTTTAAGGATCATATTTAGTACTTTAAAATTTAAACTTTTTGATAACTTGCTTTACAACTTTAACTCTTTAAACCGTTCCATACTACTGAGGTACCAGGGAATACATATGGAATGTAGCTTTTGTTCTTTTAAAAAAGTTAGTTCTATCACTTACAGGACTGTGACTCTTGACCAGGCAACGGATAGTGCAAAAATAATTGGAAGGGCTGCACTCAACGTGTTTCATACAATGAAACTCAACATATCGGATATGAGAGGGGTGAGTAGTAACATATTAAAACAGGATTTTCTGTAATGTTTTTCTTCTTTGAGGGTTGAGCGGACGGTGGTCATGGTGCGGTTTAGGGGGTTTATATGCAGCTTTTTCAGCTCCACTGATGAAATATAAGAGAAACTGAAAAACGACTTTCTCATCTGAGCTGGTCTCCTTATTTAAGAATTCACATTTGTTCTGAAATCTGTTTTCTGCTTAGAATAATAAGTATCATATCTTGAATTTTTATAGTGCCTTTCTTTTAAACCACCAAAGACCTATCTTAACATGCGTTATTTGCTTCCTGCTCTGGTTCCCGCAGAAGGAGACGGGGCTGGAGGGAGTGTGAAGCTGCAAATGTTTCTTGATCTTTAAGGTTCTTTTTCATCAGAAGTTTGTTCTGATGTCTGATAAACGATGATCTAGAAGGAAGAGTTTACCATGGGCACGTGAGGACGCATGATCAGTGACAGGGCATCAAAAAAATGTGAAAGCCTTCATTTTCTTAAAGATTAACCTTTGTAGGTTGTGTGTGAGTAAAGGATAGTTACTCGCTTGGTATGGGTGTTGTGGAAGGATTAAAAAGTCACTAAGCCGGGCTTCCCTGGTGGCGCAGTGGTTGAGAGTCCGCCTGCTGATGCAGGGGACCACGGGTTCGTGCCCCGGTCCGGGAAGATCCCACATGCCGCGGGGCGGCTGGGCCCGTGAGCCATGGCCGCTGAGCCTGTGCGTCCGGAGCCTGTGCTCCGCAACGGGAGACGCCCGTGTACCGCAAAAAAAAAAAAAAAAAAAGTCACTAAGCCAACAGTGATGATCCTCCTCCCTGGAGTACTGTCATGGGCAGGGGGCGGTACTTATCTGTGTGGATACCTGCCGCGTACCCACTGCCCACCCTACCCCCAAGCCCGGTTTTTATTGACAAAAATGATAGGTAAAGTAAGGTTGCAAGTAGACTGTCCCCTGGTTAAATTTTGTTCAGGTTTTATTTTAAAAACTTAATTGGGACTTCCCTGGCGGTCCAGTGGTTAGGACTCGGCGCTTTCACTGCTGTGGGCCCGGGTCCAATCCCTGGTCAGGGAACTAAGAGCCCACAGGCCGCACGGAGTGGCCAAAAATAAACAAACACAAAAACTCAATTGATGAGAACTTCGGTGGGTACAGTATTCCACATTTTTGGAGTTCCTGATTTTGAAGAGATAATGTTTGGGTAGATTAGATACTCTGAAATTGAGAGTAGCTAGTATAGGTAGTATAGAAGTCGTTTTTGTAATAAATTGTATAAAAGGCTGTTTGAATTTAACTTTTTTTCCTAGAAACCTATTTTATTCTGGTTCTAGGTTGGGATTCATGTGAATCAGTTGGTTCCGACTAATCCAAACCCCTCTGCATGTCCCAGTCGCCCGGCAGTTCAGTCAAGCCACTGTCCTGGTGGGTCACACTCTGTCCTTGACCTCCTCCAAGTTCAGAAAGCTAAGAAGCCTACGGAAGAGGAGCACAAGGAAGGTCAGTGCTCGTCAGCGTGGTTCTCATTTGGAGCTTATACCGTCCGGAGTGGGAAGTTAGTGTACAGGTCGTCCAGCCTTGCTGCCTGTGGCTCTCAGAAACACCCTGACATTCTGAATTATGATGAATCAGTAATAAAGCTTTATCTGTAATGGATTAAAGTGCACCCTTCCTCCCCTCCCTCTCCCCCTCAGTGAAGAGGCTATTTTATGTCATTTCCTGTGTTTTCAGTATTTCTGGCTGCTGTGGATCTGGAAGTTTCATCTGCCTCTAGAACTTGCACTTTCTTGCCATCTCTGTCTTCACATCTGACATCAAGTGTCAGTCCTGTTACTACTAGCAAAGCTGAGTCCTCAGGGAAATGGAATGGTCTACATTCTCCCATCAGTTTAAAATCAAGACTTAACCTGAGTATAGAGGTCCCATCACCTTCCCAGGTATGTATTTATAGTTGTAAATATGATGTCAGTGCAAAAGTAGTTTTACAGTAGGAATGATGTTTTTAAGTTATCAATACAGCCAAGAAAGGGAGAAAGGGCAGCTTGACGGGGTGGATCATGGTGTTAGTTCCAAATGGGAAACAAGTTCAGGGCAAGCTTGTGCTTTTGCAAAGATTTGCGACTCTCGCGGGTTGTAAAACATCGATGAGAAAGCCCGTTCTGTGAACTGCCACTGTCGGCAGCCTCTGGACCTCCCTCTCACAGTTGTGATCACATGGACACAGCTCTGGTCAACAGCACGGCCTTGCTGCTCATTAGTAGAGGCCTTTTGTCAAAGGTTTCTCTTGCAGCATTTGCAAACAGTTCTCTCTATAGGGTAAATGATTTTCCTAACACCAGCTATTAATTCCATTGGTGTGGTCTGTAAACGTGGTATTTTTGCTTCTTGGAAACTTTACATAGCACTTTAAGCTCTGTTGGGAAAATCAGTTTTCTCTGTTCCCCTAAGTGGTGGGATGTGCTGGCTGTGAGGCCAGGGAAAGGGGCGGTTGAGAAGTGCATGCACTAGGTCCCTGGTGCTGGCGAGCGACCCCAAGATGGTGGCTCCTAGCGAGGTGAGACTGGCCTACCGGCGTATGGTAATTGCTTGTTTTCAGAGGGATGGATGGGCAGAGGACTCTAGTGTGTAGGCTGGAGAGTTGAGCTTCTAGAATCCCTTTTTCCTAGCTTGCTGCTCAGACGAATATAACTTACATTTGGGGGCAGATAGTCTCCTGCCTGAAAGGTAAACAAACCTCTGACCCAGGACTCTTCGCCTCATCCCAGAAATGGACATGCACCTTAGGCACTGGCCGCTTCCCCTGGGCAAAGTTTAAGATTTGAGCTTGACGAGGGCCCGCCTGTCTGTCTGTTCCTGTGCAGGAGGTTCAGTGAGGAGACATGGCTGAGCTGACCCTGGGGTACCGGCCAGGGGCCTGCCCTTGTCATCTCGAGTCCACGCATGACCAGCCAGGCATCAGTGGCAAAAGACCAAGATGCTTCAAAAACGTGCTGGTTTGGGGGTGGCTCTCCCGGCTTGATGATCTGCACCTTGTGTTCACTATCCATGATGTTGCAATGGGAAGGAAAGTGGGGCATGAACTCTGGAAATGCATCATCTCAGCATCTGTCTGGTGTCTTACAGCTAGATCAGTCTGTCTTGGAAGCGCTTCCACCTGATCTCCGGGAGCAGGTGGAGCAAGTGTGTGCTGTGCAGCAGGGGCAGCCGCCTGGTGACAGGAGGAGAGAGCCCGCAAACGGCCACAGCGCGGGGGTGTTGCCACAGCCAGCTGGGACAGTGTTGCTACAAATACCGGAACCTCAAGAATCTAACAGCGGTGGGGGAATTAATGTAATAGCCCTTCCAGCATTTTCACAGGTGAATTGAATTGAGGCCCTTCGACCATAGTGTGAATATCCTCCGCCATCTGGCTCCCGGCTCAGGGCACTTCTCTTTTCCTTTTCTCCTTTGCCCCTTAACCTCCCAGTGGCTGACTCCGTCCCTTGGGGGAGGAGGGATGGCCTGTCTCCGCATCACCTGCGGGACACAAACTGACAGAGCAGCCAAGTATGGACAACAGAGGGCAGAGAAGAGGGAGGCTATGGGGTGTGGGCGCTCACAGCTTCCACTCCAAAGACAGAAACACTCTGTTTCATTGGCCTGAGAAGACCCTGGGCCACACTCGAGTACCAGGGTGAAGATGTGTAACCGTACACTAGGGACAGTAACACAATCAGAGTTTGATGTTGAAGAAAAACATCACATATGCACCTGTTTTCTTGCGTTTTGCTTCTCATTTCCTACTAGTGCTTCTTGGCCTGGTGGTTCTGCACAGTGTTTTTGTTTTGTTTTTTTAATTAAGTCAGTTCACATTCAAAGCTGTATTCCTTATTCTCACCCTATAACCTTGTGAGGATTTATGAGCTTTGACGTTGAGGACCTAATTCATACAGATCAGAAAAGTATGATTTGAAATAAAGTCTATTTTGTGAAAAATATAAACCAGCCGCCTATATAGAGTCAGCTCAGGTTTGACTTTGAACTTTCTCTTTTCCACCAGGTGGACCCTGAGGTGTTTGCGGCCCTTCCAGCAGAGCTTCAAAAGGAGCTGAAAGCAGCCTACGATCAAAGACAAAGGCAGGGAGAAAACACCCTTCACCCGCAGCAGGCCAGCACATCCGGTAAGCTTTGCAAGTGACACGTAACAGAAGTGAAGATGTGAGACATGAAATTGTTGTTTGATTGTTGTAGTATATATATATGATGGCCCAAGTCTTTAAGCTGTTAGTCATGTTCAGTGCTCTTCACATCAGGGGAACGGAACTAGTACGCAGTACAGGTTAAGTGCTGTCAAGAGTCCTAGGTGGATTTGTATCTGTAGCTTCTTGACTTAAAAGTCTGAACAAGCTATATTACCCAGAAATCTTTTGAATTGATTATCTGTCAAGCCAGTTGTCCTTTGAGACCGATCCTTCAGAGGATGTAGGTTTAAAGCCCAGAATGTGAAGAAGGTTTCTGAACATGCATCACAAATACCACATTTAAAATGAAAACAGAATACTGCCCTGCTGAACTGCTGGAAGGAATTCGCCTGTGAGTTTTCATTGACTGCTGCGAGCCCCGTATAGACTAGCAGGTCCCGAATGTCACCAGTAAGTGGCTGAGCAACCCTAGGAAATGTGGGGCCACCTCAGGGAGGCCTGTGCTGTGTGCGTGCGTGTGTTCAGGGCTGCTCTTGGGAGGAGGAAGGGGCCCGTGCTGCTCTCCAGGCATGTTGTGTTGAGGATCTTATGTCCGTCTTATTTTAGTGCCAAAGAACCCGCTACTGCAGTTAAAACCAGCAGCGGTGAAAGAAAAGAAAAGAAACAAGAAAAAAAGCTCCAGCAGTCCCCCCAAAAAGCTTCAGAGCCCTTCGAAAAATATGCCGCTTAACAGTCCTGCAAAAGCTCTGCCAGGGGCCTGCGGCGGTCCCCAGAAGTTAGTTGATGGATTTCTAAAACATGAAGGTCCTGCCTCTGAGAAACCTCTGGTAATTTCTTTCATGCTTTTTAAACTTTGACCTTCTCCTTCCATCAGATGTTTATGTACTCGATGTTATGTAAATATAGCACTTTCTATTATTTGTTTTCTTAACAGGGAGAACTCTCTGCTTCCACTTCAGGTGTTGCTGGCCTTTCTGGTTTGCAGCCTGAGCCGTCTGCGTGTGTTAGACCCCCAGCACCCAACCTAGCTGGAGCTGTGGAATTCAGTGATGTGAAGACCTTGCTCAGAGAATGGATAACTACCATTTCAGGTTGGCCTGGCTGGTACTGAGATGTGATGTCCTATGACTACAGAACATGAACTCAGCTCTATAGAGGAACTATTTTCCTAAATCGAATGAGCGTAAACCAGCCACCCCCCCCCCAACCCCAACCTTTTGACCTCTGTGGGCGGCTCGGAAAGGTTCCTTACCACAGCCCACTCGTGTGGCAGCTCTGAGTCACTATCATAGCACGTAGTTTCCTTGGTCCCTGCCCTTTCTCCTTCAAAAGCATAAGTTGGTCCTCATTTGAGATTTCTCCCCTCTCTAGATCCAATGGAAGAAGACATTCTGCAAGTTGTGAAATACTGCACTGATCTAATAGAGGAAAAAGATTTGGAAAAACTGGACCTAGTTATAAAATACATGAAAAGGTAACTATTCGGTGCTTTTACCCAAAGGGAAAAAAAAAAACAGCATGTCTGTCACCACAGCTACTGGAGGGAGGTGGTGAGCGAGCCGTGCCCTTTCTGGCCATCAGTTACGGTATGGTAACTGCTCTTCAGCATTACTGAAAAGGGAAGGCCTGTATTTTGAATGCCAGAGAAAGAGGTGCCGTAACATTGACTGGGGAGTATAAAACGGTCAAAACGAGACTGCTCCTCCTTTCAAGGTTTATAGAGTTTAAACCATAGAAGTACGTTTTTGAGTGTATTTATATACAGACGTTAAGTTAAAACCCTTAAACCCTAAATATCAATGTATATGTTAAACAGATTCTTGAAGGAATCGGTCTTTCCTGGTCGCTTGTCTCTCCTCACCTGCAGGTTGATGCAGCAGTCGGTGGAGTCGGTTTGGAATATGGCATTTGACTTTATTCTAGACAATGTTCAGGTGGTTTTACAGCAAACTTACGGAAGCACATTAAAAGTTACATGAACATTACCAGGGAGCCTGCTGCTCTCCGCTAGCTGTGCCATAAGTGCTTGTGAGGTATTTGCAAAGTGCATGATAGTAATGCTCTGAGTTTTATAATTTTAAATTTCTTTTTAAGCCAAGTGTTTTTGTACATTTCTTTTCAATAAGTGCCAAATTTGTCAGTATTGCATGTAAATAACTGTGTTAATTCTTTTACTGTAGCATAGATTCTGTTTACAAAATGTTTGTTTATAAAGTTTTATGGATTTTTACAGTGAAGTGTTTACAGTTGTTTATTAATAAAGAACTGTATGTATATTTTGTACAGGCTCCTTTTTGTGAATCCTTTAGGAAGCAAATCCTGAACTATTACGGCTGGACCGTTACACGCTTCATGCTAAGCTTTGAAATGCCTGAGGGGGCCCAGACTGGTGTTCTACTTGTTCCAAGCAAGGGTATAAAGGGTAAAGAAAGCTTCCAAATACTCTGATCACTCCTGACCCAAAGCATGAACACAGGAACATGTTAAGAACATGTTAAGAAAATCTTCTTTACTTCTTCCAAGTGGAGGAATTTACATATTTTTGAATTAGAACACACACACAATTGAAGATTAAGTTTTTCCTGGGAAAAATTATGTCCCCCAGATGGTTTAGAGGTTTTGTCTTTGCCTCTACTGGCCCTTGAGAAACTTCAATCATAATGAAGAATGGTCCAGATTTTCAAATGTATATAAAAGTATTTTTCTATGCTATATGTTATGCCATAACACTTTAAAAATATAGTTTATAATTCTATGCCAGTGAATACTCAGGAACATTTTCTTCCAACACCCCACACTGACTTCATTCAACACTGTGCTATAAATAGGTAGTCAGATATTAGGGATCTGCCAGAAGAATTACTCTGATGCTAATAGATCTCTTACCTCAGGGACCCACTTCCCACATTCTTCAGGAAAACCATAACAAACGAACTTCAATCAATCAGACTAATACGAAGAAACCATTATGATGCCTCTGTAACAACTTAGTGTTTACACTAAGTCCAAACAGGTAATCAACACCCTATTGATTGTCTCATCAGAAAATGTATGCATGATGGAATTTGCCAGGACAAAGTAGACCAAGATGGAGGTATAAGAATTCCTAATGTTAACATGTGCTGGTACACAAGGTATGAATGATTGATAGTTAATAAAAATCGTTTGGGAGAACGAGCTGCACGGGGCTGGAGACTCACAGAAGAGCAGCTACGCTGACATGAAGCCTAGCAGAGCTCGCGGGTCAACGTCTGGGTTCTTTATTGGAGTTCAGAACTGTGCTGATACAGTGGACTCTCGTGACCACACAAGCAGTAAGCAGCAGCCGTGCTTTACACCGTGGTTTCACACAAAGCAGATAAATACCAGAATGCCTAATCTTCTATCTTAAAAAATTCCTAAGGGCATAGGCAGAAGAACGCATGGGGGAAAGAAGAAAAAAAAAAAAACCACCACTGTGGGAAGGGTATGCATAAATAAGTATTTCTTACCTCAAAAAAGTCCCAAGTATCAGAAAATCTGCAGAAGCTTGGTTAATCAAATACTGCAGTACTGATTTAATCAGTATAAAATTGAAAGAGCTTTAGATCTGTAATAAAAATCCAGATTTGGGGAAGGGCAACCTTTAAAACAGCAGCCAGTAGAGGAGGACTGGGAAAGGCGTGGACGAGTGCGCAGGCACGCCGGAGCTGTGGGGACGTGTAATCGACCACTGTCAAACCAGTGTAAGTTTCTTGGTTTCTCATGGAAAACATCTTATACGCCTATTCTTTTTCCTTCTATGCTTAATTAGTTCATCAGTTTTCAGATAGGTCCATTCCATTTTTTGCCTTGTTTTTCTTGGTAGTATTACAACATCATTTTGCATTTACTCCAATTCCTGACCCGTGTGGAAAAATTAGATGATTTCAAATACTTTCTTCAGCTCCACAATAAGCTGCCAGTCACTCTTCTGCATCTCGTCTCTGAACCAGTCTTTGAGGGCGTCGATGGACTGCCTGCTGATCTGTAAGGCCCAAGGCACACAGTGAACAAAACAATGTAACAAGTGCCAAAGAAGAGCATGTGGCCCCGAGTTTGTTACCAGATCCTGCTCATCACAGACGGAAAGCTCAGGCAGAAACTGCCAACACAGAGCCTGCCTGCCTGCATTTTCTGGGAGCAGGATGCCAGCAGCACATCTGTTTGCTGGGGATCCGACCTAGAGTCCTAGCGGGCACTCTGTCAGGAGGCCAGGCTACAGGCCAAGCCCTCAGCTCCTGAGTAAAGGCCATCAGAAGAGCCGACGGCCCCCTTTCTTAAAAGGGGCCACTTTTGCTGAGTGAGATACTTACCTTACTGACGATAATATCTGTAGCTTCAAAATGTCTTCCGTACATTTTGGGAGATTCACCAGGGATGGGTTCTATTTTGACACAGACTTCCTGTCCTTTTTTTGCAACATCCACTTGTTTATGGTTTACTTCAATACTTGTTACTATTCCAATGTCAACAAACTGTAAAGTAATAACAGAAACTATGATGTGGGCAGAGGAATCGTGGCAGTCACAGGCGCCCGAACTGGACAATTAATTGATGTAACTGGAGCAAATGAGCCAGCTGCAAAGCCTGGGCCCTGTGCCCGTCTGTCACCTTGGTCTCTGGGTCTCTGCGCAGTGTGATTTTTCTCACTGGAGAACTGGGGGTGACACCACCCCACCCCGTCTGCCTTCACAAGATGGCTGTGAGGACAAAAGGAGGTCGCTCGTGTGCTCTGGGACACGTGGAAAGTGCTCTGTCCATCCGACGTGTTTCCACCCTGCCCTTCCACGTGACAGCTCCCAGAGTAAGAGAGGCCACAGCAGGCACGGAAGTCCTGAGTCAGAAATGAGCTTGGGGTGATGGGGATGCGGGCAGAGCGGCAGGACCCGTCGTGTGGGCCCCGGCGGCCACGCTGAGGATCCGCTGCTCATTCTGAGGATGTGACTTGTGGGCGACCTGCCCTCAGTCACAGTCTGGGGAAGGCAACAACAACATGCCACTCTGCTGCCTGTCTTGTGAAGAGATACAGGGCAGCGAGAGTAAAAACAGGTAACCTGGTTTGGCCGAAGCCACACAGGAGATCACTGCTGTCAGTAAGGGTCCTAGCTTAGCCACTGGCAGAGAAGCATGACTCCTAGAAGCAGTGAGTCACAGCACTCGGAGGACGTCAGGTGCCGTCTCCCACTAAAGGAACCAAGTCTGGGGCAGGGAAAGTCCTAGATGAGCCTGGAGCACCTTACTGCACCACAAAGGAAGAAAGGGCCCCAAGTGCTATGTGCAAGGACACCAGGCAGCTTGAACGGGGCTCCCAGTGACCAAACGCTGGATAACTGGGGTCTCAAAAAAAAACCCGGCGTGTTTCAGATACCTAATGAAAAGGCCGGGGGGGGGGGGGGGGGAGAAGGTTCTTTACAGAAGCGTGTGGGAAGGGGGATCACAGTACTGCCACCATCCATGTCATAACTACTCAGGCGAGGACTGTCAATGGTGGTTAAAGCCGCTGGGAAGCTCACAGGGACTCTCAGTGCTCCAGGTGACTGAGTCAGTACAGCGGGCGAAGATCTGTCTCTGATGGCGATGCTGAGCTGACAGCACCTTCTCTGATCACCCAAGTTTGCACTGCGACAGTGACAACCCGTGTGACAATTCAGAGGCACGCAGGAGCACCTGTGTGCACAGTATCCTTCCCAATCATTCTAACTTGCATCTAGTCACAAGGGAACAACCAGACAAATCCAAGCTGAGAAATCATCTGTGGAACTGCTGTTCTGGACTCTTCTTTAAAAAGAATGGCAGACCGTTCATCATTGAGACTAAAACACTAATAACCAAATGCAGTGCACCTCGAAGGAACCCTGGGCCAGGTCAGCAAGCAGCATTACTAAAGACATTTGGGACAATTGGTAGAAAGTGAATGTGAACTGTGAACTACAGGATTTTATTGAATTAATGTTATTTTTTCTTAGCTATGATGCTAATCTAGAGGAAAGACATGAGTGTCCATTATACTATTTTTTAAGCTTTCCCCAGACTCAAAACACCAAAAACTTTTGAAGGGCAATAATTCTGCAACTTTCATTACCTGAGGCACTGACACCAGGTGCTTGAGAATCAACACTGATTAAGGAACACTGATACTGAGTTTGTATAAATTACAGGAGGTGACAAGCTCTGCTTGATTTCAGTTTTTTATCACTCTTGACTTCCCAGAACTGCTTTAAGAGATGACACACTTCTAAAAAGTACAACCAGAACTCACATTTTTGCTAGGCACGCACATGGGTGTCCCCTGCTTCACCTGGCCTGCTTCCACAGTCACGCCCATCACTATCGGATCTCGAGAATTGAAAATAAACTGAGGCAGAATTTTTATCTTGCAGGGAAATACTGCTATGTGTCTAAAAGGAAAAAAGAAAACCCAAGAATTTTTAAGCTTACAAAATCACTTCGAAGCATAAAAAAGCAAATGCAGGTGAATATGAGGCTTCTTCTCCCCTCAGCTGAGGGCAGCAGGAAGGCCACACATCGGCGCTCAGGGGTCCCTAGGGTGCTACATCCTCTCTTCATCCTCCTCCCTCCCCTCAAGGCAGCTGCATCACAGGAGCACGTTGGGCCCAGACCAAAGGCTGAGCCCCGCCCCTGAAGATGGAGCTTGAGTGCCTCGGTGGAATCCACCATCAGGTGTGTCCTGGGGCCCGTGTGAGGCCTATTCTGAGGACCACACAGGTATCAAACCACATCCTCCTTTTCTCTACCACGTTCCCACATCAGTTGATCCAAAAGGACACTATTTCTGTGCTTATGAAGCATATGCTTAGAATGCTGTAATGGTTTGTAGCATTTTCTTAATCAAACTTCAGTCTTTCCCCTTCAGGTTTCATGATCTAAAGTGAGCACACCTCAATCTAAATCCCAGTATTTACCAGTCTACTTTTCAAATATACCTCAGACTGAGCTGTCCCTCCCTCTGGTCACACTGGTCTGAGCCTCCACCACGTCCTGCCTGGACTACGGGGGCCTCCTGACAGGCTCTAACCAGCAGCCCCCTAAACCCCGCCTGTGGCCTACGGGGTCCTACAGGATATGGGTGCTGCCAACTTCTCTACCGCAGCTCCTGCCACCCTCCCCGAGGGTCACTGTGGCTGCCTCCACCTCTGAACACGGCCCTGCTGGCTGGTGGTGTCCTTCCACCTGACAGACACCTCACGGGTGTCTGGGCGGCTCGCTTCACTCTCCCCAGCTGAGCTGCCTCCCCACCACACTATTAACCACAGCTCTCCTCGCCTTACCTAGGCCCTGCCCTGCTTCATCCTGCGCTTATCCCAACTTCTCACGTGTTCTTCACTTGTCTTCCCCTAAGCTCCGAGAGGCAGGGACCTGGTCAGGTCCATTGACAAGGGCTCCCCTGCACCACAGGCTCTGTCAGGTTTGCTCGAGGAATGACACCTGCCAAGGAATGCCTCGCCTCCTTTCGTTTTCTAATTTTCCACACTCTCACGGTGTTACCTCCATTCCATGCAACCCCAGATGAGGAACTCCAGCAAGATAAAGTCCCCAGATGTAGCAACTACTCACCCATTAGCGCAACCTAGGTCTGCCAAGTTAAAGAAAATTAGAAACTAAGCAGAAACGTTACAGAGAGGATTGGTTCACACACTGCTAGTGTCTCAGGTGGGCCAAATCTGTGGCGTATAAGACACCACCTGAGGATGCAGCTTCCGGGAGACGAGCGAGTGCCACGCTTCTGTTGTCTACACACCTGGCTGGTATTTGGAAATCCTCAAATAATCAACTTTATTACCAAAGATCCAAAGTAGGTAAAAATCACCAACTTACTTAAATTCTTCTTGTTTCTGTTTCTTGTAGTCTTGTCTATATTTCGTAAAGGCATCAAATAAATGATAAATAATTTCTGCACTAAAAATTCTAACTCCTAAACCGTCAGCCATTTCTTGCGCATCCCGTTCAATTCTCACATCAAAGGCCAAAATTACTGCATACCTAAAGGGTTAAAACACATCAAAGATCATTCGATGAAACACAGACCATGTCATAACAGTTCTACTAAAATAAAATAGATAGGCAACATAAAAGCCTTTACAGCAGAAGAGAAATTACTTACTGAGGATCATGTTCCAACATCACCGAAGCCTTCATAACATCTTTTTTATGGACTGGACCAATGTTAATTCCTGCATACTGTAAAAAGGGAGTTTCCTAGTTTAACTGCCTGTGTTGGGTAACAGGAACAGCGCCATAAACTATGCCGACCACTGACTCTCGTGGAGTCAGGTACCATTACTTACGGGCACTTCTGATGTTTTCAGAAATTCAAGTAGAGCTTCCAAAGATCCCAGTGTAGATGCCTGGACATACACTCCTTTCTCTTCTAATTTGATAGCATTTAGTGTCTGCTTTAACTCATGGATCAGTTCATCCTTGAAAAAAGATTACATTTGACGAGGTTATAAATACACCTCTATCTCAGCAGCCTAGAATTAAACTGTTCCTGTTTTTGATTAGGTGTTCATCTGAAAATAAGAAACCAAGGCTTAGGACGGGCAAGGCATGGCAGTACCTGTACGGGAAAGGAAAGAGAGATTTGGCGGCCATAACTGAGCTGTATCCCACTTCACCTCTGTCTATGTTAGGTTTACTAATGTCGAAATATGTTTAACCTCTGCACCACTTGGCAGAGTAGATGGGTGAATGAAATGACGTGATAAATAAGAATCTTCTAAATTTAAATAGTACTACATGAATGTAATATGTTACAGTAGCCCAAAGGTATTTAATGATGAAATACCCTAATCTCAGCAGCCCTTTACTCCATCATCACTCCTTTGAAGGTGAAGAGATTTTTGACCAGAAGTAAGTAAAACCACCATGTCGATGCCATTAAAGATGCACAAGTCCACCCATACTCAAGACTGGCCACAGGGATGCCTGCCCTGTTCTCATAGGCCCTAAGGGGGCCGATTCCCTGGCGACAGTGACTGGGTGCTGCCTAAAGAATAATGGTCCCAGCATAGGACAAGAGCCATGTGCTGGGAACAGTGGTATCTTCTCTTTGGGAAGAGAATAAATATGTCTCAATGTTTGCTTTTGTGAAACTCCGCTGGGCTCATGTGTGCCATCTGTTCCTGAAAATAAGCAAACAGGCTTTAAAATGACTCCTAAAACCTAGTAAGAGATTTTTCTAGTTCCATCTATATAGCTGAGTATCTTAAAAAAAAAAAAGGAATAAACTTCTTCTAGCTTCTGGTTCATTTTTTATTTAAATAAAATGTTCTAACTTGAATATATATAAGTTATCATTTATTCATTGATTTCAGGGTTAATTTCTATCATTTCTTTCTACTTACATTTGTCTTCATTGTTCTTTTTCCAGTTTCTTAAGATGCTAATTCATGATTATACAAACTGAAGTAAGTTAAAAGCGTCAACTGTTTGTTAAGAGACCACCAGATAAGTCTTCACAAAGACAAAGATGCCCATTTTATTCATCATTCTTAGTGTGTGCTCTACTGACACAAGGTACAACTCAAAACAGCTTTGGAGGAAAAAATAAAATAACTTACTTTAAGAACTGGGATTTCATCTTCTTTATAAGCCACGAGGAGGGGTAAACCAGCCAATGTTTTTTCCAGGTCTTTTCCAAGAATCTTTACCCCCTGAGCTGCTTCTACTTCTTTATGCTTTTCATATTGGTTCTACAGAGATCAAAACATTTGTTATCACGTTTATTTGAAAAGTGGTTAGTGGTAGAAGACGATGTAAGACGATACTGTCATGACCCTGGGACAGGGAAAGATTTCTTTAAACTAGATACAAAAAGCAATAAGTGCAAATGGAAGACTGATAAATTCAACATTAAAGTTAAATAATTCTGTTTCTCAAGCTACTACAGAATGAGTAAAAAGACAAGTCACAGAACAGAAGGTGCATACAAACCAGTAACATACTAGTAACTAGCTACCAGTGTAGAACGAAAACAATGTACTTTTGATTTTTATGAGAAACTTAGTTGGTAAACAAGGACTTTCACACATCTCTACTCTGATGGATGGTCCCTCCTGTATGAAGACACCTAAAATAAAACCAGTGAAGGGTGTGTGTTGTGTATTAAGCCAGGTGGCTCTTGAAGTGAGGAAACCACCTCAGTAGAATTTTTAAACACTGTGCAAGTCCACACGTGCCAACGCTTACCACCCTGACTTACCTTTACTCTTAACTCCTTCATAGGAGGAGGTAATAGGAGCCCTCGAATCTGAGTGACAATGGGCCCTTCTACTCCGGGAACAATAATTGTATCTCCTTCCTTCAAACGCCCGTTGATCAATATTACATCTATAGTGGTGCCCATTCCTGGGAGAGCCTTAACCTAAGAGACATTTATTGCAAAGGGAGTGAAATATAGGCTACAATGCACCATGTTGAGATTAAATCTAAATTAGTAGACATCCCCACCCAAGAACCCTGTTTGGGGGTTGGTGGGGGGAGGAATAAACTGAAAAGCTGACAGTACCTCCATCACCTGTGCTCTCAGCTCTTCACAGTGTGCAAGTCTCTTATTCAACATGGTCTGAGTTAACTCGACAAGAAGGTAGATCAGACTTCCCATGCCATCACCAGTATGTGCAGAGGTAGGTACCAAGGACACAAAAGTGCGGGGATCTTTATTCTCATAAAACAAAGCTGCGTTCAACCCCTAGAGACATAAAAAGCAAAGTCATTCCCACAGGCCGAGTGGTGGAAGGAGGTCTCCAGAACAGAAATGACTAACTAGAAGCTGGATGAATAATGGCTCTTCATTCTGAAAAATCCTCAAAAACACTTAGATCATGTATATTCTGGAGGTATTAACCATATTGCAGAAAAGTAGTTTCTTTCCAAGTCAATTTGGTTTTTAAAAGTTAAACATTCAGACTACAAAGAGAGGTCTTGAAATAAAGATTTTAAAAGGAAAAGGGAGAAGGGAAAAGAATGAAAATGCTAATTGCCATTAATAGGGGAACAGAACCAGTATTAATGAAAATAGTGACTTAATTATAAAGACAATGTAAAAGACGAAAAAATATTCTATGATATAGTCTCTTCGTAAAGAAGGGAAAGCTTTCTTACCTGCTGTGCAAATTCCACAATAATAGCCTTTGCTCGCTCCTCAAATTCATCTTTTGTATTCTTTTTCTGCTTCTTTAAAGTAGCAGCCACATCAGAGTCGGGGCTCTTTTTCCAATCATACAACCTATCAATCTGGAAAAGTATTTTTCATAAGAAACATCTCTAAAGCATTCACAACACTCAGGAAGTTAATTAAGGTTAATTTAAAAGCTCCAGAAAATTCCAAATGTATATCACACATATCTGGAAGAGTGTGTATTACTTTCATTGTACCAAAAGCCCCTCACAGTCTGCTCAACTGCATCCCCTCTTAAATTTGAAGTGCCACACTGCCTACCAGCCTCCAACCAGTTCATGAGAGGCTGCCATTTCTTGCAAAAGATGAAAAACTAGAATTATCCTAGGAACATTAACATATGTTGGAATTCCAAAATGGTTATGTTAAGTAGTATGCAGGAAAAAGGATTAATTACAGCCAAGTACAATCACCAGGAAAATGACATGAAAAATATAGAAAATAATCTATTTTCCTTCACTTTTCAAAAGATGATAAATGGGTATAAAGAAGATTATTTAAGAGTAAAAACAAACAAAAAGGCATAATATATTGGCTCATTCTAGGGTGATAATATAAAAAAGTAAACCAATCTGAATGCTATCAAAAAGGAAAATCAGTAGGTAGAAACAGACCCAGAAATGACAATGATGGTATATAATTAGCATACAAGGGCCTTAAAATAGTTATTATAAATATATTCAATGACTTTAAAGGAAAAACATGTAACTTGTAGAGCTAAAAAAAATATATATATATATAAAATATGAAATGAAAAAAAAAAAAATCACTGGATGAGCTGAAGCAAATTACATATTGCCAAAGATCAGCAACCTTGAAGATAAAGCAAATAAAAACTATCCCAACCAAAGCAGGTGGAGAAAAAAGGATGGAGAAAAGAAAAAACTTCAGTCACTATGAGACAATATTAAGAGAAGTAAAGTCCTAGAATTCTATCAAGCACTTAAACAAGGAAAGAGTAAGAAAAGAGAGCAGAAAAATAACTGCACAAGTAATGACCAAGAACTTTCTAAGAAAGTCAAACTCAAGTGGGATAAATATAAAGAAAACTATTATATAATCTCACTGACGAAACTCTTAAAGAAAAAGTCTTTTTAAAAGCAATCAAAAAATTCCACATTACATACTGGGGAACAAAGAATGAGTAGAGATAAAAGCCAGAAAATGAAGATGATGAAGGAAAAAAATATTTTTTAAACCTAGAATTCTATATCAAGTAAAACTATTCACAAAATATTTCGACCTAAATGATAAATAAAAACACAGTATGTCTAAGCAGTGCTTTTAAGCATACCTTTAAATGCTTATATTAGAAAAGAAAAAAATATCTGAAATCAATCATCTAAGCTTCCATCTTAAGAAACTGGTAAAAGAACAATGAAGACAAATGTAAGTAGAAAGAAATGATAGAAATTAACCCTGAAATCAATGAAATACAAAACAAACAATAGAGAATATCAATAAAACCAAAAGCTGGTTCTTTGAAAGACACAAATTTCTATACTGACAAAAGTAAAAAACCTAAATAACCTAAACTTAACTTAAATTCCATGCTGATGGTGCTTTACTAGTGAATCCTATCAAACACTTAAAGAATAATATCATTTCTACACAAACCCTTTCAGAAAACAGAGGAGGAAATACTTCTCAACTCATCTTAGGAGGCCATTACTCTAATAGCAAAACCAGACAAAAGATATTAAAAGAAATCTACATACCAAAATCACTCATGAAAATCTCCCCCCCAAAATTAGCAAATCAAATCCAGCAATATATGAAAAATATATCATGACCAAGTGGGATTTGTTCCAGTAACGCAAGGTTGGTTTAACATTTAAAAAATCAATAGTAAAGAACAAATGGTGCTGGAACAACTGGATGTCCACAGGCAAAACACTGAATACAGACACAGACCTTACACCCTTCACAAAAAAATTAACTCAGAATCGATCACCTAAGTGTAAAACACCAAACTCTAAAACTCTTAGAAGATAACAGGAGAAAACCCAGATGACCTTGGCCACAGTGATGACTACGTAGATACAACACCAAAGGCATGATCCATGAAAGAACTGATGAGCTGGACTTAATTAAAATTAAAAACTTTTGTTCTGTGAAAGAGACTCAAGAGAGTGACATTACAAAGCACAGACTAGAAGAAAATATTGGCAAAAAAACACATCTGGATAAAGGAATGGTATGTAAAATATACAAATAACTCAAAATTCAACAGTAAGTAAACTAAGAATCCAATTTGAAAATGGGCCAAAATACTTAACAAAAAACACCTCACCAAAAAAGATATAAAGATGGCAAATACATACATGAAAAGATGTTTCGCACCTTTTGTCACCAGGAAGATACGAATTAAAACAGGATACCACTACACACCTATCAGAATGGCCAAAATCCAAAGCACTTACAATAGCAAATGCTGGTGAGGATGTGGAGTGACGGGAACCCTCATTCACGACCGGTGGAAATGCAACATGGTGCAGCCACTTTGGAGGACAGTTTGGCAGTTTCTTACAAAACTAAACATTCTTACCATACGGCCCAGCCATCGTGCTCCTTGTTATTTACCCAGGAGTTGAAAACTTACGTGCACATAAAAACCTGCACACAAAAGTCTACAGCAGCTTTATTCATAATTGTCAAGACTTGGAAACAACTAAGATGTCCTTCAGTGGGTGAATGGATAAATAAACAGGTTCATCTAGACAATGGGATTATCATTCAATGCTAAAAGAAATGAACTATCAAGCCACAAAAAGACACGGAAGAAACTTTAATCCATATTACTAAGTGAAAGAAGATAATCTGAAAAGGCTACATACATACTGTAGGATTCCAACTATATGACTACTCTGGAAAGGGCAAAACTATGGAGACAGTAGAAAAATCAGTGGTTGCCAGTGGGTGGGAGGTGGGGGGATGAATAGGCAGAGCACAGAGGATTTTTAGGGCAGTGAAAAGGCTGTATAATTCTACAATGGTGGATACATATTATGTTACATTTGTCTAAACCCACAGGATGCACCACACCAACAGTAAATTCTAAGGTAAACTACAGGCTTTGAGTGTGTCAGTATAGGTTCATCAATTGTAGCAAATGTACCACTTGGGTGGGGTATACTGATAATGGGAAAAGCTATGAGTGTAGGGGGGCGGGGGGTATATCAGAAATCTCTGTACTTTCCCCTTAATTTCTCTGTGAATTTAAAACTGCTCTAAAAAATGACATGTTTTTTAAATAGCAACAAACTTCTCACACCCTCAACAACATGGATGAAATCACAGAAGCATAACGTTAAATGTAAAAAGCCAGACACAAAAGAACATATTCTGTCAAATTTGATTTACATGAAGTTCAAGAAACAGGCAAAACTAACCCATGGGCACAAAATTTGGAACAGTGGTTGCTATGAGGGGCTGGGGATTGACTGGAATGGGGCATATCGGTACTTCTCGGGTGATGCAAAGTCTGATGTCTTAATTTGGGCTGTGTAACAAGGATGTATATACATTTATCAAAACTCAATTTCACACTTAAGTTCTGTGCATTTCACTGTATATAAAGTTTACCTCAATTTTAAAAATAAGGATATAGCAAATTTACAGAAAGCATAAAAATATTTATGTCACAGCTTTTCTACCTGGTAATAATAATTAACCTGTTTTGAACCCTTACTTTGATCAGATACTAGTCTTAACACTTGACATGTTTTATCGCCTCTAATTCTTACAAAAATCCAGTAATGCTCTGTTTTGCAGGCAAAAAGAGGCTAATTAAGGACCCTCTTTATACAGTTTGAAGTGCCAAAGCCAGGATATGAACCCAAGATTCAAACCCTGGAAGCCAAGCTCTTAACCACCGTCCCACTCTGCTAACTCAGAGCTCCTAGGATGTAGTTTCTCTGGAGACAATAACGAAACTAGAAAGAGCAAGTGACTAAGGTAGTGCCTGCAGAGGAAGAGCAGACTGAGATCCTGTTAGACTGTCATCTTCACTAGAAACGTTCTAGGAATGAAGAGCAAATGGAGATTTCCAAGATACAACGAAGACTGCAATCTTAGGGTCACCGTGCCTGCTTAATCCAGATTTGCCCACCACTGGCAAATCCACACTCAAGTCAGAGGTCAAAAGCATAGGCCTGTAGAAAACTCCTAAGGGAGGATGTGTCTGTGTTTGAACAAAGGAACTATAACTTTAGAAAATAAATGAAGATTCGAAAATGACCTTCATAAATTAGAGAAACTGGATTAAACACAAACAGTTAAACTCCTAGAAGAAAACAAAATTAACAAAATGAAGTGGAAGGAAATGGTCTACTAGGTGTGTACATTGTATAATAAAAGACTCGGAAACGTATAAGCTCAAACTGAATTAGAGCAACCCATGAAATCTTCTCTCTCCAAAGTTAATACAATAGTTGGAAGTAATACATGCCAAGTACCCATTACCTACTAGGCACTCAGTAAATTCTTGTTATTGCTATTTAACAGGATTCATGACTTAGAAATGAGAGAAAACAACCCTATCTCTGCAACTGGTACAGATCAGAGCTTAATGAGAATTGTCATCTCTCCTTTAAAAAAAAGTGACAAACTTAGAAAGGGTTCAGTTTACAAAGGTCTTCTAGTGAAGCTGTGGCTGGGAAGAAGGCTTAGTGGTCAGTCTCCTCTAGATCTGTCCAAACCCACAGAGTATACAACACCAAGAGTGAACCCCAATGAAAACGATGAACTCTGGGTGATAATGATGTGTCCAAAGGAGGTTCATCAGTTGTAACAAATGCACCTCTTTGGTGGAGGACACTGGGAACGGAGGGGGTTGTGCGTGTGTGAAGACAGGGGTATACCAGAAATCTCTGTACCTTCCCCTCAGTTTTGCTGTGAACCTTAAAGTGCTCTAAAAACAATAAAGTCCTGATAACAAAAAGTAAAGCCCCTCACCCCCACAGCAACAGCAATTCACGCTGTTACCGAATAAAGGAGAAAAACCACATAAGCATATCAAGAGATGCAGAATGAGCATCTGACAAAAATCAACAACCATTCCAGACTTAAAAGAAAAAACAATACTAAGCAACCTAGGAATAGAAGGGAAATTCCTCAGCTTAATAAAGTGCATTTACATCTGACATCATACTTAATGGTAAGTATGGAGAAGAAACAAGGATGTCTGTCACCACTTTTATTCGACATTGTTCTAGAAGGTCTAGTTAGTGCAATAAGGAAGAAAAACATTTATAAATTGATAAAGGATACAGATAAGGGAAAAAGTGTAACAGTTTTTATTTGCAGATAACATAATCACGTATATAGAAACTCCCACCCGAGATACAAAAGCTACTAGGCCTAATCAGTGAATTTAAAAGGTCACAAGATAATAAAACTGTAGCATATTGTCAAGACAAAGTAAAGTAAAGTAAATGTAGAGACAGACATCATGTTCACTGATTGGAAGGCTCAATTTTGTTAAAATGTCCATTCTCCCAGAATTTATCTACAAATACAACCCCAATAAAAATCCCGGAAGGAAGAAACTAACAAGCTGATTCTAAACTTTATATGGAAATTCAAGGACCCTGAAATAACCAAAACAATTTTGAGAAATAAAAAGTTGAAGAACTTAACCACCACCTGTTTTCACGACGTTATTATGAACCTGCAATAATCAAGACAGGGTAGCAGTGGCACAAGGACAGACATATAGGTCAATGGAAGAGAAAAGAAATACTAAGAACAAACAGGTACCTACATGGTCAATTAATTTTCAACAAAGACTGCAAAGTAATTCAATGGGGAAAAGAATAATCTTTTCACAAGGGGTTTTTGAAGTAGATATACATTTGGAAAAAAGTTAACCTTGACCCTACCTTACACCATGCACAAAACTAACTTAAAAACATCATAGATCTAAATGCTGAATATCTAGAAACACTGGAGAAATTTTTCATGAACTTAGGGTGGGAAAAGATTACTTATATAGAACACAAGCGACAAATTATAAAAAAAAATAATTTCTCATAAATTGATTTTGCTAAACTTAGAAGTTTCTGCTGCTCTTCCAAAAACCTCATTAAGAAAATGAAAAACTAAGTCCTTGACTATAAGAATATATCTGCAATACACATAACTGACAAAGGACTTCTATTGACAATATAAAGAACTCTTAAAACTGAATTAAGACAACTAACAATCGAATAAAAATGAGCAAAGGATTTTGAATAGATACTTCAGAGAGACAGAGATGGAACAAGTACATGAAAAGATGTTTGATGCCATTAGTCATCATGGGAATGCAAATGAAACCAGTATACTTTGGCACTACACACTCATTAGAATGGCTACAGGTAGGGTTAAGTGTTGGCAATAATGTGCAGAACCTGGAACTCTTCCAAATTGTGGGTTAAAAAATGTAAAATGGTACAATCTCTTTGGGAAAATGTGTCATTTTCTCATAAAGCTGAACATATACCTACCATATGACCCAGCAATTCTATTCCTAAATATTTACTAAAAGTAAAGGAAAATAAACGTCTACACAAAGACTTGTGTAAAAATGTTTATAGCTGCTTCACTAGTAACCTAAAATTGTAATCAATCCAAGAATCCTTCAACAGGTAAATGGATCAAGTGTTAAGATGTATTAGCCAGATGATGAAATATTACTGAATAATAAAAAGGAACAACCTATGACCTATGCAACAACACAGATAAATCTATATTAACATGAGTAGTGAAAAATGCCAGACTCAAAAGATTATACACTGTATAATTCCATTAATATGAAATTATAAAACAGGCAAAACTAGTATATGGCGGCACAAAGAAGGCTGGTGTGTTTGGGGGTGCAGAAGGGGCACACTGACTGTAAAAGAACATGAGGGAACATTCTGGGAATATGGAGGTAAGTCTATATTCTGAATGATGGTGGTTAAATGTGCATATAATTTTGTCAAAATACACTGAACTGTACATTTAGCGTTAAGTGCATTTTCTTACATGAAAGTTATACTACATTTTTTTAACCACAAAAAAATAAGAAGCATATTTTCACAACTTAATTTTTCAGAAGGAGAGCTTACCTTATTGAGTGCAACAATGAAGGGACATTTTTTAGATTTCAAAAGGTTGATAGATTCAATTGTCTGGGGCTCCAAACCATGCATAATATCAACAACTAAAATGGCAATATCACAAAGAGAGCTTCCTCTGTTTCTCAGATTACTGTTGGAAAAGAAAAAGATGTATAAATAGAAATCTTGCAATTAATACTTTTATTTTAAAAACTTAAAATTTTAATTTCTTTGTAAAACCTAAACAAAAAAGAACAAAATGAAGTACATGCATTAAATTCAAGTGCCATTAGCCCTTAACTTGCCAAATGCTTATCTGACAGTGAATTGACATCAGTTGGAATGACTTAGTTCCAGAAGTTACTCCATTATTTCTGCCAATTTTACTGACCAAGTTTTTTGCGCTAAGGAACATGGCCAAGAGGTAACAGGACAAAATTCCACCTGTAATGGGTTTCATAGGAGATAGACCAGGTATGTATTAGGATTTGCTCTTTCAAAGTGGAAAAGACTTCTCTCTACAAAAAACAAGTATCCAAATAAAGTACTACTAAATCAGTGAGGCACAGATGAGGATTGGCAGTTACAGGGAGCACAGACCTCAAAACAGTACCCCAAGATTGGGACTAGTTAGAGCTCCTCACTCACTGAACTTTGAGACTTAATGGTTTCAAGCAGTTTGCCCGATGACAAAAGACACAAATCATTCTTACCTGAAAGACTCATGCCCCGGAGTGTCAATAATCAGCATTCCTGGAATCCGTACATTCTCTCTATTAAACTAGAAAAGGTGGGGGAAAGTGGAGAGCTTAACAAAGCCAAAACAATGAAAGCTTCTTTACAAAACAATTATTCTGCCATGAAAACTTCAACATCACTTCCTTTTCCAAATGAACTGTTTTAAAACTGTTTCAACCAGCAAAGCACAACAGTTAATATTTTCATTAATATCAAAAGGAATTTTTCAGAAAAAAAACTGAAATGAGAAAATATTCCCCTTGTTAAAGTTATATAACTGATGTAGTCTAAATCTGAACAGATTATTAGTAAGTGACATAGTAAGTGACAAATGACAGAGTAGTCCTCCGAGAGTGATTATTTATAAAAAGCTGACACAGAAGAAGAGGTTCTCCGTATCTGGAAAATGTATCTGGTCCAATTTTAAAGCAATTCTAAACTCTGAAAAATATCTCAAAGCATGTTTTAAAGAAAATTTACCACATCAACTTAAAATATTAAAGAATAAGTTCATACCCTGCTTTATTCAAATACTATCCTCAACACTTGATTTTCTGGACAAAAGCACACAAATGAATGGAAACAACATTACAACAAGCCAGATATGGACGTCCTCCTTTAATCTAAAGAGTAGCACTGACCAACAAATCTCTCTCACACATACACACACAAAACTTTTTTCTTTGCTTATCTATACTTTTGTCAATCTTCAAATGATTTTCCAAAATCTTATCCAGTGATCTAGGTCAAAATGATTCAAATGCAGAACATTTCAATTTTGCATTCTGGTGGTCTTAGATCAAAATTCACCATAATTATTTCCACTTCGCTGTCTGGAATACAAACAATATAATTACAATTGCCATATAAAGGTTATCCTGAGAACTTTCATACAGGCCTAATAAAAATCATGCTTTTTAACTATGTGCTAAAATAACACCAGAATTAGAGTCTGGAAACTGGTGGAATAAGCTGTTATAAACTCCCCAGTGACTAGCACAGAAAAGTAACAGATAGAAACAACCAAAATAAAATTTAAATTACAAATTCAGAAAACTGTAATTCAAGAAAACTGTCCTAAAATAAAGATTTTAAACTACATACTGAAATGGAACACCATGTAACTGGAAAACTGACCCAGAACAACCAAAAACAAGATGCAAAAAGACTACATAACTTATACAAGGATGAAAACCAGCTTGTAATCAAACTTGCAATGCTTTATGTCAGAAGAAATTGGAGTAACAGTCAAGATACTTAAGGAAAGAAAATGTGAACCAAAGATTTTACATGTAGCCAACTAACTTTCCAGGATGAAGGCCACAAAGTAACTCTTAAATATTTAAAAAACTCAAGTAATATTATTCCCATTACTCCTTCTTCAGCAATCTACCAGAAAACAAGGTGCATAAAACAATTTCAAACACACAAAACAAAAACTGAGTGATAAGCTCATAGACCCTTTCTATACACAGAACTGAGACTAAATAAGGAATGAAGAGAGATACCAGCATGTAATAATGTGCTATGTGTTACATCAGACAGCACTAGAACCTGTATCAAAAAGACTCAGAAGCCAATCACTGGGCAAAGATGGAACTATCTCAGCACAATAATAACTGAAATGGATTAAAACACGGTAAATAGGGACTTCCCTGGTTGCGCAGTGGTTAAGAATCCACCTGCCAATGCAGGGAGCACAGGTTCAAGCCCTGGTCCAGGAAGATCCCACAAGCCGTGGAGCAACTAAGCCTGTGCACCACAACTACTGAGCCTGTGCTCTAGAGCCCACGAGCCACAACTACTGAGCCCGTGCTCCACAACAAGAGAAGCCACCGCAATGAGAAGCCCATGTACCACAACGAAGAGTAGCCCCCAGCTCGCCGCAACTAGAGAAAGCCCATGAGTAGCAATGAAGACCCAACAGCCAAAAATAAAAAAAAAAAATAAGAAAAAACACAGTAAATATGTTGAAATCCATGAGTTTATAATAATATAATAGCAAACCAAACCAATCACTCTTTATTTTAAGAGCTGGTTAATAAAGGTGAAGGATCAGGCATTTATTCTGCCTTTCCTCCACATCCCATCACTCAGTGACCAAATAGTAGATGAGAACTCTATAGAAGTAATCAGATAATGGGATTGGAATATCAACATTTAGAGATTACTTCACTTCATAATAGTGACTGCCTCTTGGAGCAGGAGGGAAGGAGGACTCCTACAACATTTAATGTTTTATGTCTTTAAAGATGGCGTGTGTTAATTATGAACGGTGAGCATATGGGTCTGTTATACTATTCTGTTCTTTTTTCTGTGTTTGAAATAATTTATACCTTAATTTTTGTCAGAGATTAAAACACATGAAATACAGTGTACTTACATTTTTAATCATCTTCGTTTGTTCATTAATAGCTTCAAGAGGAACATTGGTGGCACCAATTTGCTGCGTAATACCACCTGCCTCACCATCTTGTACATGCGTGTGACGGAGCTGGGATAAGATGGCAGATTCAGATTCAAATTTCAAAATGCAAAAAGAAGCAAAAGCAATAAGAAAACAGCAGCTTGTAAACAGAACTGCCCATGTGTGCTATGGTTTCTATTAGCTTTTTATAAGGTATCATTCACTTATTCAAAGTTATATATCAATGCACACATTTTCTTACTTTATCTAGAATTTTTGTCTTCCCTGTGTCCACATGTCCAAGTACACAAATAACAGGAGCTCTTAGCTTCTCTGTATTTACGTTTTTACTATGTTCAAGTCTCCGTTTCTAGGAATAAAAAAAAAAACCACAAAATTAAATACTATTTCAAACCCTCAGTACCACCTTCCTTTAAATTATTTTGCCTTTGCAAGGGAATGCCACAACCTGCATACAGGTTTTGCTGCTTGTTTTGCTGCTTTAACTACATGTAACTGCATTTTACAATGTGAACTTTACAACCTTTGGACAAGGAGACACCTGTTTATAATAGATTTCTGAGCAGCACTACTAGTTATGAATAAGAATGGTGTAAAGTGTTGGCTCAAACTTTCTGAACACTTTTGCACATGGTTAATTTAATGGAATATAATGAATAGAAAAAGGAAGTGATCATTTTGTCACACTTACTATATAGTACAACCTCTAACTTACGTGGAGGTTTACATAGAAAGAGGTATACACTAGCATTCCAACACTTTCATTAGAACTTAAGAATTGTTAAAAATTTTAAAGCAATATATTTCAAAACTGTATCCAGTGTACAAATGCTATGTCTTTTCAATTAGGACATGGTTACTGCAAGCTTCAGCCTGACACATCCAAATGACACTTCCTACCTTCCTAAGTAACCACTAAGCATGAGAAAGCCTGTCCTTGAACTACAATGTATTTACTGTATCATTTACTTCTAAATACTTCAGCTTTCTGAGAACCAAACAAAACACAAGCTAGCAGTTCCTCTTTAAAATGACAGCCTTTGAAGTACAGTAAAGCTGGCATTCAACTGAAATAACACTTTTCACAAAAAGTCTGAAGCAATGTCATTTACAAAACTATCACTATTTTCCATCTAAAGAGCCGTTTTTCTAAGAACTCTTTCATTTCTACCACGACACTGATTCTTTCTATAGAAACTGTAATGAAAAGACATTTTGGAACGTCAAAAGTGAGACGCAAGTATTTACTAGCGAACAGTAGTACACAACAGCTTCACAACATGTATGACTCAAAAGCAAATGGGACCTTAGTTAGAACTTGATATGGTTGAAAACTGCCTTTCTCTCCCATACTTGATGAAATGCTGAAGTTTTCTGGAGGGCAATGTAGTATATATAGACCATGACTCAGAAATTCTACCTCTAAGTATTTGCTCTGAAGCAATGACAAGTATACAGAGATGTACAGGTGTACAACAGATGTACAACAGTTTGCTCACTGGAGTATTTATAATAGCAAGAATCAGTAACCACTTAATCTTTAGTGGAGGATTTCTTAATGAGGGTTTCCAAAACCCCAGGGCTGACACCTATCTGGTTGCATAGAATCATATAGGTATCCTATCCACAATGGAGAGTCTTACTTAGGAAGTCTGTGGTGAATGTCAGAAAATTATAGTATATAGCAAGGTTTCAGAACCATGAAGTGTGTTATGGACTGAACTGTATCTTTTCCAAATTTATACACTGAAGTCCAAACCCCCAATGTGACTTATTTGGAGATAAGGCCTTTAGGAGGTAATGGAAAGGTTAAATGAGGTCCTAAGGGTGGGGCCCTAATCCAATAGAGCTGGTGTCCTTATAAAAGAAAATCAAAAATCTTTCTCAGCACTTACAGGGGAAAGGCCATGTCAGGACTCAGTAATAAGGTAGTCACCTGCAAGTAAGGAAAAGAGTCCTCACCAGAAAACAGCCCTGCTAGCTCTTGAATCTTGAACTTCTATCCTCAAAAACTGTCAGAAAATAAATTTCTGTCATTTAAGCCTCCCAGTTTGCAGTATTTTGTTGTGGCAGCCCAAGCAGACGGATACAAAGTTAAATTAGGATCCTTCTATAAAATGGAAGACAATATGGAGCTGTTAAAAGGTGTTGTGAGGCAGGACTTCTTAAATGATGGAATGAGGAGGCTCAGCAAGTCCTCTCCCTAAAAAGAAAAGATAAAACTAGACAAAATTGTTGAAACAGCCACTTAAAGACTCTAGAAATTGGCCAACAGCATATAACAAATTGAGAAACATTTAATTCAAGAAAATCTACTGACCATCAGTAAGAGCAACTGTGGAGTTTCAGACTGGAGTTGTTCCATCACACTCCTCTCACTCCCACAGCTGCATGGGGCAGAAGTGATATGAGAGAGGGACAGGGGATTTCACACTGTAGGGCACTGCCAAAACCAGGAGTGACCCCAATGGCAAACAAAGAGGTAAAACTAAAATCACAACTAGACTAAGGCCTTGATACTGGTGAGACAAGAGATAACCAGGAAGATCAGTCAGACATTTAACAGGGAGGCCTGTGGAACAAGACCGACAAACCAGGCTTTGATAAGATACTACTAATCTCCGGTGGTCCAGAAAGCTGTGCCCCTTACAAGGTTCTCAGAAGAGACCAAAGAGGTCCTTGGTCCTCTAACAAGAACTTAAAAAACGAAAACAAACAAAAACAAAGAAAACAAAACTGAGAAGAGGCATCAGCAGTTGCATACAATAGAAGCCAAAGACATAACAGAATTAGTCCACCTGATTCACTAGGCAAAAAAAAACAAAAACCCAAACTACCACATTTGTAGGAGCCAACAGAATTCAGAGTGGTCAACAGAAACTACCTCTGAGAGACCCAGATTTTGGACTTATCAGACAAAGACTCAAAAACAGGGAACCATGTTGAAAGAAAAGTGTGATGATGACTCATCAAAAGAGGACATCAATAAATAGAAAAAAAATTATAATTAAAAAAAAATAACTTGAACATTTTGGAGTTAAAAAGTTCCGTAACAAATTTAAAAATTCACTGAAGGGGCTCAACAGTAGCTATAACCTGGCAGAAGAAAGAATCAAAGAACTTAAAGACAGATTAATAGAAATTAAACCGGAATGAAGAAAAATGGACAGAGCCCTGAGAGATCTGCAGGATACTCTCAAGTGCACCAGTGGAGTTCCAGAAGGAGAGGAGACAGAGAAATAGGCAGAAAGAATATCTGAAGAAATAATGGCAGAAAATGTTCAAAATTCGACAAAAAACATCAATCTACACATCTAAAAAACTCAATAAACTCCAAGTAGGATAAATACAAAAGATAGCCACACCAAGACACAACCTAGTTAAATTGTTAAAAGCCAAGATCAAAAAGAAAATCTTGACAGCAAGAGAAAAATCACTCCCTGTGTAGAAGGGAACCCAAATAAGAGTAACAGCTTAATTTTAACCATAAGCAATGGAGGCCAGAGGCAATGCAGTAACATATTCAAAGGACTAAACAAGAGAAAAAAATTGTCATGCAAGAATTCCGCATGCAGCAATATCATCTTTAAAAATGAAGGTAAAATAAAGAATTCCCAGACTTAAAAAGACTAAGGAATTCACTGCTAGAAGATTAGCATGATGAGAAATAACACAGAAAGTTTATCAGGGTGAAATGAAGTGACACCAGATGGTAACGAAAAGCCACATGAAGAAAAAAAGGGTGATGGTAAAAGATGATTATATAGGTAAATATAAAACACAGTAAAAATTACCTTTTTCTATTTTCTTCTCTTAAAGGCTGATTTAAAAAATAACTTCAAAAATAATTCTAAAGTTGTATGCTTGATCTCATAACAGATAAAGATGTAACAAATATAACAAAGATCAAAGGCAAGGCGAGGGAGGTACTGGAGCTATACTGTAGCAACGAAATGACACCAGCAGAAACTCAAATTCATAGGAAGAAATAAGGAATACTAGAAACGTTAATATTTAGGCTAATATTAAAGACTATCAATATATTTTTCTCCTTTCTTCTCTGAATTCCTTTAAAAGATGTAAGATCAAATAAGACATTAATAGCACCACTGTTTTATTGGGTTTGTAACATTTATAAACATAATATATGTAACAATAATACATAACATATGTAACAATAATAGCATAAAGGAAGAAGAAAGAAATAGATCTATATTGGAACAAAATCTTTTTTTAACTATAATTAAGCTACTAATAATAGAAAATAATAAGTTAAGATATATATTGTAATGCCTAGAGTAACCATGAAGAAAATAACTTAAAAAAAAAAGACCCAAGAGACATGCAATATGTAGAAAACAAATAGCAAAATGAGAGAAGAAAATTCCATCACATCTATGACAACTTTTTTCCTTTTCCTTTTTTTTTTTTGCCCCACCAAGTGGCTTGTGGAATCTTAGTCCCCCAACCAGGGATTTAACCCAGGCCCTCAGTAGTGAAAGTGCAGAGTCCTAACCACTGGACCAGTGGGGAATTCCCCATAACTTTAAATGTGAATCAATTAAATGCTCTTAAAGGCACATTGTGTGACTGGATAAAACAGCAAGATTAAAGCACATGCTGTCAGCAAGAGACACTTTAGAGTCAAAGACACAGACATAAACTGAAAGCATTAAGACTGAAAAAGACATACCACGCAAATGATAACTATAAGAGAGATTCATGGCTATGTTAATAACAGACAAAAAATGTTATTAGAGACAAGAGACATATCTGTATCCTCAAGAAGATATAACAAGTATAACCACATACAAACCTAACAGAGACCCAAAATATATAAAGAAAAAACTGAAAACACTGAGGGGAGAAATAAAATTCAACAATAAATTTGGGAACTTCAATAGCCCACTCTCAATAATGGATAGAAAAACTATACATAAAATGAGCAAATGTATACAAAATTTGAACAGAAGTATCAACAAAACTGACCTAACTAACACCAGACCCACCAACAGCAGAATCCACATTCTTCCTAAGTACACAAGAAACATTCTCCAGAAGAGACCATATGCTAGAAGATAAAACAGGTCAATTACTTTAAAATGACAGAAACTATACAAAGTATGTTCTCGGACCACAATGGTCAGAATTTAGAATTAACAGAAGGAATATAAGGAAAATCCACAAATATTTGTAAATTATAACAATACACTTCTAAATAATGCATGATCAAAGAAGAAATAGTAAAAGTGAGATTAGAAAATCTGAGTTGAATGAAAACCAAAAAAAGTCAAAATTTGTGGGATGCAGCTAAAGCAGTACCTTAGAGGAGAAATCTGTAATTGTAAATGCCTATATGATGTGGAGAAGAAAAGAATGGTCTCAAATCAATTATCTAAGTTGTCACCTTAAGAAATTAGCAAAAGAAGAGGAAACTAAACCCAAAGTAAAAAGAAAATAATAAAGAACAGAATAAAAAATCAACTAAAAAGAGAACAAACAAAAATAAAGAAAAATCAATGAAACCAAAAGTTGGTTTGAGATGCTCAAAAACATGGAAAACCTTTAGCCAGACAGACCAATAAAAAAAAAAAAAAAAAAGAGGAGACAAAGATCACCAAAATTAGAATCAAGAGGAGACACCACTACTGACCTTACAGAAACTTAAAGGACTGTAAAAGGATGCTGTGAACAACTTTATGCTCACAACTTAGATGAAAAACAATAATTAGAAACTCAAAAATTACTGATAATGACTCAAGATGAAAAAGAAAATGACAATACAATAAACTGAATTAGTAATTTTAAAATCCTCCCCCCAAAAATGCTTTATTGATGAATCCCAACAAACATTCAAAACAGGAAATAATATAATCCTTCACAAACTCTTGCAGAAAGTAGAGAAGGACGGAACACTTCCCAACTAATCCTACGAGGTTAATATTAATCTGAAATCAAAGCCAGAGAAACACATCTTAAGAAAGTTACTGATCCATATCCTCATAGGTATAGATCACAAATTCCTCAACAAAATATTACAAACGACATCCAGTACCATATAAAGAGGATTATATACCATGATCAAGTGGGATTTATTCCAGGAATGCAAGGTTGGTTGAATACCAGTTAACATAATACATCATATATCAATACAAAAAGGGAAAAACCCATCTCAATAAATATACAAAAAGTATCTATCATCCACTCACCAACAGAAACTCACCACAAACTAGGAAAAGAAGGGAATTTCATCAAACTGACAAAGGACATCTGTGAAAAACCCACTGCTAATACCATAGTTAATGGTGAAAATCTGAACATTTTCCCCCCAAATACTGGGAACACGGCAAGTATGTCTGTTCTTACCACTTCTATTCAACAATGTATTGGTCTAGCCAGGGAAATAGGGCAAAAAAAGAGAAATAAGCAGCAGTAAGACTGGAAAGGAAGAATTAAATTGTCTTTGATAGATGACATGACACTGATTACAGAAAGTCCTAAGCAATCCATGAAAAATTACTGGAATAAAAAAATTTCAGTATAGTTGCAGGATACAAGATCAATCTATAAAATCAACTGCACCTTTATACTGACAATGGAAGATTAAATGAAGTGACTCCATTCACAAGAGCATCAAAAACAATAAATATACTTGGCAATAAATTTAACAAAAGAATCATAAATCCTATACTCTGAAAACTACAAAACACTGCTGGATGAAATTTTAAGAGATATAAATAAATGGAGAGACAGCCTATTTCCATGGATTGGAAGATTTAATATTAATAAGATGGTAATTCTCCATAAAATTAATCTACAGATTCAATGCAATCTCTATCAAAGTCTGAGTAGACTTTTTTCAGAAACTGCTCACCCTAAAATCTGTACGGAAAATCACATGACCTAGGATAGTCAAAACTATCTGGAAAAGCAAGAATAATGTTGGAAGACTTACATTTCCCAATTTCAAAACTTACCATAAAACTATAGTAATAGAAAACAGTATGGTACTGACGTAAGAACAGATATACAAATGAATGAAACAGAACTCAAAAGTAGAAAAATAAACTCTCACATTTCTGATCACTTGATTTGTCAAAAATGACAAGGCAACACAATGGGGGAAGAGTAGTCTTTTAAACAAATGATGCTGGTTAAATTCATTAAAAAATGATGTTAGTCCCTTACATCACACCATACAAAAAAATTATCTTAACATAGAGTTAAAAATACAAGAACAAAAAGTATAAATTTTTAAGAAGAAAACACAGGGCAAAATATTCATGATCTTGGGTTAGGCATAGATTTCTTCAATACACCACCAGAGGCATGCTCTAGTAAAAGAAAAATTTAATAAACTGGATGTTAACAAAATTAAAAATTTATGCACTTCAAAAGAAACTTAAAAAATGAAAGGAACTCTTACAACTCAATAATAAAAAGACAAATTCCAAAATTTAAAAATGGACAAAAATTTGAATAGATGTTTCAACAATGAAGATTATAGGAATGGCCAATAAACATATAAAGAAATGCTCAACATCATGGAAATGCAAATTAAAACTGCAATAAGATACACTACTTCACATCCTTTAGAACGGTTATAATGGAAAAGCAGACAGTAACAAGTATTAGTGAGGATGCAGAGAAACTAGAACCCTCAACTGATAAAAATTTTCAGTTGCAGAGCCACTCTGAAAAATAGTTTAGTAGTTTCTGAAAAAGTTAAACACAAATTTACCATACGATTCAGCAATTTCGCTCCTAGGAACATATCCAAAAGAAATAAAAACATGTTTCCATGCAAAGGTTCATATGAGAATGTTTATAACAGTACTATTCATAATAGCCAAAAAAGTGGAAACTCAAATGTCCTTCAACTGGTGAATGGACAGTAATAAAATGTGGTATATTTGTGCAACAAAACACTATTTGTCAGTAAAAAGGAACAAAGTACTAATAGAGCAACAACACAGATGAATAGGCTTGAGTGAAATAAGCCAGACACAAAAGACCACATATTATATGATTGCATTTATAATGAAGTTTCCAGAGAAGACAGCTCTCTAGAGACAGAAAAACAGATTAGTAGTTGCATGGGGCTAGGAATGGGGAATGATTGCAAACTGGCACAAGGAATTTGTCTGGGGTGATGAAAATATTCTAAAGTTGAGTTGTGGTGATGGTTGCACAACTCTGTAAATTTACAAAATGTCACTGAATTGTACACTTAAAATGGGTCAATTTTATGGTACGTAAATCATATCTCAACCAAGCTGTTTAAAAACTGTTGAGCTAAAGCAGCCCATAGCATATTGTTATGTGGAAAAAAATATGCATCCACAAAATTTATTATCTAATTATTAATGAATTTTTTTTTAACATGAGGCTGATAAACAGATTCATTAACAAGGGTAGTTCGTGTTATCTCACTGGGGAGTGAGATAATGGGGGAACTTTTACTTTCTGATTACACCCATTCTGTTTGTTTTTAAATCATCAAACACAGTACACAAACTGTCTCTCTTACACATAGGTATACAAGGGAGTTGGCCTGAGTAGGTGCTGTGGGGAAGAAGCAGAGACACGTGCAGGAGAAGGGAGGGGATCTAGTGGGTGGAGGCCAGAGATACTGCTCAACATCCTGAAATGAAGAGGACAGTCCCCCGCAGCAGAGAATTATTCAGCCCAAAAATGTCAACGGTGCCGGGGTTGAGAAACCCCAGTTTACAGTAACAGACTCTGTTAGTCCTTTAGAGATTCAGAAAATCTATTCCTATCTAGACTTTACAGAAGGAAAGGCAAATACTGATATATAGGTATTAAAACAAAAATTAAAAACTAGAATTACATATGAAAAGATTAAGAAAAGGAAAGCTAAGAACAGTTTTTAGCTTTAAAATAGTTTAGCATCCTCAAAGCAAACTAAAGTAGTTTTTAGTGTATTATTTATGCTAAGCTCACATAACTAAAGAAAACTTTCTCTTGAAGCCTAGTAGAAGTAGTAGTAGAAGTCTACCTCATTAAGGAGGCCAAGTAAGCTGGCTAGGTATGTGAACTTGACTAAATATTGATAGAAGCCTCATTAACCCACCAGATTTAAACAACTAAAGGGATCAGATGCCTCAGAATGACTAACCTAAATACATAAGGCAAAAACTCAACTAGAGGGCATAAGCTCAGAATACCTCTGTATACCGATAAACTGTCAAAGAGCACATTAAAATCTGGAGGGAAAAAGAAAAAAATGATGAAGCAGTCACCATTCTGTCTTAGGTAAGAGTGAGGTCCTTGGGTTAGACCACTGTTAAAGACCTATTATGTCTCCACAAAAACCGGACAAAGGTACCACTCCGAGACTGTATTTTTAAAAGTGCTCCTCAATAAAAGCCTTTAGTTGTATAGTTCTAATGTTCACAGAGGAGTGGGGAGGAAAGGAGGAAAGAGAAGAGGAAAAATAAATACCTCGATCCTCCGTTTTGCTTTGTCGTAAGCCCGCTCTTCTTTAGTTCGATCATCATCAGAGTCAGACTCAGATTCCGAGCTCACTTCTTTACTTGGCTTTTTAACTAATGTTTTCCCCACATCCTTCTCATCTGACACCTTTTCATCTTCTTCATCGCCTTCACTGCCTTCACTGTCTCCTTCTTCTTCCTCTTCTTCTTCACTCTCTTCGTCATCCTCCTCCTCCTCCTCTTCCTCCTCTTCCTCTTCAGGGTTTTCTTTTACTTCTATATGCACCGTGTTTCCTACTTTCAGGAAAAGAGATTTTGAAATAAATGAAAGTTAACAATGAGATTTCTATCAAGATAGAGACCTTAAAGGGAAAATAATACTGAACATGTACTAAATAAGGGAGTAACATTTTTTTTTTTGGGGGGGGCGGTATGCTGGCCTCTCCCTGCTGTGGCCTCTCCCGTTGCGGAGCACAGGCTCCGGACGCGCAGGCTCAGCGGCCATGGCTCACAGGCCCAGCCACTCCGTGGCACGTGGAATCTTCCCGGACCGGGGCATGATCCCGTGTCCCCTGCATCGGCAGGTGGGCTCTCTACCACTGCGCCACCAGGGAAGCCCAGGGAGTAACATTTTAATACAGCATTAATTCCAAATTAATGTTTTTATACATCATAAATGCAAAGTGTTTGTCTACATTGCTACAATGAAGACTGCCATTTAACAGTAAAAACTTAATACATTAACCATACTTCAGCTAACAAACAAGAAAAACATTACTAAGCTAGGATACAAGAGAGGACAGAAACCCAGGGAGGTGGACACGATGCCTAGTACTTTGTTCCCCCTGGGGTCACTTGCGGATCCTGGAGGAGGCAGCTGAAAAGCTATGCAGCTCTTAGTGGCCCCTCAAAGCTTAGGGGTCCAGGCATTGGGAGTTCAGGCCTACCAAGGATTTCCATGGGGCGAGGGAGATGGACACTGGGCAATACCCTTATTGTGGGGTGAAATCCTGAAAAACTGTACCGTAGCAGTAAGGATAAATGAGAAGTAAACAGGGCCTCCCCATTATTGGCATATCACCTCCAGATCCTCTAAATTCCACATGTGGAATAAGATGACTCTATATTGCTAGTTCACTCAGACTCCTGGTAGATGTACATATAAATTCTCTCTGGACGAAGAAAACACCAACCTTGACATCAAATTATTTCTACAGTTGCAAACAATTGAGGAGAAAATTAATGAACCAGAACACAGATCAGAAGAAATCTCCAATGAACCATGGAGACTCAATAGGTAAAAAAATACAGAAAAGAGGAAAAGATACAGTGATAGAGTAAGAAGGTCTATCATAGGCTTAACTAATATCCCTGAGAAGAAACAGTGGCTCATAACACTGCAAAACTGATAAAAACATATAGGCAGAATAAATAAAAACAAAACAAACCTAGCCACATCATAATAAAACTGATGAAAACGAAAGACACATGAAAAATTTAGGCTGGTAACCTGACTTTTAAACAGAAACAATAAAAGCCAAGACAAGGGACTAATATCTTCAAAGTATTAATAAGATTACGACTAAGAATTCCTCATTCAGTTTGTCACCTTCAAGAATGAAGATGAGATAAATATATTTTCAGAAAAGCAAAAATGGAATGTCTCAGTAACAGATGCATACTGAAGGAAATTCTAAAAGGTATTCTTCAGGCTGGAAGAAATGATCCCAAATAAAGGTCAGAGGTGCAGGAAAAAAATGAAGCACAACAAAAGCTAAGAATGTGGGTAAACTTAAATATATACTGGCTGCTTTTTAAAAAAAGCTATTATGGGGTTTAAAACAGAATTAAAATTAATGAGAACAATGGTATATAAATTGAGAATTGGTTAAATGTTGTTTATGTATTCTTTGGTCATTACGTTGCCTGGAAAGAAGGTAATAGTAGACAGTGATAGTTCAAAGATCCATGTTAGGCCCAGTCGGAGGGCCAAGGAGCACTGGTCCGGGTTGGGCAGAGCGGGGGAAGGCAGGGTGCAGCCGTTGTGCGGCGTAGTCCCCCAACCTGCTGCCAGCTCTGTAGCCTGTCAGGCCCCAGCACTGTCTGCTGATCTCGGGCTGGAGCCATGGGGGTGCTTGGGGGAGGTTTAACACTAAGGGTATTCCCTATTGTGGCTTTTAAAGGTCTTCCATTTTCTCAGATTGCTTTCTTTTCATCCCTCCGTGCTGTTCCCACACCCCTGGCAAAGACCTACCTTTCAAGGTCCCCCTCAAGTGTGCCCCTCTAGAAGTCTTTTACAGCCCCTTCCTCACCCCTCATCCAACACACTTAGGTGTCTCCTTTGGGCCCCACAGAAATGTCTGCACACCACTGTTAGGGCTTCGCTCCTTCAACAACGAAACGTGTTTATTGGCGTCTGCTATTTGCCAGGCACAGTTTTTTAATTTCTGCATTAGTTTCTGTCTCTCATCAGATTTGAGGGCAGGAGCCATCTCGTTATGGAATCCGTAGAGGGAGGGGGACGAGGCAGGCTTTGGAATCAGGCCCAGGCGGCTCCAGATGCAGGTCCACCACTTAAGGACAGCTGCCCGCCCTCTGACAACTTTCCTAACCCCCTCAGCCCCTCTCAGCTTTTGTGAGGATTTAAAAGGCATCTATCAGGAAGCGGGGGGGGGGGGGGATTACACAGAGCAATTGCCCACCCATCCATTTATTCTTGCACAGATCCTTGTTTGGGGTGTCTAATGTGCAAAGCACTGCCACAGGCATTGCAGGGAACAGAGAAATCAAGTCCTCATCTTCTAGTGGGGCTGATGTGAGAGGAGGAGATAAGGACTGGGAGGAGGAATACTGGGTGAGAGGATGGAGAGAAAGGGAAAAAAAAAAAGATCCACGTGAAAACTCTCTAGAGTAACCACTAAAAGTAAGCAGAAAAGTACAAAACTTCCAAGCTCATGAAAGGAGAAAAAATTCAAATAATCCAAAAGATGGTTAGAAAGGAGAGAAAAAGAAACAGAACAAGAAGAACTTAAGAAGAACTTAATAAGATGATAAATATAAAATCAATATACTTTATTAACTCTATCAAATGTTAGATATAATAGGCTAAGTACTCTAGGTAAAATATAAAAATTGACAAACTGGATTTAAAACCTCAACTATATGCTGTTTAAGGATATAGAAAGTGTAATAAAGACAGAAGAAGATCATGTAAATTAAAGCTGGTATAGCTATTAATATCAGATAAGGTAGACTTTAAGGCAAAAGACATCACTAGAAATAAAATGACAAAACAGTTATTTCGTCAGAAAGATATAAGATTACATTCATCTAATAATATAGCACCAAAATATATAAAGCAAAAATTAATATAACTCATGGAGAAACAGACAATCTACAAGCACGATGGGAGATTTGAACACACAACTCTCAGTGAGAGAGAGAAAAAGCACACCAGAAAAAAAACTCAGAACAGAAGAGGTGAACAAAATGATCAGCAAACTTAACTAAATATAGGTAACAAGTCACCCAACTAATGCAGAATATAAACTCTTTCCAATCACATATGAAACATTCATAATAATTTACAGCCCAACAAATGGTTGGTTAAGTCGACGTATTTCAAAGGACAGAACCATGTATTTTTCTGATCACAATGAAGTAACAAAGATACGTAAAGTCCTCACTTTCATAAATTAAGAAATATACTTCTGGGCTTCCCTGGTGGCACAGTGGTTGACAGTCCACCTGCTGATGCAGGGGACACGGGTTTGTGCCCCAGTCCGGGAAGATCCCACATGCCACGGAGCGGCTAGGCCCATGAGCCATGGCCGCTGAGCCTGTGCGTCCAGAGCCTGTGCTCCGCAACGGGAGAGGCCACAACAGTGAGAGGCCCGCGTATGGCAAAAAAAAAAAGAAAAAAGAAAAAAATATATATATATACTTCTAAATAAATCACAGGTAAAAGTTAATATATCAAAATAGAAAATTTAAAATATCAATGTATCAGACCTTACAGAATTTGGCTAAAGCCAGGCTTAAAGAAAAATTTGTAGTTTTAAAAAACGACTGAAAAAACAGAGCCAAATATTCATTTCAAAAAGTTAGCAAAACGCCAGCAAATTAAACCCTAAAAAAGACAGGAAGAAATGACAAAAACACTTTTTATTCATAGTGGTTAGGAACTAAACAATTCATTTGTATTATCTTTGTATTATATTTTAAGTTCAAGAGGTCTTTTTGGTAGGCTAGCTTTAATAACTTATCCCCATTTGTAACATTATCACTCTGAGAAAAAATGTATTCTAAAGCCTAGGCAACTATCTTACAAATGACTTTCTGAAAAACCATTTATTAATAAAATCAGGATCCATATGAGGACTTAGGAACCATGGCAATGGAGAGAGCAAGACTGGTCTCTATCCCCAGGAATGTTCATACAGCTTTCATCATCGGGAGACTATTTCTTTAATATACACACCTCCAATAACCACTGGACTTACCAATGTGTGCTTACGAGCTACTCACCTGTTTCTCTCTCCTCATCACTAGCCATAGCTTCCCAGTCATCCAATCCAGCATCCTCAGTTTCTTCTTCCTCTTCTGTAAATAAGATTTTCATTAAAGACACAGAATATATCTAGACAGATAAGATTGCTTTTAGAAAAAAAAATTATGTAGAAAACTATCCTGACATAAAGAAATAAATGTTTTAGTTATGCAAAAAGTATGCACACAATTTCATTACCTTTGGAACTAGTTTTCAATATTCCTACCATGTTAAATCCTCTACTATTACTAAATGCTTCACAATTTCCTCGTGTTTTGAATACACTATATTAAACTTAACGCAGATTTCATATTTGAGGTAATTAAAATATTAGCAACTCATTGAAATGTTCCTTTAGATCTTGAAAAGGGTAAATGATGGCATTCAGTTCTTGAGGATAAAAGAAATTTCACATATATCTTCTTTTTGATCTTCAATCTATACTTTATACAGAAGAATGTACTGTTTATTTTGCTTTAACCTCTACAAATACATATAAATACAACTTAAATTACATAGTTGGAGGTACAAATCTACACTTCTATTCCAGTTGAAAATAAGAACAGTACGTTGTGCTTACAACCCAAAAAATAGCCAGAAAGGTATAATTTTGAATTTATAGACTTTAAACTCTCATTAACAAAAATGACTCTTTTTACTGAAATCTAATCAAGCAAAATTATTCTCAAATGAAAGGAAGATGAGATTGGGACACTGTAGTATTTGTTTCCCTGTCATAATTACTATTTGTCAACAAGTTTGGACACGCCTTCTTGAGGAGGAAATGAGTCAGAAACACATACCCCTAACTCCTCCTAAATTAGCAGTTCTTTCTAGTGCTACAAATATCACCTAAAATAGGGAACTGCTGTTAAGTCTATCAATATGAATTTCTCTAATCTCATCCTGTTAAGCTGAGGTGTGCCCAGGAAAATGATCCTTTTTATATTGAGAATAGAAGGGGAAGAAAAATAGGATCAGTAATACCTTTCACCAGTGTGGGTCAGTCTTAACATTCTCTAAAGCTGCTCCCATTCCTGTCTTTAAACACTGGAGATTCTCCTGGTTTTACGAAACATACATTTAGCCAGCCTCTGGCTCTCCTAGCAACAGCTATCTCATGAATTAGAACAATGTTTATCTTAAAGAAAAAAAAAAATCCAGAGATTTTCTCCAATCTCAAAACACACACACAAAATGAGTAAGTTGAATCCTCTTACTAATTTAGTAAACAGAAGCTGACCTCTATAAAGATTTTAAAATGCCAATTTTTATGACTCTTAATAAAAGTTCTAATTAAAAATGCTTCCAATTTGCTTCCGAAGGATTAAATAAAGAACTTTAGTTTTTCTTGGTACCGCTTAAGAATTCTGACCCATAAATAAAAACATCAGAGAAAATCCAAATACCTCTCTCTATCCTCTCTACAAAACATTTTACCAACACTACTGTAAAGAACAAAAGTGATTCAAGTCTCACCTCTACACTTTTTTCAGTGGAAATGAAATGATTTAGAGAAAAGAAAGAACTATGAAGAAGGCCATCCTGCCAGACATTTGGTTTCCCCAAACTAACGATAACCAAGACAACTTATGACACATCAGTGATATTTAACAGGAATTAATTAGTCAACACTACTGACCTGGTTCAACAGGAGGTGGTGTCTCTTCTTTTTCAGGTACTCCTTGTTCCACAACTTCTACAGCAGCACTTAATTCCATTGGTTCACATACTGAAAAAAGGAACAGAAACCAAGTTAACAATACCTTTCAGTGCATAATTTCTGTTAGGATACTCTATTAAGTACTGAATAAAAACCAGTAGTACAACCTAAATTCTTTAGCAAGTTTAGAAAACATTTAAATATCAGCTATGCATTGTTATTTTTTTAAAGAGGAAACTAGTTTTTCTTTCTGCTCAAGAATAGAATGTAAAATTACAGAAGGTTGAGAAGGAAACAGAAAACATAAGAATGATAGTTGTGCTTTTCAGAGTTAAGAACAGTTATTCATAGCATAGGATCCACATTCTTCAAACAAAAGTACTTTTCCATTAACCTGTCATTTGAATCCGTTGAGAATGATAATAACAAGAAACAAGGTACAGGAAGTAAGTTTTGGTATGCAATTCTGATTTGCTGATTTCTTTTTAAGACTTCTGTCTTGAAGCTTATGGGGGAAAAGGCAAACAAAACTGTTTCTAAATCACAGGCTATTTGTATGCAAACCTTTATTTTCCAGCTGCTGTGGTGTTTTTTTCTTCTTTTTATCTTCATAAATTGGCCTTTTCTTTGGCAAAGAGTCTTTTGATGGCACTTCAACACCTGAGGGATAAAAATGGAAAATTTCAGGGTTTATACTACTTGCTTGTCACCTAAGAAATACTACTTAAGAAGATAACATTTTATTCACCTCAGAGATACATACCCTAAAATATAAAGGAACATTCATGGAAAACCCTCTTTTTTAATGTAAGGTATTTTAAAATTTATATACGTTTAAATTCCATCTTTTTGGTGTCCAGTTCTATGACTTTTGACAAATGCATGTAGTTATGCAACCACCATCATAATGAAGATGCAGAACAGTTCCATCACCCTGTGCTGCTCTGGGAAGTTAAACCCTATTCACATCTTTATGCCCCTGGCAGCTACTGATCTGTTCTCCAACCCAAAACATGTGCTCTTTCCGGAAAGTCACAGAAATAACACTTTACAGTCTGGCTATCATCATAATGGATTTGAGTCATCCTCGTTACTATATGTACCAGAACTTCATTTCTTTTTATTGCCGAACAGCATTCCATTGTATGGATGTACCACAGTTCCCTTATTCGACAGACAGCTGAAGGACATTTGAGTTCTAGTTTTTGACAATTATGAATAAAGCTGTTAGGAACATTTGCATGCAGATTTTTCTGTGAACATTTCTCTGGGGTAAATACTGTGGAGTGGGAATGATGGGACATTAAGATAAATATGTACAGTTGACTCTTGAACAACATGGGGGTCAGGGCTGCCAACTCTCCGCGCAGCTGAAAATCTGCATATACCTTATAGTCAGCCCTCCGTATCCATGTTTCCTCCATATTCATGGTTCTGCATCCTCAGATTCAACCAATCACAAATTGTGTAGTTACTGTAGTATTTATTATTGGAAAAAAATCCACCTATTAAGTAAACCCACACAGTTCAAACCCGTGTTGTTCAAGGGTCAACTGTATTTAAATTTGTAAGAAACTGCCAACTGTTTTCTAAAGTGGCTTTACAATTCTGCATTCCCACCAGTAATACATGAGAGTTCCAAGTGCTCTTACCAGCATTTGGTAAAGACAGATGTTGGGTTCTTTTAAATTTACATATTCTAATAAATGTGTAGTGATATCTCACGGTGGTCTTAATTTGAATTTCCCGAATGATGTCGAGCAGTCTTTCCATGTGCTTATACTGAATAGTTTCTTGGTGAAGTGTCTCTTCAAACTTTTGCCCATTTTTAAATAGGATTGTTTTTCTCATTGTTGAGTTTCGAGTTATCTTTATATATATTTTTATGCACACACACATACACACAGTTATCACGTATGACTTTCAGGTATTTTCTTTGAATTCTCTCAATGGTGTCTTTTGCACAGCAAAAGTTTTTAACTGGACTTCAATTTTATAATTTTTTCCTTTTATGGATTATGCTTTTGAAGTTGTAACTAAGCACTCCCTGCCTAACACAAACTCACAAAGATTTTCCCCTATGTTTTCCTCTAAAATTTTTTTTTTTTTTTTTGTGGGACACGGGCCTCTCACTGTTGTGGCCTCTCCCGTTGTGGAGCACAGGCTCCGGACGCGCAGGCTCAGTGGCCACGGCTCACGGGCCCAGCCGCTCTGTGGCATGTGGGATCTTCCCGGACCGGGGCACGAACCCGTGTCCCCTGCATCGGCAGGCGGACTCTCAACCACTGCGCCACCAGGGAAGCCCTAAAAGTTTTTAAGTTGTATATTTTATATGTAGATCTACAATCCATTTTGAGTTAAATTTTATATAACGATTGAGATTTAGGACTAAGTTTTTTAGTTTTGAGGTTTTTTTTTTACACAATGTCTAACTGTTCCACTATCACTTGTTGCAAACATCATATTTTATCTACTGAATTGTCTTTTCCTATGACAGAAAAAAAAAAACCCTGACCGTACGTAGACTCTATCTGTTCTATTGATCTATTTGTCTATCCTTTTGCCAGTATCACACTGTACTGATTACTGTTTTTACAGTTAGTCTTGAAATCAGACAGTGAGTCCTCCAAGGTTTGATCTTTTTCAAAAATACTTTGGCCATTCTAACTCCTTTATCTTTTCATACACATTTTAGAAATAGCTTATAGATATCCACAAAATATTCTGCTGCAATTTTGATTGAGATTGCACTGAATCTACAAATCAGTTTAGGAGAACTGATATCTTAACAACATCAAATCTTCCAATCCATGAATGCAACATCTCTCCATTTACACAGGTCTTTGATTATTTTCGTCAGTGTTTTATAGTTTTCAGCATATAGATTCCACAAATACTAAGTGTTTCAATTACTTTTATGGGAGGGGTACTGTAAATGGTGCCATTAATTTTTTATTTTTACTGTTAATTGCAAGCATATAGAAATACAATTGATATTTGCATACTGGTCTTATCTATAATCTTGTTAACCTCACTTATTAGCTGTAGGATTTTGTGGGGGGTAGATTCCATGGGATTTTCTATGTAGACAACCGTCATCTGTGAATAGACAGGTTTACTTCTTCCTTCCAGTCTGCATGCCTTTATTTCTCTTTTTGCCTAATTGCCTGAGTTAGGACATGCCAGTGCAATGTGCAATGATTGTGATGAGAGTGGATATCCTTGCCTAAATCACAATATTAGTGTTTATTAGTATTCAGTCATTCACCAGTAACTGAAAATTGTATGTATTTTGTAAATGTCTTATGTCAGGGAAGGAAGTTCCCTTCTATTCTCAGTTTGTGAATTTTTATTATACGTGAATGGTGAATTTTGTCAAATAATTCTTCTCCATCTATTGAGATGATCATGTAGATTTTCTTCTTTAGTCTATTAATATGGTGAACTATTTATTTATTTTTAAATACTGAACCAACCCTGCATTCCCAGGATAAAACCCACTTGGTCATGATAGATTAACCCTAAATATAAATATACGCACATAAACATAAATATTTATATAGTTGACCCTTGAATAACACAGGTCTGAACTACACAGATACTTATACTCAGATTTTTTTCACTAAATATGTATTATATTATAGTACTAGAAGATCCACTGCTGGTTCAATATGTGGATGTGGAACTGTGGATACAGAGGGCCGACTAGAAAATTATACACAGGTTTGTGCCTGCATGGAGAGTTGCCCCTAACCCCTAGATTGTACAAGGGTCAATTGTACTGCTGGAATCAAATTGCTAATATTTTGTGGAAAAATTCTGCATCTTTGTTCATGAGGGATATTGGTCTGCAGTTTTCCTTTCTCGTAATGTCTTTGTCTCACTATGATATAAGGGCATGCTGTCCTCATAAAATGAGTTGGGTAGTTCTGGAAGATAATGTTCATAACTAGCAGTATTTCTTCCCTAAATATTTGTTAGAATTCCCAAGTGAAATCATAGAGGCCTGGAGTTTTCTTTGTTGGAAATTTTTTTTTAACTTAGATAAAATGTAAGTAGATATAGGAGTATATTTTTTAAATAGGTATAGGACTACCCAGGTTATGTATTTCTTTGCATGTTGGTTGTTTGTGTCTTTTAGGGGAATGTGTACTCGCTATATGCTTAGTAGTTACAGGCTAAAGGCTATGGAACAGACTGAAAAGGTAACCTGCTACACAATTCAGCGTAATTATCCGAAAATATCTGCAGATACACTAAGAACACATTTTGAGCTCAATGAATAAGTTTTATATTATTCTAGGTAATGAATGTGTAAATAATATTTACCTAACAAGGCAGCTTTTAAAGATATGGTGAGACGTAGCATGTAGTATCTTTTCAATGAATGCACTTGTGGAGGGCCGTTAACGTCAGGTTAAGAAGTTTGGACACTTTTATTAACAGACAATAGGGAACCCATAAGAGGGCAAAAACTGAGCAACACTATGAAGAATAAGAAAAGAGGCTAGGGCCAGAGATGCTACTTGAGAGACCATCTCTTCCAAGCCTGTCCTAAAGATTGATGCCAAGTTCACAATTTTAAATAATTTTCATCTAATCTTGTAAATACAAGTCAAGCTACTCCATAAAACAGCATTTCTGAGATTGGCAAATTACTCCCTACGTGGTCCTATCCCAATTTCTCCATGAGTGCTTCTAGCCTGTCAGATAGCCACAAGTCAAATCTGATATTTGGGTGCTAGTTGTACTCGAATTTGTTCTTTACTTTTGTTTTTTAAAAAGCTATACCCCAACTGAGAATAAGACTTTCTGAAATCTAAGTACTGTGTTTCTCTACATTTACTGCTCCCAGCTGACCATATAATGCATAACAAAGAGCTGGTCACACAGATCAATTAAATCTCAGTTCTAGGTCCTTGGACAAGCTGTTACAAGTTTTCTGAGTCTCCATTTTTTCATCTATATGATGGGAATGAAGATATTTATGAGGAAATAATGTCAAAGGTAACATCAGGTATATACTAAATACATAATACATGGTAGCTCTTACTTTAATTATAGCATAAGCACCAAAATTACTATAATATAAAAATCTGTGGAACGTAAGGACAGGACATTAAGAGAGGTCCCAAAATATTCTTCTCAAAGGAGCAAAGACACTATTTTAAATCATCTTACCTGTCAAAAACATAACTGATTAAATGCTCAGATTATGGTCTCTAAACTAAGAGGAACCAAGGTTCCCTGGGTAAACAGCTGATTTCAAGGTCTAGAGGAGAAAATGTGCAAGATGAGCCTGGGATATCTCGTGGTGTTAGAAAGCAAGGAAGAGGTCCAAGAATACAGTAGTCAAGTGAAAAAGTCACAGGGACCAACCTGAATGACTTCCTGCTAGCCAAAGATGGTACAATTTGAGTATCAAAAACATAAATGGGGCTTCGCTGGTGGCGCAGTGGTTGGGAGTCCGCATGCCGATGCAGGGGACGTGGGTTCATGCCCCTGTCTGGGAGGATCCCGCGTGCCGCTGAGCGGCTGGGCCCGTGAGCTATGGCCGCTGGGCCTGCGCGTCCGGAGCCTGTGCTCTGCGGCGGGAGAGGCCGCGGCAGTGAGAGGCCCGCGTACCGCAAAAAAAACCAAACCAAAACAAAACAAAACCATAAATGACTTTAGGAGATGAAAACATATCAATTATATAAAACTCCATTAAGATAAAATGATATACATCCAAAGCAAAATTAAATTCTAAATTTAATACTAAACCTCCACTGGTCACCTTTGGAGGTTAAGGGGACATCAATTTATTATTTTGCAAATTAGTAAAGAAAGGGAAAGAATTAAGCATATTCCCTGGTTTTCCTGCATGAACTGTATTTCACGGAAAGCTTTTCTTTAGAGAAAGATTCTAGCTAATAAATGCAGAAAGAATGACAGACTATCACAATTCTGCAATTCCTAACGAAGTACTGGATATAGGCAATGATCACCAATTGGAATTAAAATTATTAGATGAAAAGTCAATGAAGAACTTTTCTAATGGACAAGGCTGCCAATAGCTAAACTCACTGATCAATCTTGACATCACCAGAAGGCAAGCAGATGACGTGCCTCCTCACATGAGGCACTTTAGGTGGTAAAGCACCATTAAGAAGTAGCCAAACTGCTAGATCTAAAAAATTACAAGGTATAGAGAAATAAGTTAGCCAACACCAGGAGAATGCAAATAGACAAATCCAGGATAGGAGAAATTCTAGGAAAACATCCAGTATCTTCAACAAATAAATCCATGCCAAAAATAGGGGTGGTACTGGTATCAATGAGAGACAGACATTATCAACCAAATACAACACATGAATTTAATCTGGATCCTGATTTGAACAAATCAATTATAAAAGACATTTTGGAGATAAGTGGAAAAAACTAGACATGGACAACATCTAGGTATCAAGGAACTTTGTTTAATATAATAATACATACTACACTTATATTACAAAGTAAAATGTCCTTATCTGTTAGATATACACACTAAAGTAAAATGTGAGTAAAATCATAATGGCATCTGGAATTCACTTTCAAATACTCCAGGGGAAAAAAGTGGGTGGAGGGGGGACAAAACAAGAATGGTAAATGGTGATAACTGTTGAAACTGAGTGATGTCTACACGGGGACTCATTTTACTATTTTGTATTTTCATTTACAGACATACTATCATTTGCACACAAATTTTTATCACAGTATAGATGTCATCTCCCTAAATAATGAAATTATCTCACCTATTCCTTACATTATTATTGGACTTTTTCACAGCATTTTCATAGAATTCTCCTTCTGATTCAATTCAATTCTCCTTTTGACCATTATAGAGATATAACTGCATGAGAGAAGTTTCTAGAGCATTCAGTTAATTAAGAACACCACCTACCCTGAGCTTGTAGAAGTTTAAGGGTAGCTTCGGCTCTGGCTCTGGCTTCTCTCTGGGATTTAGTTAAAAGTTTCCCTTCTTTTTTCAAGCGTTCTTTTCTTTCCTTTTCTTTTTGCTTTTTCCTTTCTCTTTTTTCTTGTTCCAATCTTTCCTATAAAAGAATATGCATCAGACAAAAATTGTATTAGCTTAATGAATTACAAAATTTAAACATAAACAACCCAAATTTCTAACAAAGCTCTTGAGATACATGCAAAGTATTATGTTAGGAGCTTCCAAATGAAAGTACTTTAAATGTTGTACATAATGAGTATTAATTAGTATCACATGAGAGTCGACTATGTGTTGGCAATGATGCACAAGCAACTCCTGTCTGTACCTGAGGAAATAAGGTAGGATTTTCTCTACCCCTTCATCTTATTATTTATATCTGAACAATAATGTAACTGAAATACCATGCAACTAAGAAATTTTTAGAATTAGAAAGCTAGAGATATTTTACAAGAAGCGGATTTAAGTAAAACAAGTCAAAGTCAGCAGCTTCACAATGACATACATACCTCTTCTTTACGCTTGGCTTCCAATTCTTCAAGGCGTTTTATCCGTTCTTCCTCTTCTCTCTTCTGTCTTTCCTCTTCTTCTTTAAGCTTAGCCAGAGCTTCCTGCATAGCCTTAACTGTGGCTTTGCTAGGTCCTTTTTTCTTCTCTTTTTCTTTTTCTTCCTTTTCTCCTTTCTTTTTCTTCTTATCTTTTTTCTTTTTGTCTCCTTCATTGTCATCTACCAAAAAAGAAGAGAGGCAAAGAATATTTTTAAAAGTTGTTTCCTACGGCAATGGTAAGCAAACCCCAGAGTGCAGGAACCATAATGGGCCGGGGATGATGCCAGCAGCAGGCTAAGGGCTTTGGATATCAAGGCCTCCTGAGCACCTGAGTAACCAGAAGAGCTCCAAACAACCCAGTTGGCCTCCTTAGAAGCCTACAATGCTGGTACTACTCTGAGTTGTCCTGAGGGATTCAAGAAGATGGGAGGATCCTGTCATCAGGGAGAAGATATACAGTACCTAACGTATCTTCTAAATCCATGGTGTCTGAATTCATAAATTCTGTAGCTAGTTTTGCTTCTGTAAAATGGGGATGATAAGAATGATGCCTACCTTAAGGGGACAGACATTAGAAGAATAAAATACAAAAATGTAAATACATTCCAAGAACTCTATAGCATTATGCCGAAGAATTACAGATTATGAGCTACTTTCTTGATGGTTCTCCTCAAACATGTCGACAGTAAAAACTTGAGTGGTTAAAAAGCTATGTCAATTTTCCCATTAAAAGTTTTCTAGTCTAAAGAAAAATTATATAAGTCATCTGATCTTTGTTTCCATTCTGAATAAGGGGGAAATTTAACTAGAAAGCTTCTTTTTTGCTAATTGGTTCTGGTACAAAAACGTGCCTCAGTATTGCTTAAAAGATGTTAACGAATTTCAGCATGTTACTTTTCCATTTCATAGACCAAATTAGGTTTTTAAAAACAGGAAAGAATTCAGATATTATCTCACACGGAGGTATCAAAAGGAAGAGTAAAGTTTTCATTAGGCAACTTCCAGCCTTCATCAGCAGCAAAAAATTGTTTTCCACAGTGAAATTCCGTAAAAATCCTAGTTTGTGCACAAATCATTTGAAAGATATTTTATACTACATACATAAATGTTTAACAATGAAAATCAATTAAAAGAGTACTTAGACCTAATTTTAAGTTTCTTACAATTTAGTACCTTTATAAGCAAGGACAAACAACAAAACGACTTTGGGGCATAATAATCAAAACTTAGGCTGATTATGAATCCAAGCCTTTTGCCCTTTCCTCGATATTATTACCAACCTTCTGCAGCTGTGGGAGCCTCTCCTTTCTCTTCAGAGGCAGGAGGTGCTCCAGAATCAAGAGTCACTTTGGATTTTACAGCTTCCTCTTCAGATTTCCTTTGAGATTCTTTTGGTTTACTCTGATCCTTTTTACCAGATTCTAGCTCTTCTTTTTCTTTCAGCTTCCGCAGTTTTGCCTTTTCTTCATCCCGCTTTTTTCTCTCACGCTCTTTCTTTTCTGCCTTCTTTTGAGCCATTGTCTTAATTTTGAAGGAGGAGTCGTCATCTTCATTCCCACTCTCTACATTAGGACCTGGCTTATTTTTCTGATTCTTTTTCTGTCCTTTCCTGGACTGCAAAACTTCATCTGATTCATCACCACTTTCACCAGAAGAATGTACTCTCATACAATCTTTAATTCTTTTACTGTTATCCTCATCCTCTTCTGACCCATCCTGCTTCTTATTCGATTTTTGAGCTTTCCCTTTAGCTTTTTTGGAGAGTTTACTAAAATCATCATCATCATCACTCCCAGAGTACATTTCCATTTTGGGTTTTGCAGTCTTTTTTGATTTTGAATCTTTATCTTCCAATTCTTCGCTATCATTATCTTCAAAACTTTGTTTTTTGCCTTTCTGTCCTTTCTTTTTTTTATCTTGTTTTGAGGTGGATTCATCTTCATTATTTTCTGTTGGCTAAAAAATTTCCATTGTTAGAAATATTAACAGAGTTATACTTTATTTTTTTTATTAATTGAAACTCCTCAAAGTCATGTACTTCGTTAAGTACACATGGAAAAATTATCGAAATAATTTTAAAATAATGTTTTTACAAGAATATAAAACTCAAGCAAGTACCAGAAGCTAGCCTAGGCCTCAGGTACATCTCATAATCACTGTAAATTTCAGAATCCAGGTGCTCTGAAGCAAACACTAATCACCAGTCCACATTTATTACCTTCTTCAAATGGCATAAAAAGCCTAAGGGGAAAATTGAAAGAAAAAATATCCATCCCTCTCTCATTACTCTGAGGCTTATCCAATTTCAAAGGATAGAAAGAAGTATCAATAATATAGAAAACTGCAGGTAGAGTTGGGAAATGTTATATTTCCAAACGTACCAATTTTATAAACAGACAACATATCACAAAATACCTTTAGATTCCCAAATAAAGCATCTTTATATTTGTGAAAGGTTTTAAAATGCATTATTGATTCCCTAAAAACTGTTTTCCCCCTTTGGCATCAAATTTTATGGAAACTTTTAACTAACATATATATGTTGCTCAAAGGTTTCCAAAAGCAGTCCCTAAAACTGGAGCTACGAAGAAGCATAAACAGGTAACAACAATCTGCATTTCACCTTTGCTGTAGCAGTTTCTCTGTCAGCTTTGATGCCTTGAGCTTCCCAAGACAATTCTTCCAGTTCTTTCAGGATATCATCTTCACTAGAAATGGATTAAAATATATTTTGAGGTACTGAATTAGTTTAATAAGTAAATCTAGTACCAAAGCTAATAAAAATCAAATATATTTAAAATATACTTACTCAAAATCTTGCTTTTTTTTCTCCTTTTTCTTTTTCCCCTTTGTCTTTTGAGGTTCCTGTTCCTTAGCAGCACCAGCTCCTTCTATTTCTGCAGCCAAGGCATCGAGATCAATGTCATCCTTGGCACTTAAATGAAAACACAGAAGACCTAAATGTTACTCCAGAGCAAAATAATCTGTCACATTCACTTACAGAGAATTTTTTTTTCACTTTAGCCTTTTTCATGCATTAGCAGCCCACTGAGAAAAATCACTTGGCAAGTTCTTTCATGACAACACTTGAGTTATAACTACTCATAAGCCTCTCTGTATCTGCTTCAATAAAGTTTGAGTTACACTCAAACCCAGAAAGAGTTATAATGAACAGCTCCAGGAAGAAAATCTAGGTAATCAAGAAAAGGAAATTCATGCTTGTATTCAAGTAACCCTAAAAAAGAAAAAGAAGAAAGAAAGGAAAAGAAAAGGAAATTCACTTTTGTTGATACCAAAGTTTTTTTTTGTTGAGTGTCTGAATGGAATTATTTATAAAATGAAGAGAAGTTAAAAGAGAAAAAGATTCTTATTATTTGATTATCAATAACACCTAAATCTTTGGAAACCTTTGCATTTTTACTTGGAATAGCAAAAATTTTAGAGTTGAAAGGGACTTTCTTCTAGTCTATTATCTCATTTTACCAAAGGGAAAACAAGATGCACAAAGTTTGAATGCTTTCAGCAAAACATCACCACACATCCAAATCTAAATAAATTAGGAATGATTCAGTAAATAAAATAACCCAAAATCCAGAACCAAACCTGGTCACAAGCTTTTACATTCCTGGTTTCATTTCTGGTTCCATCCCACAATGTCCTCCATCTACCAATATTACTTGGAGTAATAAACCAAACTAAGTTCCAGTTAAAACCTACAGAAAACAAAGGAGGTCAGTCTGAGACATACAAGTAGAAAAGGTGTATGAATTCAAATAAATGATACAATCAGAAAACAAAGACCTCACGCAACAGGGCCTCCACTGGTGGATGCCTTGTTGTGAAAATGCTTCACTTCAATAAAGATAATTCCTAATATGATAAACATAAAGATTATGTAACAAGACACGGAGGACATAGAATTTATCCTCAAGGAGCTTCACAGGACAGAGAGAGAGAGAGAGAGCAAACGAGTAAAAAACCAGGAATTGCAAAATGCTAAATGCCATGAATTAAAGGAATTTAATGTTTTTATAGGTGACCAGAATTGAAATGTGTTCCCTTTTGTCCTACATTGTAGACAGTGTATTTGAGGGGGATCACAGAACACTGAACCACTGTACTGGTGGTGACTTCCCAAAGCACCAAATCCAGAATGAGAAAGTCAGACACTTCCTGGCAGAGGAGAAACCTAGACCCAAGTTACTGAAGGAGAAAAAGGAGTTAACCAGGCAAAGAGAGTGCATATATCAGACACAATGAGCACAAAAACCTAAAGGTAATAATAACATGTATGGTGCCTCAGGAGGACTCATTAAAAGGTATCTGAATCAACTGAGAAGCTTTTTATAGGTTACTGATTTCTTGAGCCCACTCAAGATCTAGGGAACCAGAAACTGGGGGTCGGAGCTAGGCAGCGTATTTTTAGCAATCTTTCCAGGTCAGATTTGAATGGTTTTTCTTTTTTTATAAATGAAGAAACTGAGGCACAGAGAACTTGTCCAGGATCACACAAGGCAGAGATGGGATTTGAACCCAGGAAGTTCTGATTCCGAAGTCAAAGATAGTAACCCTGCTGGCATAATCAAATTTGCATTTCAGAAAGCTACCTCTGGTATAAATGATAGGGCAGAATCCCAACTAGTCAAGCAGCAGAAAAAGGTAGGAAGCTTTTCTAGCTAATTGGGATGACAAACACACATCTGACTTGCAGCAGTGGCAGGCAAGATGAAGATATATGAGTCAGATAAATACTAAGGAGATCAATCAGCAACACAAATGACCAACTGGTTGTATATAGAAAGGGGGAGGGAAGAATCAAGGATAATTCTCAGGTCTCATCAGGTAACAGAAACCTTAGTCTGGCCCAGCATCAACCATCCGGCCCAGCAGCATGAGATCAACCAGTACCATCTCCAAAGGCAGCTCTGCCAATATTCCACACTACAGCAGATTCCGAGACAGGGTGACAAGGGAAGGTAGTTAACGATCGATGCTTGGCACCTCACCTCCAAAAACTTGCCAGTCCTCATCTGACTCTATTCACCTCATAAAAATAGTTTGTGATTTGCTATACTGCCACAGTATTCATTAACAAACATCTCCAGAATAACAAAACATTGGACTACATCTGTATGCTGCTGAGTTTGAAAAGCTCTTCTGGCTAGTAATAGAAATTAACAGCTTCTGAGTGCTTACTGTTTATCACGAATTGTGCTGACCAATTACTAGACATACTATATGTCATTTAATCCTCAAAACAACTCTATTAAATTAAGCTTAAAGATGATGATACTTTATAAAAGGCATCCAGCTAGAAAGTTACATACCAGGAACTCAAGCCCAAATCTGACACCAAGATTGTACTGACTTCCTAGAAAATGGGAAATACAGTAATCAAGTTTCTGAAAATTATTTGACACAGCTACAAAATATATCAATGATATAACAACATGCTTAACAGTCTTACCTACCATGGTTTCTAAAGTGTTCTTCCAATGTGTACTGAACTTCCTACCCCTGATTCAAGAGAATGTCCTAAAATGTCAACCATATTACAAAAGTTCATGAAAGTGACACATAACATCAGTTATTTAACTTGAGACTTTTATACTCTACCTACATTTCAGCCCTACTTTTCTACCTACCCATTACATACTGCAGCTTAAAGATTTCAGTAAACCAAGAGTCAAATCTACAATCCAGTCATGCTGATAATGAAAGCTTTAAAACCTTTAAGGAATGTGTAAGAGTATTTTTATGTAGGTACATCTTTCTGCAGATCATTTTTCCTTTATCAAAGCTACAGTATTCTTACTAATATTTGCCCTTCCAGCCCCAATCCTTTATTCTAAACTTACTGCAGACTTCCAGAAATAAAAGGCAATTTTCTATGGTATTCAACTCAGTGTTTTCACAGGCCACATTCCTCCATCATCAGGACAGAAAAAATGTTATAACTTAACGGCCTTTAAACAGTGAAGCTATTGGGACTTCCCTGGTGGCGCAGTTGTTAAAAATCTGCCTGCCAATGCAGGGGACATGGGTTTGATCCCTGCTCCGAAAAGATCCCACATGCCATGGAGCAACTAAGCCCGTGCACCACAACTACTGAGCCTGTGCTCTAGAGCCCGCACATCACAACTACTGAAGCCCACACGCCTAGAGCCCGTGCTCTGCAGCAAGAGAAGCCACCGCAGTGAGAAGCCGATGCACCGCAACAAACAGTAGCCCCTGCTTGCCGCAACTAGAGAAAGCCCATGCACAGCAACAAAGACCCAATGCAGCCAAAAATAAAAATTAATTTTTTTAAATGAAGCTATTAAAAATATTGCATATGTAGTTTTTTTAAGAAACAGCCAAACTACTTTCTAAAGTGGCTTCACCATTTAATATTCACAACAACAATGAATGGAGATGTGTTATTTTTTCCACATCCAGTATTTAGTATTTTTCCACATCCAGCCGGTATTTAGCATTATGGCTACTTTTCCTTTAAGCTGTTCTAATAGATGTGTGGTGATATCAAGGTCTTCCTTTGCATTTCCTTAAAGGCTAGTGAAGTTAAACGTTTCTTCGTGTACTTTGCCATACATATACATTCCGTGAAATGTGTCTTCATATCTTTTACCCTTTTCTAATTGGATTTTCTTTTAATGTTGAGTTTTGAGAACTCTTTATATGCCCTTTATGAGTCATCAGTCAGATATGTGGTTTACATATACTTTCTTCCAATTTGTAGCTTGTCTTTTCATCCACTTAACAGGGTTTTTTAACCAGAGCAAAAATTTTGAATTTTCATGAGGTACCATTTATCAAGTTTTTTCTTTATGCTTTTGGTGTCATGAAAAAGAACTTTGCACCAACTCATAGGTCCTGAAGATTTTTAACTATGTTATATTCCAAAAGTTGGGTATTTTAATGTTTTGTATTTTGATCTTTTGCCTATGGTTATCCAACTGCTCCAGCAACATTTCAACTATCCATCCTATATACATAAAATTGCTTTTGCACCTTTGTCAAAATCCACTTGGCTATACTTGTATGGGGCTATTTCTAAGTCCTCTATTCTGCTCTATTGATTTATGTCTTTCCCTCTGACACTAATCAACTGTCATGATTAAGGTAGCTATACAAAAAGTCTTGAAATCAGAGTGATTGCTTTTATTCTTCATTATCAGAATTGTTTTATTATTAATTCCTTCAAACTTTTCAAATAAATTTTGGAATATTCTTGTGTGAATTTACAAAAAGAATCTTGCTGTAATTTTTATTTAATTTTATTATTTTTTTAATTTTTGGCTGTGTTGGGTCTTTGTTGCTGTGCACGGGCTTTCTCTAGTTGTGGTGAGTGGGGGCTACTCTTCGTTGTGGTCCATGGGCTTCTCATTGCCGTGGCTTCTCTTGCTGCAGAGCACGGGCTCTAGGTGTGTGGGCTTCAGTAGTTGCGGCACGCGGGCTCAGCAGCTGTGGCACACAGGCTTAGCTGCTCCGCGGCATGTGGGAACTTCCCGGACCAGGGCTCAAACCCATGTCCCCTGCATTGGCAGGCGGATTCTTAACCACTGCGCAACCAGGGAAGTCCGTCTTGCTGTAATTTTAATAGTAACTGCATTAACTGTATGTGAATTTAAAGAAAACCAACATCTTTATTATGCTGAGTTTTCCAATTCATGAACACCATATTTCTCCATTTATTTAGATCTTCTTTGATTTCTTTCATCAGTGTTTTGCGATTTTCACAAAATTCGTATTTAATTTTTAAAGTAATCTGAAATGGTATTTTTAATTTGCTTCTACATACTCATTTCTAATATACAAAATGTGACTGAATTTTTTATGTTGATCTGGTATACTGCAACCTTGTTGAACCCACTTATTAGTTCTTTGCACTAAGCAAGGAGTTATGATTTGAAATCAAAAGTACAACCCACCCCCCCAAAAAAACTAGACTTCATCAAAATTTAGAATATTTGCTGTGCAAAAGACCATATGAAGGGAATTAAAAAAAACAAGCCACAAAGTGGAAGAAAATATCTGCAAACTACATATCTGAAAAAAAAAAACTAGTATCTAGACTATGTAAAGAACTCTCAAAACACATCAGTAAAAACCCAAACAATCCAATTAGAAAATGGACAAAAGGCATGAAAAGACATTTCACTAAAGAGTATTTACAGATGGCAAATAAAGGATGTTCCACATCAATAGGCATTTGGAAAATGCAAATTAAAATCACAATGGGATATCACTACACCATCAGAATGTCCTCTCCCCAAACAACAGTGATAATAACCAGTGTTTGCTGAAGATGAAGAGGACCTGGATCACGCACACATTGCTAGTGAAAATGTAAGCTGGTACAGCCACTCTGGAAAACAGTCTATCATTTTCCTGGAAAACTAAAAAGGTACTTACCATATGACCCAGCAATTGCACTCATGCACATTTATCCCACGGTAACAAAAAATTTATCTCATGCAGAAACTTGTAGACAAATGCTTGTAGCAGCTTCATTTGCAACAGCCAAAAACTGGAAACAACCCACATGTCCTTCACAATGGGTGAATGGTTAAATAAACTGTGGTTCATCCCCATTCCATGGAATACTATTCAGCAATAAAATGGAATGAACTATTGATACATGCAACAACTTGGACGGATCGCAAGAAAATCAGACTGACTGGAAAGAAGCCAATTCCCAGAGGTTATATACATATATGATTCCACTTATAAAATTTTTTATTTTCAGAAATTCACGTAAGTACAGAAAAGATTCATGGTTACTAGGGTTTAGTGAGAGGAGGTGCATAGAAAGAAGATGATTATGGTCACAAATGAACAACATGAGAGATCCTTGTAATGATGGTCTGTATTTTGACTGTGGTAGTGAATATACAAATCTGCACATGTGATAATACTGTATAACACTAAACACAAACATACACGTGTGCTAGTGCAAGTGAAACTGGGAAAATCTGAATATGATCAGTGAACTATATCGGTGTCAATATCCAAGTTGTGATACTGTACAGTTTTACAAGATGTTATCATTAGAGGAAACCAAGTAAAAGACACAGGAATCCCTCTGTATTAATTCTTACAACTGCGTGTGAATCTATAATAATCTTAAAAGGTTAATTAACAAAACTGAACACTGTTTAAAGGAGAAGGCAAACCTCAAACTGAGAAAAAAATTTTTGCAATACATATATCTGATGAAAGATTTGTCTATAATATATAAAAAAATTCCTATGACCCAACATTAAAGAACACAATTTTTAAATGGGCAAATGATTTCAACACTTAACCAAATGAGATACAGTGATGGGAAATAAACACATGACAAGATGGTCAGTAACACTAGCTAATAAGGAAATGTAAACAAAATCACAATGAGATGCCACTACACAGCCACCAGAATGACTAAAATGAAGGGCTGATAATATTAAGTGTTGAGAGAGGATGTGGAGCAACTGGAACACACCTCAAGAGGGAATGCAAAACTGGCACAGCCACTTTGGAAAAGACAGTTTGGCAGTTTCTTCAAGTTAAACATACACACTTACCATATGACCCAGCAATCCCACTCCCAGGTATTTACCTAAGAGAAACGAAAACATATGTCCACACAAAGACTTGTACTCAAATGTTCACAGCAGCTTTATTCATAATCACAAGAAGCTGGGAAAAAAACCCTAAATATCCAACTACCAGATAATTCATAAACAAATTGTCATCTACCCACACAAAAGGATATTACTCAATGATAAAAGTAAAGAATGTTACACACACCAACATGGATGAATCTCAAAAGAGATTATTTTACGTGACACCCAGCCAGCCAATAAAGGCTACATTCTCTATGATTCTAGTTATAGGAATTTTTAGAAAAGTGAAAACTACAGTGAGCCCCCACACACAAAACACAAAAGCTACAGGGATTTTTGGCCAGAAAGGACTGCCTACAAAGGGTCATGAGGGAACTTTTTGGGCTAATGGAAATATTCAGTATGATGATTGTGGTGAAAGAAGCACAACTGTATAATTTATCAAAGTTTATTAACTCCACACTTTAACTTTGTGTATTTTATGTCAATTACACCTCAAAGAAGAGAATTTAAATTTCTAGGGATACTATAAAAACGGATGAGAAGTTGCAGAATGGATTTATCAGTTTACTGAAAACAGTTAAGGTTAAAATTACATATACCTAATATAAGTCATTTTACCCATTTTTATAAGTTAGGAAAATAAGAATCAACATATAATATTTTTATAACACCTTAATTTCTATTAACACACGTAATATGTAACTAAAATGACATTACTGTGAAGGAATCTTTTAAAAACATGGTATTTCTTTATTAATTGTATGTAAAAGGCATGTAATCAACTTTGGTGCTTGGCTTTTTGGAATAATCAAAAATCATACATAAAAATAAAAAATGAGACACTTCACTTTGAGATCAATACACTAAAAGCCTTTTAAATACACATAATATAACAAAAAAAAGTTCACTGTAAAGAAGAAAAATTAATTTGTTTGCAAATCTCCTCTCAACTCCGAACTGACAAATTTCATTTATTAATGACAGACATTTTCCACTAAAAAGTTGTCTGATTTAAGTTCTACAAGAACATAGGAAATCCAACCCTTTCCCAAATTATTCCACAATTCAAAATCTCCAAGCTTCCTAGGATTCTCTCCTACCAACCCCTCTTCTCCAATGTCTCTTTATTTTTACCCTCTGAGGAGGTCTTACATCCTGGCTCAAAATTTCTCTGACACTGAGAGGTGGGGGTCTATGCCCCTCCCCTTTAATATGAGACTGTGTGACTGTTTACTCAACAGAATATGGCAGAAATGATATTACAGTTTCTAAGCCCAGGCCTTGTACTTCCAGGCTCTTGAGACATTCACTGCCAAGCTAATGAGGATGTCCAGGCCACATAAGAAAGGCCAAGGATAGGTGTTCCAGCTGACGTGCCAACCAACAGCGACTATCAACCACCAGAAGTGAGTGATGTGCAAGTGAGGCAGCCTTTAAGATGACTCCATCACAGTCATCATTTACCTGCAACCACATGGAGACCTCCAAGCAAGACCAATCTGAGCTCAGTCAACCCTCAGAACCAAGAGAGACGATGATTTTTGTTGTTTTAAAGAACTAAGTTTGGGATGACCTGTTATGATACAATAACTGAAGCACTCACATATTTCTTTCTGTTCCTAATGGATACCAGGGCCTACAGAAGTAGAAACCACACCAGTCCTTCTTCTCTCCCCACCCCCAACTTAACCAAAAAAAAACAAAAAAATTGTTCGTAATCTATAAGTACTGAGGGAAGACACGGTGATATCCAACACTTTGCACTTTACTTTGGTTTCTGCTCCTCCCCTGAAACAGGCTCAATAAGAACAAACAAGAGGAAAAACATAAGGAGGAATCCCATTCTTTACTCCTAACTCTATCCCAGCAGTGCCAGTAGCAATAAAGGAAACAGGGAAATCTAGTCCTGCCTTCTCCATAAGATGCCTTTTGGCATCTCTTTTCCTCCAACCTCCATCTCTTCTTACCCAGCACTCCTTGACAACAGTTACATATACAAACAGGAAAAACAAGACGAAAAAGGGAAAAGCCCAGCAGTCATTGCTCCTCACTAGCTCTCACCATTTGCACCACAGAACCCAACAGTTCTCACTCCCCACTCCCTCAATGGAGTTCTATCTTAAGCACCACAACCCATTAATAAATTCAGAGGTACCCAATCATGTCTTTAAAAAAAAAAAAAAAAAGCCCTCCGAGCTTAAAATTTCCTTATGAACTGGGTCTTGACGTCTTTAAAAGGCATGTGAAACCATACTGCACTGTACAATGCAAGCAAACAGAATGTATCTTATTACCTTCCACAAAATTCAGCCTAATTCTCCACTTTCTAAATACCTCATAGTTGAAGCGGTAAGAATACAAAAGCAAGTATAAGTGTCATCTTGTAGACCTCCAAATATACATAATCTAAGTTCACACATTTTTATGGATTCCAATGTGTTTAACTATAAAATCAGTTCAGGGCAGCTTTGTCAAACCAGAACGAGTACCCTCAAAGGGGGCAGGTGAGATGGGTTAGGAGGGGGAAACGCAGGGTTGTGGGTAATTTCAGAAGGCTGAAAATTCTCCCCAGTAACTTTTATCTGTTTAATTTGTTTTAATTTTAATATGATAATAAAGATTTAAGATGAACGTTCCATGAATCATATGGATAGAAACTTCATCACAGTTCACTGTCACAGAATATCAACCAAAGCTTTTGTTTACAAACCTCCACTAAGTTGTTTCACATTGACGAAAAAGAGCAGAAGCAGACTTAATATGTAAATTAAACATTTTAGCCAAGAGAAGGTGCTATAAAACAAAGGTGAAAATCATTAGTTCATACTGAAAAAGATTAGAAAAATTGAGTTCTTACTAGTATATGCATGCTGAACTCAAAAGAAGTCCATTATAGGAGGCAATACTTTCACAATAAAATAATGATTTAGATCCTGCTACTCAAAAGAATAATTCCAAGATAAGCAGCATTAGTATCACATCATTAGAAATGCAAAATCTTAGGTCCCATCCAAGACTTACTACATCAAAATCCCCATTTCAACAAGACCCACAGGTGAATCACATGCACATTAAAATATGAGAAGCACTGGTTTAGAATCAACAAAACACTATCATTCACATCAATACTGCAAATTTGAACTTCAAAAATTTTTATATTTGTTACTGTTTGATATAAGTGTATTTAGGGTTTCATAACTGCCTAAGAGGTAAGTTTAGACTTAGTTTGGGGCCTGAAGATATATATATAAGCAATATTAATAATTTAAGTCAACATTCTCAATTAACACCTTAAGGACACAAGTTATGTTCTAAATTAATTGATTAAACTGAGCACTTCTGGCACTCACAGATAGTGAACTCATAATCTTTGTATTCCGTAAAAGTAACTCTGGTCCTTAATCATTGTTAAAGGATTCTTCCCACCTAATTTCCTTTTGTAACACCTGGCATAACCAAACAAATATTAATAAAATTTTGATGCAGGTAACCACTCTCAGGAGAGGGTACTTCTCACTTGCTGAATATCATCATCATTAGAATGGTCTGGCTGCACCTGTGTGCAGGCACTAGCTAAGCAACTGAAGATCTTGGATACTCTTCATCATCAACCCTTGCTTCTCAAGAGACAGAAACATACAGCACACTCCCATTCCTTCCAATCTGGCTTGCTCTCCTGATGGCAGATTTAATTACAAAGGGATCTGGAAGACATACGTAATAACTTTAGGAGGCAAATTTGAAATCTCAAGGGTAGCACTCCCATACTTAACCTAAACTTCACATTCTCCCTTCATCTCCTCACTGTATTATCTGTGCATATGCCTATTTGCTATATTAAAACATAAGCTCCTTTGAGAACAGAAAACTCCTTTTTGTGTGCTCAATTCACCTCCCATTTTAAAAAATAAATTTATTTATTTTTGGCTGCACTGGGCCCTCGTTGCTGCATATGGGATTTCTCTAGTTATGGTGAGCGGGGTGGGGGTGGGGGGGCTACTCCTCACTGCAGTGCGCAGGCTTCTTATTGCAGTGGCCTCTCCCGCTGTGGAGCATGAGCTCTAGGCCTCAGTAGTCATGGCACACAGGCTCAGTAGTTACGGCACACGGGCCCAGTCGCTCCACAGCATATGGGATCTTCCCAGACCAGGGCTTGAACCCGTGTCCCCTACACTGGCAGGCAGATTCCCAACGACTGCGCCATCAGGGAAGTTCCCACCTCCCTACCTTTTACAACTAGCAACCAGCAGGGAATGTACCACATTCTTAACAGGCACTATTAAAGAAAAGGCCCTATTTTAGAATGGCAATCACAATTTTCATACAATTAGAAAGGCTCACCAGTTTCATCACTGAGGCTTAATAAAAATCTCATCTACCACCATAACAATTACTATATTTTGATCGTAGTAAAACTTCCAAATCGAATTTTCTGAAATAATAAATTCAAACACCAGTTTAAAAATCCCACTGAGAGAAAACTACATTTACCTAACACAGACAAGGATCCTTTGTATGTGAATTTTCCAAATGAATGGAAACGTACCATTCTTTAAAATTTATATTTAAAATGTAAATCTTTCTTATAATTGATTATGTAACCCCCTGAAATATTTACAAACGTCTGGGGTTGTTTCAATACAATGGGGAGAGGGAAGACGAGAGTGGGTAGGATGCAGATGAAACAAGGTTATCTGTGAATCAGTAATATCTGAAACTGGGTGATGGACAGGTGTGTTCATTAAACTATTCTACTTCTATATACGTTTGAAATTTTTTATTTAAGAAAATTTACACTATAATAACCAAAACAATGTGGTACTGGTATAAGGATAAACATAAACATCAAAAGAATAAAACTGTCCAGAAATAAATCCATTCATCCATGGCCAACTGATTTGACAGTGGTGCCAAAACCAATCAATAGGGGAAGAAATAGTCTCTTCAACAAATGGTGCTGGGACTATATCTCCACACGTAAAAGAATAAAGTTTTGGACCCCTACCCCACACTACCTACAAAAATTAACTCAAAATGGGTTATAACCTAAATGTTAGAGCTAAAACAATAAAACTCTTAAGAAGAAAACATAGGTGAATCTTCACACCCTGGCATGACTTAATAGTAGATTTTTAGATACAATACCCAAAGCACAAGCAACAATAACAAAAATTAGGTCAGCTGGATTGTATCAAAATTTAAAAACTCTTGTAAAAATGATACTATGTCAAGACAGTGAAAAGACAACCCACATAATGGGAGAAAATATTTACAAATCATGTACCTTATAAGGATCAAGTATCCTGAATATATAAAGAACTCTTAAAACTCAAGCTAAACAAGCTAATTTAAAAATGAGTAAAGGACTTGCACAGACATTTGTCCAAATATATACAAATGACCAATGAACACATAGAAAGCGTAACCAGGGAAATGCCAATCACAATGACAATGAGACACCACTTCACAATCACTAGGATGGCTATTAATGGAAAAAAAAAAAAAGGAACAGAATTGTTGGCAAAGATATGAAGAAATCAGAACCCTTGTACATTCTGGTGGTGCTGTAAAATGGTGCAGCTGCTGTAGAAAAGTTTGGTGGTTCCTCAAAAAGTTAAACATAGGATGATCTACCACTTCCACTCCTATACTATACTCAAAAGAACTGAAAACTGGTACTCAAACATCTAGACACAAATGTTCATAGCAGCACTTTTCACAATAGCCAAAAGGTGGAAACAACTGAAACATCCATCATCAGATGAATGGATAAACATTATGTGGTATATATACACAGTGGAGTATTATTCAGCCATAAAAACAAAATGAAGTACTGATATATTCTGCACATAGATGAACCTCGAAAACATGCAAAATGAAAGAACCCACACACAAAAGGTTATACATGGTATGATTCCATTTATATGAAATATCCAGAATAGGTAAATCAAAAGACAGTATATTAGTGGTTGCTAAGGGCTCAGAGGAGGACAGAAAGGGAAAGTAACTGCTTAATGGATATAGGAACTCCTTTGGGGGTGATGAAAATGTTTTGAAACTAGACAGAGAAGACTGAACAACACCGAGAATGTACTAAATCTCACAGAATTGTACATTTAAAATGGTTACTTTTATGTTATATGAATTTAACCTCAAAAAAATTTCACAAGGGCTTCCCTGGTGGCGCAGTGGTTGGGAGTCCGCCTGCCGATGCAGGGGACGCGGGTTCGTGTCCCGGTCCAGGAGGATCCCACACGCCGCGGAGCAGCTGGGCCCGTGGGCCATGGCCTCTGAGCCTGCGCGTCCAGAGCCTGTGCTCCGCAGCGGGAGAGGCCACAGCGGTGAGAGGCCCGCGTACCACACACAAAAAAAAATTTCACAAAACTGATTACGTGTTTCATACCAACCTGAATGGGAGTAAACTAATATAATTTAGCACTTCAGTCATCATTCAGGAGTGACAAGTTTGTAGGCCTGCAAAAGAATTTTGCTCTTAAACCAAACAACACAATGACAACGGCTACTCACAAGTCTCTCTAATAACTCCCCTCCATTCTAATTACCAATAGGCTGAGATAACCAAGTTGTGAAAATTCTAAGTTCAGAGTGAGAATGTGAAAAGAAGACTTACACAGAAAAAAAAAAAAAAAAAAGAATAACTCTAGCAGATACCTATAATGAAAGTGTGACTTTTAAACACTGTGAGCTACACCACAATGAAATGCAGGGTGAACCTCCTCTGCAACCTGGTTTGAAAAGCCATTGTGGAGTTGGAAATCTGAAATATGAACTGGATATTAAATATAAGAGAATTTGTGTTAATTGCACTAGGTGGGATAAGGGTATTATGGTTACATAAGGAAACATTTAGAGAGAAAATGTCAAGGTGTCTATAAAATAAAATACATAAAGCAAAAATGAGGACAAAATACTGGTAATGATTAAATCTAGGTGATGAGTATATAAGAGTTCATTATACTATTCCTTCAACTTTTCTGTGTGCTTGAAATTTTTATAATAAAGAGTTAAAATTTTAAACTTTAATCCCAACATTTCATTTTTTAAGACTTATTAGCTACTAACATGTCTGAAAGAGAAAATCACTTCTCTTAAATTCTTAAGAGAACAATGGATAATCCAGTAAGTATGTGTCTTTTTTCCCCCCAGGTTCATTCCTGACAAGTAATGCCTTTAAGTGACATCCAACCTTAAGTAAAAGGTCACTGACCTGAAGTGGGGGATTATAAAACAAAATACCAGACAATAGTACTACTGTCCTTGTACTGTTTTACAGGACTTTAAATATTGACTTTGTAAATGCAAGGTAAAATTTTAAGTCAAACCACTTAAAAAAAAAATAGAAACAGCATGTATAAACTCTAACCCAAGATAAGAAGGGGGAAAAATAGAAACAAAGCATTGCAGAATTGGCACAAATAAAAAACAAACCAGGATGGCTGAAATAAGATCAAATATATCATTAATCACAAGCAATGCGTAAGTAACTTTAAACTCTTAAAGGTGTTATCAAATTGATTTAGTAAGAATTCAATTTTATACAGTTTATCCAAAGACCTCAAACAAGTACATAGAAAGGTTAAAAGTTTAAAAAAAAAAAATTAAATCCTCAACAAAACACTAACAAACCAAATCCAAGAACATATAACAAGGATTGCACACCATGACCAACTGGGATATATCCCAGGATTGCAAAGTTGGTTCAACATATGAAAATTAATTAATGTAATCCACCATATATAAATAGTATAAGACACAAAAACCACATAATCATCTCACAGATGAAGAGACAGCAATGTAACAAAATCCAACACCCATTCACGGGGCGGGGGGCGGGGGGCGGGGGGGGGGGGGACACACCTAACACAATGCGAAAAACTGAAAGCTTCGCCCCCATCCCATGATCAGAAACAAGAAAAGAATGTCCATTCTCCCCATTCAATACAACACTGTACAGCAGGATCTAGCCAGAGCTTAAGGTAAGATAAAGAAATAAAAACCATTTAGATTGGAAAAGAAGGAGAAAACTATCTGAACTTGCAGTGGCAGGACCATGTACATAGAAAATCCTAAGGAATCCACATACACAACAAAAAGAATTCAAGCTAATATATGAGTTCAGTAGGATTGCAGAACAGATCAATATATAAAAATCAACTGTATTTAAACTGTGTACTAGCAATAAACAATCTGAAAATGAAATTAAAAATAATTCCACTTATGATAGCATAAAAAAAATTAAATGCCTCAGAATAATTTTTTAGAAGAAGAATATTTTCTTCAACTGAAGAAAATAAAGTTTTACTGAAAATGAAATTAAAAAATAATTCCACTTATGATAGCATAAAAAAAATTAAATGCCTCAGAATAATTTTTTAAAAGAGTTGCAAATGTTGTACTCTGAGAACTACAAAAAATCATTGAAAGAAAACCTGAAACCTAAATAAGTGGAAAGACATTCCATGTTGATGGATCTCAAGGCATAACATTGGCAATACTCCCAAAATTAATCTACAGAAGAAATCCAATCTCAATCAAAATCCCAGCTGCCCCCCTCCCTTTTTTTTTTTGCAGTAATTGAGAGATTCTAATTGTAAAATCTGTATGGGAATGCAAGGAACCCAGAATAGCCAAAACAATCTCAAAAAAGAACAAAGAGAAATCACACTTCCCAATTTCAAAACTTAATACCAAAGCTGTAGTAATCAAGACAGTGTGATACTGCCATCAGGATAGACATACAGATCAATGGAACAGAACTGAGAGTCCAGAAATAAAATCCTACATATACGGTCAATTGATTTGATCAAGGAATTAGAGGAGTAATAGTCTTTTTTTTTTAAATGGTGCTGGGACGATTGAATATCCACACGCGAAGAATGAAGTTCGACCCCTACCTCACACAATATAAAAAAAATTAACCCCAAATGGCTCAAAGGTCTAAATGTAAGAATTAAAACTGTAAAACTAGAAGAAAAATAGTAAATCTTCATGACCTTAGATTTGGTGATGATTTCTTAGATCTGACACCAAAAGCACAAGCAGCCAAAGAAAAAAATAGATAAATCGGGCTTTTTAGAAACTTTTGTTCTACAAACGACACCACCAAGAAAGTGAAACAACAACCTCCTATGGGAGAAAATAATGACAGCCCAGAGAATGGGAGAAAATATTTGAAAATCATATCTGATAAAGGATTTGTATCTAGAGTATATAAAGAACTTATTCCTCAATAATAAAGAACTCAATTTTAAAATGGGCAAAGGATCTGAATAGACAGTTCTCCAAACAAGACATACAAATGTCCAATAAACACATGAAAAGATACTCAACATCTTAAGCCATCATGAAGTGCAGACCAACCAAAAGTCACAATAAGATACCACTTCACACCTACTAGAATGGCTATAATCAAAAAGTCAGATGATAACGAGTGTTGATGAGGATATAGAGAAACTGAAACTCTAACACACTGTTGGTTGGAATATAAAATGGAGCAGCAGCTTTGGCAGTTCCTGGAAAAAAAGTAAAACTACTTGGCAGTTCCTAAAAAAGTTTAACATAGAGTTACTCTACGACCCAGCAATTTCACTCCTAGGTATACACCCCAAAGAATTGAAAACACAAGTCCACACAAAAACTTATACACGGATTTTTTTAGCAGTATTATTCGTAACAGCCAAAAAGTGGAACAACCTTGAATCCGTTAACTGATGTATGGACGGGTAAATAAAATGTGGCACACCCATACAATGAATTCTTAGAACATGTGATTCTAGACTTAGAAAAAATTCCAACTACTACAGTATCATCAATCACATCTATTAGTTTCATCAGAGCTCAGTACCCGAAACCTAATGACACAAATTTAATTAATACAGTACTTATTGTATTTTCAGAGACTGTTTATATAAAGTTTACAGTAAGAAGGAAGTTTCAAAAACAGAAAAAGCAAACATTATTTTAAATCTCAATAGAAAGTATCTTTCTATCACCAAAGGGAGATTTGAAAACCAATGATTCTAAACAATGACTGCTACCTGGGTGAAAAGTAGGGATTCCTCTGAAAAAATATACCTGAAATTTTATATACCATGTCTGAAATGGGAAGGAATGAAACATTAAATCATCACTGTTTTCACTTTAAACAGACAGGCTATGAGACAGGCAGTTATTCAACTAAGGTTAAGTGAGAAAATTTTTTTAAAGAAATTCTGGCACTGATTGACCTATGGACAACGGCTGTCATTCTTCTATTCTCCCTCCTTTGTTAAACTGTTCCTCTTTAACAGTTGCTTCACCAGTAAAGATCCTTTGGGAAGTCTACATTTTGGAGTAGCAGGATTTCTTAAATCAGCTAGTGCAGCACAGTTTAAAAAAAAAACAAAACAAAACCGCAGGTTCTGAGGTCTGGTTTGGCTTAACAGCTGAGAGGCTCTAAGCCTCAAGCACATTATTATGCTAAATCTGTCTCCTCTTCTATATGTTATAAAGTAGTTCTTTTATCTTTATACCTTTCCCTTCCTCCAGATTCTCAAACTGGTTACAGCATAGTTATTTCTTCTACATTAAGTGTCTTCATTATTAAAATTATGTAAATACTGTGATTACTGCTAGATCAAGTAGTATACTGTGATTATTTCAATAGTTCAAAATACCTGATTTGAAATTTCTTAACAGTACATATTTGACACAAGGCATAAGTTAGAAAGGGAGGGGAAAAGGAGTCATTCGTGTGTCACTAACTAAAACATTTGAATGCTGCTGTAATGTCTTTAATTTTTCTCCCTGGTCTCCCCCTCTGTTATATATTATCACAAACTAATAACCAAATCGCAGTTAAGGCCTCATCCTTTAATAACAGCTACTTTTAATAATAAGAGAGAGTTAAGTTGGTCAGACCATCTTGAAAAAAAGTTTTCCTACATTAACACCAACCAAAACTATAAGACACCTAGGAATAAACCAAACAAGAAATATCCTAAAGGTTCAACTGAAGAAAATAAAGTTTTACTGATAATTAACCAAATAAAGAAGCATGTCATGTTACTAATTTGTTCATCACTACATTTCAGCACCTAGAACAACAGCTGGCACTTAACTGCTTAAACAGACAATATATTTCTTGAAGGGAATGATTCAATACCATAAAGATGTAAGTGTACCAAATAATCTAAAAACTTAACGGGACTCCCAATTAAAATCAGTCCCAACAGACTTTTAACAGACCTTGATAAACTCACCTATTACATAAAAAAATTAAAAAATCATAAGTGGGTAAAATATCAAGAGCATGAACATACCCACAAATGTCTTAAGTTGTCCTCTGAGTGCTTCTCAAACATTCTAAGCACCTGTTGGACAAACATGAATGGAAGTCAAAAGGCTTGGGAAATGTCTCACAAATGCCTAAATCTGGTTTAGGAACCCCTAAATAAACAGTTCTCAGAGTAGTTCCCCCCAACACAATTCAGAGGGTCTAAACTAATTCAAGGGGTCAAAACTATTTTCAACATAGTACTATGAGGCTAGTAGCCTTTTTTTCATTCTCATTTCCTCACAACTGTACAGTGGTGTTTTCCAGAGGCCACACGATCTGTGATATTGCTACAGGTTGAATCACAAGCAGACAAGAATCAAGCTATCTTCTACTAAGCCAGATAGTAAACGTTTACAAAATGTTTACCACCACTCTCTTCATAAATTTTTGAAAATGATTATTTAACAGTGTTATGTTAATGTGATGTTATTTTTACTTTTAAATCAATATATTTAAAGAACTTTTCAGTTTTAATTTGTAATATGGTAAGTACTGATTGACCTAACCCACATAAACAAAAGCCTTTTGGGTTCCTTAGTAATTTAGGAGTGTAAGGGGGTCCTAGGACCAAAAAGTTTGAGAACTGCTTTTCTAACCTAAGCAGACACTCAGTTCCTCAGTTAAACAATGCTTTGCCCAACGTATAGATCAACTGCCAGATTGGAATAAACTTAGAAGGCTAAGTAAAGCACAACTAGCGGGCAAGTAACATCAAAAGTAGCTACATCGGGATCCCCTGGTGGCGCAGTGGTTGAGAGTCTGCCTGCCGATGCAGGGGACACGTGTTCGTGCCCCAGTCCGGGAAGATCCCACATGCCACGGAGCGGCTGGGCCCGTGAGCCATGGCCGCTGAGCCTGCGCGTCCGGAGCCTGCGCTCCGCAGCGGGAGAGGCCACAACAGTGAGAGGCCCACATACCGCAAAAAAAAAAAAAAAAAAGTAGCTACATCAGCTCCCCAGAGATCACCAGTAGAGAAGGCAGAAGAGGTTTCTATGAGCTAACAAGTTTATCATCTGCTTTCTTATTCATGTATGGCAAACTAGGACTTCTTCCTGTCCTTCCACATATTGATTACCTAAAGCATAAATGTAGGAACATTAGGATTACCTAAAGCATAAATGAGAGGAACACTCTCAGATTATACATCTTTTTTTCTTTTTTGATCTAATGTATGCAGATAGTTTATTATTAATTCAAATATATTCAAATGAGAAATAAATTCCTTTGTTGAACTAGACTATTTGAACTATTTGCCACTTGGACTACTTCCTCTCTGGGATGCTTTAGAGTACCTGCTATGCTCACAGCTCCTCTAGACAGGTTCCTTAAGCAGATCACCATGCTTTCTATCCCAGGAGAGGGACCCGATACCCTGATCATACCTGGCTAGGATGAATATCTGACACCAGGACAAAAACCTAAAACGTAGGCAGCTGTCTCAGAGATAGCCAGAACTCCCCCAAAAGGAGGAATTTTGCCAAGAATAATAGGAGCATTATGTGTAGTTAAAAACAAAGAGCTACTATACTAGCTCACCACCAGCATAGAGAATCATAGCTGAAGATACCTGTACTCAATCCTGAAAGACCTCCTAATTCCTGAATGACATCCCCACCTTCATGTCTGACTGTGAGATAGGTGAAATAATGATCTTCCTTCCCTCTATATCCTTTGTGAGGGGGTATAGATGTATTAATCCCATTTATTAAGGTAACATACCACATTCCTTACAACCTGAAAAATGTAACTACCACACTTGGGGGATTAAAAAAAAGGATCAGAATGAAGAATTGGAGGCTAATTGTGAAAAACTAGATAATCAGGATCATTTTTTCTCTGCACACATCAACAAGAGAACATTCATCGTGTTATATAAATGGAAATGGTAAGATATTGCTACAACACACAAGATCCCATAAGATATGGTCCCATTATGTAAGCTGATTACTGGGAAGGTTATAGGAAGAAATGAAAATATTGGCCTTATATTTTGTCTATATGATCTGTGAATATTAAATCCTACCCCAGTCAACTGAAAAAGGCAGGAAAACTGAACACCTATCAAAGTCTCATTCTCAGAATTTCACAAGCTGAAACAAGATTCTAGAACTCAATGTTTAAACGAAGGTCAGTCACTGATAAAACATATGTAATCCGAATAAAATTACTCAGATTAGATAGTAAAATCTAAATTTAAATAAACACTGAGTGGCTAAAAATTTTAAATAACAATATAAGGATTAAAACACTCAAGTATTTTATGTTCTTTCCAAGAACTGAAAAGTGGCTCAAAGCCTTAACTTGATAGCTAATAAGCAGGTGCTCATTTCTCACCCAGTTCTTCCTGAGCAGAAACATGTCTGGCTTAGGACAGCTCAGAAGGGAAGGAGAGGTGGGAGGAGTCCACGAAGCATTAAAAAACAAACAAAAAAATTTGATATTGGCTTATGAGAAAGTGTGTTTTTCCATTACACTGCCACCATTTTTCCTTCAATACGAGACAAAAAGTAAACACTGCAGATTTAGTCGGAAAGGAAAAAAAACCCAGTAGCATTCCTTCTATACTATCAAACCAATCATTTAACAGGCTCTAGTGTTTGCAATTTAAACTTTATGTCATCCAGGAAAACTTTTATGAATTAGCAAAATACTTTCACTTTTCTCTAAAAATACACACACAAAAATAAATCTCTCCTCTGAATAGCTTTTTTGCAATGTGAAAGAGCTTGAAAAAGAACAACTGTAGCTAAAATAACATATAAAAATTTTTTAATCTAAAGAACAAACTTCTGTAATTCTGATCCAAACAAACCAATTGTAAAACACAAAACGAAAAAAAACCCCACAAAACATAATTTTAATTAGAATCAGTGAAATCAGAAAACTGACTAGACAATTGATAATATTTAAGAAATCACTGCTAGTATTCCTTAGGCTTAATGATGACATTGTGATTGTGTCTTATGTTGTGTTCCTGTGGTTGTTTTTTTCCCTCAAGTATTTATCTTTCAGATACACCTGAAAGATTTACACATGAAAGGATTTTGAGAGTTCTTTACCATATCCAGCAGAGATGAAACAGGGCCAGTCCTGTGACAACAATGGTCGAAGCTGGGTAACTGGTACAGGAAGCTTTATTACACTCATCTCTATTTCTTGTATAAGGTCGAAGAAAAAAAGTATCCTAGGCACCAAAACATCCTGTCAAAAGCATAGAAATTTCTCTCCCACTAAATCACCCCAGAATTCTGCTTCTTTCTTCTTATTTAACTGCTTTGATTAACAATAAGTTCTATTCTTGAAACCAATTAACTTCCTCCAATAGACCTGTAACTGAAATACAAGACTCACCTTGGTGTCTTTTTAACGCCATTCATCAGATAGGTGAAGGCCAGTGAGGACACAACCCAGGATTCCAACTCACAACTGGTAATCTGATTTTAACTTCAAGACCACATATCCGTTTTGAGTCAAAATGAACTATCACAGGTTGTTTTTGTCTTTTGAATTTCTCTTACTATCCCCAGTATTTGGACTAAGTTTGGTGAGTAGTACAGAAACGTGAAAAGTAACAAATGTTCACTCCCAGGAAGTAAAACCCTTTCAATGAAAAGGGGTAAAGAACTCAACCGAATATGACACCCAGAAATGTTCCAGTAATCTCGGGGTACGCAACTCTACATACACCCTTACGCTCCCTCGCCTCAGAAGTCTTTTAAATGGTTTAGAAAAGACCGACCCTGGTTGGTTTGTTTCATCTCCTCCTCCTTTCTTAGGGGAGGTGCTAGAGAGCAAAGAAATGACCAAAAGGCCGGAAGAAGGAACGCGAAAAGCATGGAGTCTGGACAATCAGCCCTTAAGTAATTGAAAGCTGTACCCAAATTAAATGAAGTTAAAGGGAGCTTGCTGCTACGGTCCTCCCGGTAACTCCAACGCACCTGAGCGGCTCAGAGGGTGGGAACACCTGGCTGGAGACAGAGCGGATCCCAACTCCCTCTCTCGCCAAGAATTCATAGGTACAAAGACATAAAAAGAACTCTTCCTGACCCCCAGCAAGAGTAGCGCCACGAAAACAACTCCCAACCTCCGGGCCACGCTGGCTGAGCCGCCCCTGGCCCCGCGAGGCCGCGAGCCCTGCCCCGCGGGGCCTCGAACCCCAAACGACTGCGCCGCTCCTCAGGCCGGACACCCCTTCTCCCGGGCCGGGCGAGGGGCGGCAAAGGGACAGAGTCTCGGCTGGGAACCCGCCCGCCGCTGAGGCCCTCCGCGCCCGCCCGGTACTGGGATCTCGGGCCCGCGCCACCCACTGTGGGCCCCGGCCAGTGCCCCGCGGGGCCGCTCTCGAGCCTCGACCCCGGTCCGCCGCGCGCCCACGGGACCCGCGCGCCCCCCTCAGCCGCGCCGGCCGCCGCCGTTGAAACCCCGACACTGGCTACCTGTCTTCGCTCTTGTTTTTCTGCTTCTTTCCCATCGTGTGTCAGCGGCGCTCGTAGCCCCAGCCCCTCTATTCGGTCTCTCACAGACCCACTGTCCCCCGGCCGACTTCGGTCTCCGCTCGGCTCCGTGCCCCACCGCGGTGCCGCCTGTCGCACCCGGCTCTCCACAGACCCGCGCACTGGGACAGGGCACATATGGTGTGAGCTCCGAGTGCGCAAGCGCATCGCCCCACCGCCTCGGCGTGTGGACGCAGGGCGCGGCTCATTGAGAGCTGCGCTTCGGGTAGAGCGTCTCCAGTTGACCCGCCCGCCAGGCAGGAGCCCGAGCGCCCCCTTTCCGCAAGCGTCAGCCGTGCACCGACGCCCGTGCGGTTTCCAGATTCTAGAACCCGGAGGTGGACAATGAGGCTGAAAATTCCACCGTCAGCCTTCTCCCTGTGGGGAACGCAGACTTGGGGAATCGGATCTCAGTTCAGGAGTGGACTTTCGGTTTCCCTTCCACCTTTAACCTCTGTCCCTTTGTACTCTCAGCTGCGTGAAGTTCAGTAAAGAACCACAATGAACCCCTGGTGAGCTGTCCAGGTGTTCCCAAGGGAGATAGAGAAATCCAGCACAACATGAGTCCATGACTTACCAAAAAAATAAATAAATAAACCAAACAAACCAGAAATCATAAAACAAGGACACACCCATTAATTCTGCAAAATAGATCATAATCTTTACATTCAAAGCGAGAGCAAGTTCTAAAAATGTGTGTCGGGGAAGTCGCGAGGGAACCTATTAGGGTTGTGAAAGTGTTCTATATCCGGATCTGGACGATGACACTACGAGTGTTAACTATGTAAAAACTATGGCGTATAAGTTATATTTCAACTTTTTTTTTTAAGGGGGAAACGTTCAATAAACAGAATGGGAACGAAATTGGAGTTTCACTCCTGAGGAAGACAGTAGCTATTTCATTTCTGATGTAACATTATGTCAGAGCCTAAGAACGTCAACTCCAGGCTGAGCACTAAGAAACTACAAACTCCAGCATACATCGCTTCCTCGCTCTCTGGGCTGTTTACTCGGAGGGAGGGAGAGGTTGGGCCACCTCGGTTCCGGGCGGTGGGGCGGAGAAGGGTGGGGGAGGGGCGCACGCGCAGACGCGCTCACCGCACGCACGTCCCCTCCCTTCCCCCCCCTCCACTTCCTGGGGCGTCGCAGATTGTATCGCGTGAGAGCCGCGGCCAATGAGGAGGCGGAAGTGACGGCCGCTCCCCAGTCCCCCGCAGCTGCTACGAGGCTGAAGCCGGAGTGGATTGCTCTTCTGGAGAAGCTGGTTCCTCACTTCCCAGGTATCACCGAGAGCTCAGGTGAGGCAGAGAGTGGTGTGAAAAAGCCGGCCATGCATCTCGGTGCTGATGGACACCCGGCTGCTCAGCCTCCTGCCTGGGCGGGGGAGGGGCGCGGCTCGGGCGAGGGTGTCCGCGCCGCGGAGGAAGCTTTGGCGCATGCGCCCCGGGAGGCGTTGAAGCCGGGACCACCTCAACTCTGCCCTCATCTGTCTCCGGGGGCGCAGGGAGTGGCGAGGGTACTTTTGGGAAGCGGCTGGCGTGCAGTTAAGGGTGAGGCCCCCTGGTTGTTTTGGCGGGTGCATGCCGGGGGATCAAGGAAATGGTTAGGTGATTTGAGGACAAGTCCCTGCTCACCATTCAGTTGAACTGAAAAAAAGCTTGTTGTTTGGGGAATGAAGTTCCCAGGATACCTGCACCATCTCCTTTCCCCCTTTCTGAATGCGGTGACCAGCACCACCTGCCCGCAGAGCAGCCCTTGTTAATCGTTTCTCCTCCCAGTTATCCAAGACTTGAATTCTGAGCTCAGCCTGTAAACCTCTAGGGATAAGCAACCGCTACGCCCCTGGCAAAGAACAGGATCTGACATGCAAGTCAGTGTTTAATGTCGAGTTTTCTGACTCATCTGGCCCCAGTCCTGAGTCACAGCCTTACGTTTTTCTCAGGAGGTAGAGAGTGTGAAATTCATTTGCTACATTTGAAATACGGCTCCTTTAAAATTTTATAAGTTACATTTTGGGTTTTTTTAAACCGGAAATACTTTTGAAACTTAACGATAATTTGAACAAAAGTTACGCACGTTCCTTCAACAGTTGACAAACATTTTTTGTGCATCTGCAGTGTTCTCAGCACTGCTAGCTCCAGGAATACAAGGTGAAATCGAGTATGCTTTTTTAAAATTTATTTATTTTTGGCTGCGTTTGATCTTCGTTGCTGCATGCAGGGTTTCTCTAGTCCCGGCGAGCGGGGGCTACTCTTCGTTGCGGAGCATGGACTTCTCACTGCGGTGGCTTCTCTTGTTGCGGAGCACGGGCTCTAGGCACGCAGGCTTCAGTAGTTGTAGCACGTGGGCTCCAGAGCGCAGGATCAGTAGTTGTGGCTCACGGGCTTAGTTGCTCCGAGGCGTGTGGGATCTTCCCGGACCAGGGATTCAACCCATGTCCCCTGCATTGGCAGGTGGATTCTTAACCACTGTGCCACCAGGGAAGTCCCCAGTATGCTTTTCAAAAGCTTCTTTTCATGTGTAGAAAAATGGAATCAGAGGCGAAGTTTGCAAGAAGACTATTTCTCTTCACTTCAACATTTATAGAGGGTCTGGTGGGCCAGGCTGCGTGTCGGAAGCTGGGTGAATAAGCTCACAAGTTTATTCAGATTTTTGAAAGTGCTTCAGTAGTGGTTGCAAATGTATCACATAACTAATTGAGATGCAACAGCCTCCTGCTTTGATAGGCAAATTATAAATTGAAATTCAGGGCTACCCATAAAACATTTGATTTTCTACTAGCAACAATAATACATTTCTTCTAAAATATGTAATTGAAATAGATAACAAGGACCTACTGTATAGCACAGGGAACTCTATTCAATATTCGTAGTAACTTAAATGGGAAAAGAATTTGAAGAAGGATACATGTATATGTATAAATGAATAACTTTGCTGTACACCTGAAATTAACATTATAAATCAACTATATGCCAATATAAAATAAATATGTAATTGAGAGAGATCTTCCTTTCTAATCTGAATTAGATTTTTTTTATATTCATTTATTTATTTATGGCTGTGTTAGGTCTTAGTAGTTGCGACATGCGGGATCTTTCGTTGTGGCATGCAGGCTCTTCACTGCAGCACAGTCTTCTCTCTAGTTGTGGCGCTCAGGCTCCAGAGCATGTGGGCTTTGTAGTGTGCGGCACACAGGCTGTCTAGTTGAGGCGTGTAGGCTCAGTAGTTGCGACTCGAGGGCTTAGTTGCCCCGCGGCATGTGGGATCTTAGTTCCTCGACCAGGGATCGAACCCACGTCCCCTGCACTGGGAGTTGGTTTCTTTACCACTGGACCACAAGGGAAGTCCCTAGATTCTATTTTTAAACTCTTATCTTACGTAGAGGATTGATGGAAAAATCAATATTCTTTTTAATATTTGTAGTGTTATATTGTTTGATCTCAAAGTTAAGAACACTGAGTGTCAGTAAATCAATACCAGTATCAATCTTTGTGGCCTCATAGACTTTATTAGGTAGTGGGAGAACAGGAATGGAAACTAAAGCTTAGGGAACATCAGGCAGAGTTCTTTACATAAGTTGTAATGAGCTCTCTTCAGAGTTAAACGAAAATCATTTAGGCAGAGATGAAAAATATGTCTTTTGCTCAACTCTGCTCTATGTTGAAGCAAAGTTTGGTGTGTATATGTGTGTGTAAAACCTCACTGCAGTTAAACTTTATCTTGTTCACAGGCATTTCTGCTTTTCTTCCCTTTTCCTTTGGTAAAGAACACTGTCAGTATACAGCACTAGGTTTAATTTCGTCATTCCTTTCTGGTCTGGCGATGGTCTTAAAGATTTGTCTTTGCTTTAGGGTAGTAAAACACAAACTAAATCAAAAGCACCTAAACTTTGGTCTAAATCGTTTTTGAGGAGTGTAACTATAATCCATTGAAAATTAAATTTTAAAACATTTAAATAAAAATTCTTAACATGACGTGCTTGGTTGTCAGCAGAACACTTTGTGGACTACAAATTATATACTTGCTAGCATTTTTGAAACTAAGAGAAAGCTGTCTTATTTATTTTTTTTTTTTTTTGCGGTACGCGGGCCTCTCACTGTTGTGGCCTCTCCCGTTGCGGAGCATAGGCTCCGGACGCGCAGGCTCAGCGGCCCTGGCTCATGGGCCCAGCCGCTCCGCGGCATGTGGGATCTTCCCTGACCAGGGCACGAACCTGTGTCCCCTGCGTCGGCAGGCGGACGCTCAATCACTGCGTCACCAGGGAAGCCCCTGTCTTATATTTTTTCTCTAACTTTGTAAACCTTCTCCCCAGCATCAAGGCTGAACTGTACCATTTAGAAGAATGGAAGCGAATGCATCTGTTGAAATGTTTTCAAAAGTCCTAGAGAATCAGTTGCTTCAGACCACCAAGCAAGTGGAAGAACATTTGGATTCGGAAATTCAGAAACTGGATCAGATGGATGAGGATGAGTTGGAACACCTCAAAGAAAAGAGACTCAAGGCACTGAGGAGAGCTCAGCAGCAGAAACAAGTAACCTCTCTGCCCTGCTTTCTGAAATTGCTCTAACAGTATGCTTCTAACAACTTACATATACCCGTGCTGCAGTAGTCACTTGTAGTTCTTAGGGTGGTTTGACCTCAAAGTACCTAATGCCATTAAAAATTTGCCCAGAAAAAAGATTCGTTTTAAAGACACATTCAGAATTAGCCTGACCAGTGTATTAACCACAGTCAAGTACAGGAAACACGTGCCCGGGATAATCTTCTGAGTTCAGATTTGTGTGGTTGAGGAGAGAGTGGATGAGGAAGAGCCCTGGGAGGAATAGGGGTCAGTGGGTTCCCTTTCAGGTGGAGTTATGAGAAAGCCTGTCATAACTTAGCTGTGCTCAAAGCAAATGCGTCATTAAGGAGTGTATTTGAGAGTAAACTCTTTATGGAAGCTTTACCAAAGAAATAAGGAGAAAAATATCAGGGCCTCCGGTAGGTCTCAGCTCAGTGTAAGCCAACATGAAATGCATAGATACCAAAACTGGTGACGCAGTCTCGGCTGTGTTAGTGTAAGCCCAGGGATGGCACTCCTGCCCCTTTCTAGTTGGACCACTTCTGGAAGACTGTTCAGAGGAGGACAGCCAGAAGACGAGGAAGTCTAGAAGTCATTTCATATGAGAAAGTCAAAAGCAAATGGAAATGTTCAATGTGAAGCAGGGAGGACATAGGCGATGTAGGATATTTGAAGGGCTGACGTGAAGGAGATTAGAATTTCTCTTTCTCATCTGAGGTCCAAGCTGCGATCCACAGCCCACTGTTCTGGATATACTGTGATTCAGTGTGAGAAGACTTTTCTAAGAACAGAGAGTACATATACAAATGCTTTTTAAGCACACCTGCCAGACACTGTTGTAGTTATTTTCACGTTGTCCATTCACAGTAACTCAATGAGAGAGTTGCTTTATGATCTCCACATTACAAATGAGGAAAGTGAGACTCAGAAAGGGCAGTGATTCAAGCCCATGCCTTCTGCCTGCAAGTCCAGTCCTCCCTTTTATTAAAACCAGCTCATGAGAAAGGAAACAAGCTTCCAGTTGAGGGGACCAGCTTCCTGCCACAGGAAAGGTTAAAGAAGCTGAAATGTCTGTCCGACATGGATGATAAGGGTTGATTTATTGATTTGGGGAGTTGGATTAGGTGACTTGTGGGATCTTTGTTTCTGGACACCACATGAAGACAAACACCTTTTTCTTCCCAGGACACTACCCATTGATGGCCAGTACAGAAGAGGTTTGCTGTCTCTGAGTTAGTCATCAAAAGCAAACAGGGCTCCCGAGCTTCAGAGCTGCAGTACCCACCCCCTCCCCAAAGACAGATTGGCTTTATCTCACAAGCATTATTTTTTAAAGCTATGTAGTAACTTAGATCAAATGCTTCTGACTTTAATAGTTTCAGTGCAAAGAAATTAAGTAGATGGTTACATTCTAAGTCTCTTTGTAGTCTAAATTTTTACTTTCGAAGTTCTAAGAAAACGTATGTTTTAAGTTACCAAGACAGATAATCATCGTAAATATGAGCCATGCTGTGGAGATAGTCACGGCCCACAGACTGTATTTGCATTGACACTAGCAACATAGGAAAGTACATCACCGAAAGGAATTCGTTTCTCTCTAAGATAAAGTCAGCTTGATTACAAAATATTATAGTGATTTGGACATAAAATATAAAGTGATATTGAAAGAGATATTTCAAATGTGTGATATTTTCCCTTTTCTCCAAATCAGGAATGGCTTTCAAAAGGACATGGGGAATACAGAGAAATCCCTAGTGAGAGAGACTTTTTTCAAGAAGTCAAGGAGAGTAAAAAAGTGGTTTGCCATTTCTACAGAGACTCCACATTGAGGTAATTTGTTTCCCTCAGTGACTGTTCTTGAACATGATGAGATTGTTGAATAGAGATACACTGACTTAATAGAGAAATTAAGAAAAATATAAAAGGAAGTAATTCCTAAGTTGTCTCTTTGTACTAGAATTATATTAAAGTTAAGCAATCATTAAAGATTAACTTAAAAACCAGTGTCATACAAAAGTACAAACTATAGAAGATCAGTATTTCCATAGAAATGGCTATTTCCTGAACTATATTTTCACTAGCTAATTTTTAAAACATCTTAGAAATGAACACTTTAATTTTTTTATCAATGCCAAAAGAATTCTACTTTTGTCCCTACTATTATGATACAGCCACAGTGTTGGAAATGGGGCCAACACCTAAACACCAGCTTTGAATTCAGTCACTTCTTCTCAACTTGCAATTCACCGGGAGACTGTGGCTTGACCAAGCCTTTCACCTGAAGCAGAGTTGCGGCACCAGGCATGGCTGGAAGGACAATGAAGTGATTTCTATTAGATGAACCCAGGTCTGCCAACCTCTCTTTGGAGGCAGATCCCTCAAAGTGAAAATAGCCCCAGAAGAGGTTACATCTTAAACCAGAGGACTCAAGCCTTTTTTTTTAGCCCCCAAATTTGAATACTTGCCAACATTTAAGTGTTGGCAAAAAAACTTTTAAATGTTGGCAACTAATCAGATTTTAGAATTTTTTTTTTAAGTATCAGATAACTTGATAACAGACCTAGAATTGTATGAAAGCAATTCACTGATGCCAAGTAGCCCCTGCCCCCCTTAGACACACACTCCAATGCAGAGTCTCTGTTATTCCCTGGGATCCCAGCCCTGCCCTCTTTTTGCATATCCATAGCCTGCCTGGCCCTTGTCTTTGCCTCATCACCCAACAATGTGGCTATTAGTTAACACCTTTCAGGGACTGATTGCCTGGGATTTATTGACTAAGAAAATAAAGATGAAAGAAAATAACTAAGATGATGAAATCTCCTATAAGGGAAAGTGGGAAAGGGATTAGGAAGGTAAATAGAAGATTGATATTATTTGTCCACTTATTTATTAGATGTCTCTGCCCACTAGATTGTTAGTTTTGTGAAGGCAGAGGGTTTGCCTTTGTGTCGTGTGGCCCACTGTGCTCTGGGTTCCTAGCCACAGAGCAGCATTGACTACACATAGTAGGTACTCAGTAAGTATACTTGATGGATTTATAAACAATGCAGCACCAGCAGTACTTACCTTAAAACAGAACTGAAAAGTCAAGATTGAAATGGGGTGATAGAGATATAGATAGGTAGATATCAAAGTTTCTAGCACATAGTAAGCTAGATACTTCGTGTTGTATAAAATCCTGGAGCATTCATAATCACCGTTTGAGGTAAGTACGTATAATTCCTGTGCTTCATGCGTGGACACCAAGACTTGGAGAGATTAAGTGACCTACCTAACGTCACTCAGCTACTAAATGATAAAAGAGGATTTGAACCCAGGTTTTAAGCCTAATGCTGTTTTAGCTACACCATAACTACTACTTCTGGATTTTTTAAAAAATGGATTAATTGACAAGTGGGACACAGACCTATTTAAAATAGATTCTGTATTACTCCAGTAAAACAATGGAGTTGATTTTTGTACAGATCTTCAAGAACGTATTTCTCAAAATGATTTGTCACTTGTTTGGAACTTCATTCAAAAACAGCTTATTCCCCTGCCATTTTCACTAAAATCCCATTGCTGCAGTACGTGGGTGATATGTAAAAAGAATCACTCAGAGGTGATGATGCATCAAGGTTATAAGAAACTCTGTGGACCCAAACCTAACTCAGGAAAAACTATACCAAGAAGTACCCAAAAAGCCTACTAGTAAAACCAGCTATGAAGCGTTTGGTGTCTTAGTCATCGAAAGCAGCAGTTCTCAAACTTTGCTGGGCATGAGAATCACTTGCATGTTTCTCAGCTCAACTCCTAGAGAATTTTGATTCATTTGCATATTTTAAAAGTTGACTGTAATAATCACCTCTGGGTAAGAACTACTGCTCAAAAGATTATTACAGTAGTCTTTCAGAAACACTAGAGGGTTGGCCAGTTTAAAATATAATTTAAAGAAAATATCGCTTTCCACTTTTCAGGTGGCTTAATAAAGGTTACTGCTGGTATTTTTCATACCATAATGACCATATTTGTAGCCCTTAACCTTGATATGCTTCTCACTAACAGAGTTGCACAGTTGGAAGGGTTCCTTCTCAGTGACACCATTCAGTCTTTCTTAGTGACTTCCGAATATGGCAACACATGTTCATTTCTAATTCTGAGAACTGTCTTCCCAGTTCTGTCAAGTTCAGATTTGTCACCTATGAGATGCCAGGAAACATGCATAAGGGAAATGACAATTTTTTATTCTTAACCATGAACATAACAACTTTGTGAACCACTTAAGGCATAAGTTGAATACTTCGTTTTTTATAAGTATCATTAAGGGAGATCTAACTTTCTAGAATATGATATCATGAGAGGTAGAAAAAGAGGTACCTAACCTATGAAATGGAAATGAGGTTATCTGATCGAAGCATAGGTTGGCTGCCAAATTATCAGATTCAGAAAAGCTAAAAACTTAGATGTGCCTTAATATTTATTTTGAAAAAGAAATCTGTTGTTTTTAGCTTTTGATTTTCTATGTGTTGTTATTTATAGGTGTAACATACTAGACAGACACTTGGTGATACTGTCCAAGAAACATCTTGAGACCAAATTTTTGAAGCTGAATGTGGAAAAAGCACCTTTCCTTTGTGAGAGACTGCATATCAAAGTCATTCCCACGCTAGCACTGGTGAAAGATGGAAAAACACAAGATTTTGTTGTTGGATTTTCCGACCTAGGAAATACAGATGACTTCACCACAGAAACTTTAGAATGGAGGCTGGGTTGTTCTGATATTCTCAATTACAGGTAACTTTTAGTAAACTATCAATTTATATTTATTCACATATCCAGTTGATTTTTTAGAGAATTTTTTTATGTTAACATTTATTTTATGGAACTAAGATCTTTAAGCTGAGATGTAGAAAAATTTTCACAAAGGAAAAGCATATTTCTTAAAGTGTACATTAGCACGATCTTACAGCAAAATCAGAGTTATAAATAAAATTGATCTTGGACCTTGGAGTCCATCTAACTATAAAAGTTTTCAAAGTTTCCAGATCCTATGGAATCTAATTCTCTGTTAATCTGGAAACCCAAATGACACTCCAGAAGAATTGACTCCTTCCTGATTTAAACGAGTTTAATCAAATTGATAATGACTTACATTAATCTTTGAAAGTAGATATTCCTGTATCACTTGTAGAATCTGATAAAACATATAAAATCTCATCTCTATGCTTAGCTTAAATTACTTACTCTGGGAAACAGTCTCAGAAAACCATCTGTTGATAAAATCCAACTTCCATTTTCCGCTTATCTCTTTGTCCACTTCTCTAGACAAATAATTTATCTAATTCCACAAATCAGAGCATATCATCTTATCTTTTGTGCCTGTTTTTGATTTGCAAAAATAACAGGTGAAATTTTCCAGTTATTCCAGTCAGAGTGCCTTTTGATAAGTAGAAAGCTCTCTCATCTTTTTACTTCCCTTCCTCCTTTATCTCTGAATCTCTCCTCCACATGCATAAATCATTCCTACATTGTAGTGATTGATTTTGGAGTTTTAGGTTTTATTTTCTTAATATTAAGTAAAATGTTAATATTAAATAAAATTATTTTGAAGTGATTTCAAACTTTAAATAAGTTGGAAACTAGTACAAAGAATTCTCGAATTCTTGTATATCATTGACCCGTGTCCCTCAGTTTTCAACATTTTATCTTTGCTTTATCGTTCTCTTTCTAGATATATATAAACTTTTTTTCAGAACCATTTGATTGGACGTTGTAGATATATTGTCCCTTTACTCCTAAATGTTTCTGTGTGCATTTCCTAAGAACAGGAACATTCTTATATAACCACAGTACAATTTATTAAAACACAAAATACATAGTTTACAGACCTTACTCAAATTCCACCATTGTCCCAATGTCCTCCATGCTGGAAAAATGGGTTCTGTGTACTTACTATGTATTTTTAGTTTCCATTAACCTGTAGCAACTTGTTCCCCTCCTTTGTTTTTCAATACTTTAACATTTTTGAAGAGTACAAGCTAGTTATTTTATAGAGCATATCCCAGTTTGTTTCAAAATTAGATTCAGATTCTGCGTGTTTTCCATAGGTGTATTATGGAAGTGATGTTGTATTCTTTCTTCTCAGTGTACCATATCAGGAGATATATGATGGTTTGTCTCATTGCTGGTGGTGATAACTGTGCACTGGTTAACCAGTTGTCCACCAAGCCAACTGGTGATTTAAGGAAGAACTTCTCCAGACCCCACATTAACTTACTTCTTCATGTATCTGTATTAGAATGGGCTGTGGATTCTTTTATTCAGTGGGTTATAGTCTGTCGCTGTTATTATTTACTTTGAAGCTCAGATTGCCTCAAATTTGGCCAATGAGAGCCTTTCATACTGGCTTCTGTGTCCTTTTGACACATCCCCATAATTCTTTGAGCACTTTCTTTCTGGTGCACGTAAGGTCTTTTAGGGGGCCTCGTGTTATACTCTCCATAGGAACCGGCTTTTTCTCCGAGACGCCATGGTTCCTTTCAGTGGCAAATGATATTTCAAAACCAAGATCTAGCTGCCAGGAATATTTCCAGATATTTTTGAAATATTTTTCAGGCGTCATGAAAAGAGTTCCATACTCTTTTCTATCTTTTCTTGATAGTTCATGATAGAACTCTTTTCTGAGTTCTATCATGGGTTAATGATAATGAATTCCATGAGTTTTGTTGATGTCTATAGAGATCTAAGCATTAAAAGATGTTAAATAGAATCAAACCAGTCATAACAGGCTATCAAAAATAGAGCATGGTTTTCCTGTGTCATTCTCAGGAAAGAATCTAATACAGATTCAGCATACCCAAAACAGATAAAAATAACCGATCTCCTTCTGTGCTTTTTCAGTCAGAAATTTTGTTGGTGCATCCCGTGAAATGTTAATCAGTAATTAATGATCAGAAAATAAAACGCTGATCTAAAGCATTTAGTAGTACATAGTAAGGTTTAAAACTACTAACAGTGTAAATAATATACCTCTTCCTTGACCCCAACATTTGAAAGAAAATTTTACTCTATTCCTTGTGTTACAGTGAGGATAGATTTTTGTGCAGTTTAGTATACCAGCTGTACTAAATCATACAGAATAAGTGTTTTTCAAATTTGCTTTCTTTTCAGTGGAAATTTAACGGAGCCACCATTTCAGAGCCAAAAGAAATTTGGAACAAACTTCACAAAGCTGGAAAAGAAAACTATTCGAGGAAAGAAATATGATTCTGACTCTGATGATGAATAATTCTTTGTAAATCGTCTCCTGACTTCAGAATTAGGTGTGTTTTCTAAATTCTGTTGATTTCAGTACATTCGTCTCCTCATGGTCACATTCTAGAATTTTATGCAGTTGCATCACATTGAAAAACATCTGTGATATTTTCTGTGTGGGGCTCGTGTTTAAGTTGAGGAAAACTTCTGAGTTATAAAATTATCTGAGTAGGGTCTGGATTCTCTATTTTTGAGATTGGTTTTATCACAATATGATTCTTACGTTTTTATACCATTCACAATTGTGTTTTTAATCTACTGGATTGGAAATAGAAATTCAGCACACTATTCCAGGACTAATTCTTACCTAGCATTATTTACTTTATAAAGAGGTCAAGTAACATTTACTGGTGTAACAGACTGCACTTGTAAATGATTAGAAACACTCTTTACTTCTGGAATATATTTAAAGAACTATTAAAGAACTGTATTCTGTATGCCGCATGGTGTTGTTGAGTCAACTGATGGCAACAGAAAGCTTTTTCAGGTTGTGAACATACTGCCTTATTTAAAGGGTCTTGATTGCTTATATTTTAAGACATGTATTAAACAAATCAAGAAGCACTTTCAAAATGGCAACATGAGGAGACGTACAGACCCCTCAGTGAAACAATCATAACTGGTAAATATTTTTTTAGAAATTAAAGTCTCTGGAAATTGTCATAAGAGCACACAGCAAACAGAAACATTTATCCAAGAAAATACTCAATCCTGGTAAGAATAGTGAGTCTCTGTGGTATTTGAACCATGACCCTTGCACCCTTCCTCCCCTCATCTCCCGGTCTTGGCCTACAATGTATCCCTAGGAGGAGCAGACTGCTAGCATCTCTCATTCCCCCAAGGTCTGTGTTGCAGAAGCTCTGTTGCAAGCAGCAATAGCAAAGAGGTCTGAGCCTTCCTTCCTCCACCCAGTCCCCACTTGTAGCACAGAATATCTACCCCAGGAATACTGTTTTCTAATCACTGTTGCCCTGGCGTACTCATAAACTAGAGCAATAGTGATTAGGGTGGAGGTTCTATGGAAGGAGAGGCAAGCAGAGAAGATCAGGGGCTGCCACCCACTGCTCTACTTACAGACTACTCCTAGCAAAGCCAGCTACTCTCCCCATCCCCAATGCTGGGGGAGTAGCACAGAGGTTCTGCCCAGTGGGAGAAGCAGGCTGTAAAAACAGCTTCCATAGCATTCCCTAAAGGGACTGACTTTATTTAGAACAGAGAGAAGTTGAAGCATAAGGATGCTGCTGCAGACAAAGGAGATTTCAGGTGGGGTTGGGGGTAAAGTAAGAGGAGCCTGGGATCTCCAGGTTAGCAAAACAAGCAGAAAGGAAGGCCAGTGAGAATTTCAACAGAGAATGAAAGAGGAAGTTCAGAGTAGCCCTACAGTTGGAACAAACCTCAACAACTACAAAAACCTAAATTCAATTAGATTGAACTGTGTGGCAATTTATGTCCCAGGACATTGTCAAATAATAGAGAGGTCCACCAGCAATTAGTGGATGTTAACAGCACAGCGTGATAACAGTGGAGACAGACAAACTAAAACTCTTGCAGGGACGGCAGGGAAAGAAACAGCAAGAGAGCCCTGCTAAAACTACTGTCCTTGGGGTTGAGGGGAGGTGTCAGCAACACTGCATATGCCCAGGCGACGTACTGTAACATCAGAGGCCATACAATTCAGGGTAAGTGGACTTAGCCAAAATGGTCCAGCTAAGTCACTAACCATATAAGCAAACAAGCCCTGGAGAAGGGAGTATGAGTCTCCAGAACTGCTGTATTATGTAAAATGTCCAGTTTTGAACCAAAAAAAAAAGATCTACAAATAAACAGGAAAGTGTGACTCATACATGGTGGGGAGAAAAGCAATAAAAAAAAATTTTTTTTTTAAATTGCCTTTGAGTGGGTACAGGTATTGGAAGCAGACAAAAACCTCAAAGCATCTCAATATATATACATACATACACACATACACATACTAAAACCATGCTGAAGGTAAAGGAAGGTATAATATTCCTTCAAAGAATATTAATGGAGATAGAAATTATTTTTAAAGAACCAAATGGAGATCTCTGGACTTAAAAAGTATAATAACTGCAATGAAAGATTCATTAGAGGGACTCAACAGTAGCTTTGCAGTAGAAAGCCAATGTGGGGATTAATCAATATAGATAATGCAGTCAGAAGAACAGGAAAAAGGAAAAAAAAAACAGCTTCAGAGAAATATGGAACATCAACATACATGTCATGGAAGTGCCACAAAGAGAGGAGAAACTAGTGAGTAGAAAAGTTACTAGAAGAAACAGTGCCTAAAAATCTCAAATATGATGAAAAGCATTAATCCAAGAAGGTCAGGTTCTGAAAATAAAAGGATCCACACCCGGACATACCAGAATAAAAATGTTTAAAGACAGAAGAATCTTGAAAACAGAAAGAAAAACCACTAATCATGTACAAGGAAACCACATTAACAGTTGACTTATTAGAAGCAATGAGGACCTAAGGCAGTGGAAGGACATGCCAGGTGCTAAAAGGAAAAAACTCAACCAAAGAGTTTATGTCTAACGAAACAGGCTTTCAGAAATGGAGGCAAAATGACACACAGATTTTAAGAACTCATTCCCAGGAAACCCACCTTACAAGAAATGCTAAATGATGTTTTTCTATCTGAAAGGAAGTGAGACCCCACAATTATTCACACACTTACCAAAAGTCAATGCCAATTAAAATGTAAGAAATTATAAAAGACTTTGTAACAACTTATTTTCCCTTCTTTCGGCTGATATAAAAGCAATTGTATAAAACAATATACATATATATATAATTGTGGTGTTGCACCTATAACATGGAAACGTATATTTGCATATAACACCATAAGCAGGTGGGAGCAAATATTTCATACTTCAATAATGAAACAACAGAAAGCTAACAAGAAATTGTGAATTAAAAGGTTAATTTAAAAAATCTAAAAATATATTCAGCTACTTTAAAACAAAATTATAGAAAGTATTATATGTTTAACATATAGTGATGCAATGTGTGTAACAAATGCTATACAGCTAAAGTAGATTCTGACAAGATGTATACTGTAAGTCCTAGGGTATCCATTAAGAAAATAATTCCCAAAATATACAGAAAAATATTATTAAAGAACATAAAATATTACACTAGAAAATATTCACTTAAACCAGAAAGAGGAGAACACAGGAACATAGAAGATGTAACGTATAGAAGACAAAAAGGTAAAAGGACATGTAAACCCAACCATATACATAGTAACAATACATGTGAGTGAATTATTACTCATGCCTAACAATGATTAGGCAAAGGTTGTCGGACTGGATAACAAAAACAAGACTCAACTATATTCTGTCCACAGGAGACACACTTTAAAATCCAAGGTAAAACTACAATGAAAAAGCTATACCATGCAAGCACCAGTCAGAGAACTGGAGTGACTAAACTAATAGACTTGAAAATAAAAGCTTATTACAGATAAAGAGGGTAGTAATTTTATGATAGAAAAGAACCTGTCGGGAAGCTATAACAGCGTAAACATCTCTGCACCTCACAACAGAACTCATGTTCTTGACAATTCTGTATTTTGCTGCAAGAATTCTGAAGCAGAACTTGATAGAATTGAGGGGAAAATAAGACTATTCAGCAATACTAGTCAGAGACATGACCCTGCCTCCCCTTTAAATAATGAATAGAAAAACTAGTTAGAAGATCCACAGGGAAATAAGACTTGAACAGCACTATAAACCAACTACTTAACACATCTATAGAACATTCACACAATAGACAATTCTCAAGATCACATGGAACATTCTCCAAGATAGACCATATGTCAGACCATAAAAAAGCCTCAATAAATTGAAAAAATATTAAAAGTCGTAAAAGGTATGTTCTCTGACCACAATGGAATGAAATAAAGACAAAACTGAGAAATTCAAAAATATGTAGAATTTAGTGAACTCTTAAATAACCAATGAGTCAAAGGGAAAGTTCACAAGATAAATTAGGAAATCCTTTGAGCTATATGAAAATAAAAATGCAACATACCAAAACTTATGGGCTGCCACTAAAGCACCAATTTTCAGGGAAATTAATAGTAAACACCTATATTAAGATAAAAAGATCTCAAGTCAATGATCTCCCACCTTAAAATACTGGTAAATGGGAAATTTATAGTAGCAAACACATTTTAAAAAGAGGGAGACTTCCAGTTTCTGGCCCAGCATGTAAGAAGCTTGGAAGTCACCATTCCATCCTAACAAGTAAAAAGCTGAACAAACTGAAAAATCAACAACTCTTCTTATATCCATAAGAGAAGTTAGGTCACAGGGAAAACCACTGTTCCTAAAATTAGACCAACAGATAATATAGAGAATTACAATTTACTGGAGCAGCAATCTCCTTGGGAACCAGTGCCAGGGTAGGGACACCTCGACTATAGTTTGATGAATTTCTGGAGGCTCAGTGTGGACAAGTCAGACTTAAAACCTCCAGGGGAACTCGTTCATCAGGGGAGGGGAGACCCTACACTTGTGAGTGTTATCTCCGGGATCTCTATCGGATTCTCAAAATGAATGTCAAAGAAAAATCCCGTCATGGTTCTGTCGGGGTGAAGGGAAAAGGAAGCATTTTGAAATATGCCAGAGCATTCTGTTCTCCTTAATAAGGTCTGGCCTTCAGACCAAAACCTAACTGCCCTGGGGAAGGGAAATACCCAACCCTAGTCCCGATTTACCATCCTGTCCCACCTAAGACGTGAGGAGAAAAAAAGCATGAGTGAAGTTCACCGTCCAGAAGCACAGGCTCACTAAAAGTCGGAGACATAATCATAGGAATAAAATGTTTTTGCTCCTCCCAAACCTTATCACAACACTACTAAAGCCTGTTTCCAACAGTTCCTCTTACCCAGTACATCATGCTCAGCTATCAAGAAAAAATTAAATGACAACAGTAAAAAAAAACAAAAAAACCCCCCACAATTTTAAGAGACAGAGCAAGCATAAAACCCAGACTCAGATATCACAGGGTGTCAGAATTATTAACTAGGATTTTTAAAACCATGATTATTATGTTAAGGGCTCTAATGGATAAAGTAGACCGCATACAAGAACAGGTGGGCAATGTAAGCAGAGATACCTAAAGTTTAGGAAAGAACAAAATAGATACTAGAGATCAAAAACACTGTAACACAGATAAAGAATACTTCTGATGGACTTATTAGTAGACTAGTAGACATGGATGAGGAAAGAATATCTGAGCTTAATGATATTGCAATAGAAACCCCCGAAACTGAAAAAGAGGGGAAAAAGCGGGGGGAGGGCTAAAAAAAATAAGCAGAAAATCCAAGAACTGTGGGACACCTATAAAAGGTGTAACATAAGCATGGTGGGAATACCAGAAGGAGAAAAGAGAAAGGAACGGAAGAAATATTTGAAACAATAATGACTGAAATTTTCCCAAAAATTGATATCAGATACCAAACCATGGATCCAGGAAATCTCAGAGAACACCAAGAAGGAAAAATGCCAGACAAAACAAAACACAGAAGCCTTCACTGAGGCCTATCATTTTCAAACTACAGAAAAATCAAAGAGAAAAAAATCCTGAAGGAAGCAGAAGGAAAAAATACCTTTCACTCTTCTGTAGGTAAGTTAAGAATTACAGACTTCTCCTCAGTAACCATGTGAACAAGAAGAGAATATAGTGAAATGAAAATGTTGGGAGAAAAAAGCCCACCAACCTAAAATGCTGTACCCTGGGGCATTACCCTTCAAAAGTGAAGGAGAGATAAAGGCCTTTTTGGACAAACAGAATTGAGGAAATATGTTGCCAGTAGACCTGCCTTGCAGTAAATGTTAAAAGTTCTTTAGAGTGAAAGAAAATAATGTAGGACGGAAAATTGGATCCAATAAGGAAAGAAGATCAGAGAAGAAATATGTAAAATAAAGACTTTTTTTCTTCATTGTTCTAAAGATGACAATTTCTTAATAAGAGCAATACCTTATTCGTCTATGTATGCTTGTGTGTGTACACACATATGCTTGTGTATGCTTATGTGTAAGTGAAATGAATGACAGCAATGATGCAAGGGATAGAAGAGAGAAATTAGGATTATTTTGTTATTATAAGGTATTTACAGTACCTGTGAAGCAGTACAGTGTTATTTGAAATTGGATTTGGGATTAGTTGTAAACGTATATTGCAAACTCTACAGCAAACTCTTAAAAAAAATAGTATAACTAATATGCTAGGAAAGAGAAAATGGAATCATAAAATGTTCAATTAAAGCCACAAATGACAGAAAAAATGTGGAAGACAAAAATAGGGACAAAGAAAAAGATAAATAGAAAAACAAATATTATTAACCCAACTATATCAATAGTCACTTTAAAGATTAGTGGTATACATATGCTGGTTAACAGAGATTGTAAGACTGGATTTTTACAAAAGACCCAACTGTGTTGTCTACAAGAAACCCACTTTAAATATAAAGACACATATAGATTAAATGTTAATCTTTAAAAAGATATACCATTCTAACACTGATCATAAAGAAACTGAGACTAGCTATATTAATTTCAGGCAGAGCTGACTTCAGAGCAAGGAAAGTTGTCAAAGATAAAAAGGAGGCTTACATAATCTAAGACATGACAATTTAATTTGCGTGTGCATTGAAACATCAGAATATGTGAGGCAAAAAATCAGACAGAACTGCAAGGAGAAATAAGTGAATCCACTATTATCATTGGTGACTTTAACACTCCTCTATCAGAAATGGAAAGATCCAGCAGGCAGAAAAATCAGTAAGGACAGTTGAACTCAACAGCACCATCAATCAATTAAGTATCATTGATATCTATAAACTACCTGATTGAACAACAGCAGATTACACAGTCTTCTCACATGGAACATTCACCAAGATAGAACACATTCTGGGCCATAAAATACACCTTAACAAATTTAAAAAGTAGAGATCATATACATGTCTGTTCTCAGACTACAGTGGAATCAAACTAGAAATCAATAACAAAAAGATAGCTGGAAAATCCCCGGAGATTAAACAACACATTCTTAATAACACATGAGTCAAAGAAGTCTCAAGAGAAATGTTTAAATATTTTCACTAAATGAAAATGAAAATACAACTTATCAAAATCTATGGGATGCACTACTATGTATAAAATAGATAACCAATAAGAGCCTACTGTATAGCACAGGGAATTCTACTCAATACTCTGTAATGACCTCTATGGGAAAAGAATCTAAAAAAGAGTGAATATTTGTATAAGTATAAATGATTCACTTTGCTGTACAACAGAAACCAACACAACTTTGTAAATCAACTATACGCCAATAAAAATTAATTTTAAAAAATGTATGGGATGCAGCAAAGGCAGTGCTTAAAAGGAAACTTACAGCACTGAATGCATATATTAGAAAGGAAGGTCTAAATAAATCATCCACCTTAGGAAAGTTGGACAAGAGAAAATTAAATCCAAACAAGCAGGAAAAAAAGAAATAATAATTATTAGAGCAGAAATCAATGAAACTGGAGGTAGGAAATCAATAGAGAGAGATCAACCAAACCAAAAGCTGGCTCTTAGAAAATATCAACAAATTTGATAAACCTCTAGCCAGGCTAAGAAAAAAAGAGAGACACAAACTATTTTACAGAAATGAAAGAGGAAGCATCACTACAGATTGTGGACATTAAAAGGATAATAAAGAAATAATATGAACAAATCTGTGCCTGCAAATTTGATAACCTAGGTGAAATGGATCAATTCCTTGAAAGACACAATCTGCTAAAACTCACACAAGAAACAGATAAATCTCAATAGGCCTCTTTCTATTGTATTATAAAATCAACAACTACTAATCTTCCAAAACAGAAAGCACCAGACACAGATGGGTTCACAGGTGAATTTCAGCAAACATTTAAGGAAGAAGTTACACTAATTCTCTACAATCTTTTTCAGAGGATGGAATCAGAGAGAATATTTCCTAACTCATACAATGAGACCAGCATTACCTTAAAGCCAAAAAAAAAAAAAGTACAAAAAAACGACAGACCAATATTTGTCATGAACATAGATGCAGAAATCCCCAACAAAATATTAGCAAATCAGTCCAGCAGTGTATTAAAATAATCATACAGCACAACCAAGTGAGATTTATCCCAGGTATGCAAGACTGTTTCAATATTCAAAAATCAATGTAATCACAGGCTAAAGAATTAAAATCACATAATGATATCAATGGATAGAGCAGAAAATGCATTTGACAAAATCCAACACCATTCATGATAAAAACTCTCAGGGAACTGAGATTAGAGGGGAATTTCCTCAATTTGATAAAAAATATCTACAAAAACCTACAGCTAATATCATACCTAATGGGAAGAAGTTTGAAGTTTCCCCATTAAGATCAAGAACAAGGCAAAGATGTCTGCCCCTCTCACCTTTGCTTTTCAACATCATATTGGAAGTCCTAGCAAACACAGAAAGAAAAGAAAATATACACAGATTGAGAAGGAAGAAGTAAACTTGTGTTTATCTGTAGATGACATAATTGTATAAAAAATCTGGAAGAATTGACAAAAACAAACAAGCAAATGAACAAAATAAAAAACCCTCCTGGAACTAATAAAAGTTTATAGCAAAATGCAGGATACAAGGTTAATACACAAAAGTCTATTGCCTTCCTATATACCAGCAATGAACAAGTAAAATTTGCAATTAAAGACATATAACCATTTACATTAGCTCACAATGAAATAGGCAAATCTAATAAGGTATGTACAAGATTTGAGGAAAACTATAAAACAGATGAAAGATATCAAAGAACTAAATAAATGGAGAGATATTCCATGTTCAGGATAGGGAGACTCAATACTGTTAAGATATTAGTTGATATAGATTTATAGGTTCAACTTGATTCACAGATTCATGAATTTAATTCATAAATTCAACACAATCCAAATCAAAATCCCAAAAACTTATTTTGTGGATATTGACAAACTAATTCTCAAATTTATATGAAGAGGAAAAAGGCTCAGAATAGCCAACACAATATTGAAGGAGAACAAAGTTGGAAGACTGATACTATGCAACTTCAAGACTTATGATAAAGCTACAGTAATTAAAACAGTGTGGTGTTGGTGGAGGAATAGACAAATCAATGGAATAGAATAGAGAGCCCAGATATAAACCCATATATGTATATGTATGTATGTATGTGTGTGTATAGTTAACTGATCTTTGACAAAAAAAGCAGAGGCAATATAATGGAGCAAAGATAATCTTTTCATCAAATGGTGCTAGAACAACTAGACATTCACATGCCACCCCCCAAAAAAAAACCAAATCCAGACACAGACCTTATACCTTTCACAAAAATTACCTCCAAATGGATTTGAGAACTAAATGTAAAACACAAAAGTCAAACTCCTAGAGGATAATATAGGAGGAAACCTAGATGACCTTGGGTATGGTGATGATGCAACACCAAAAGCACAATCCATAAGTGAAAGAATTGATAAGCTGGCCTTCATTAAAATTAAAAATGTTTGCTCTGTGAAAACAAATGACTCTTAAAACTCAATAATAAGAAAACTAAAAACCTGAGACTTCCTGGGGCACAGTGGTTAAGAATCCGCCTGCCAATGCAGGGGACATGGGTTCAATCCCTGGTCCAGGAAGATCCCACATGCTGCAGAGCAACTAAGCCCGTGTGCCACAACTGCTGAGCCTGTGCTCTAGAGCCCACGAGCTGCAACTACTGAGCCCCCGTGCCACAGCTACAGAAGCCTGTGTGCCTAGAGCCTGTGCTCCACAACAAGAGGAGCCACCACAATAAGAAGCCCACACACCACAATGAAGAGTAGCACCCACTTGCAGCAACTAGAGAAAGCCTGCATGCAGCAACGAAGACCCAATGCAGCCAAAAGAAAATAAATAAAAATAAATAATTTTAAAAAAAAAGAAGTGCTCGCTTCGGCAGCACATATACTAAAATTGGAATGATACAGAGAAGATTAGCATGGCCCGTGCGCAAGGATGACACGCAAATTCGTGAAGCATTCCATATTTAAAAAAAAACAAAAAAGAAAACAAACAACCCAATTAAAAGATGGGTCAAACACCTGAACAGACACCTTACCCAAGAAGACATACAGATGGTAAATAAGCACACAGAAATATGTTCCACATCACATGGCATGAGGGAAACGCAAATTAAAGCAATGAGATACCATTAGACACCTATTAGAATGGCCAAAATCCAAAACACAGCACCAAATGCTGGCAAAGATGTAGAGCAAGAGGAACACTCTTTCATTGCTGGTAATAATACAAAAGGGTGCAGCCAGTTTGGAAGACAGTTTGGCAGTTTCTTACTAAGCTAAGCATACTCTTACCATATGACCCAGAAATTGCACTCCTGGTATCTACCCAAATGAGTTGAAAACTTATTTCCACACAAAAGCCTGCACATGAACGGCTATAACACCTTTATTCATAATTGCTAAACTTGGAAGCAACCGAGATGTCTTCAGTAGGTGAATGGATAAATAAACTGTGGTATATTCAGACAATGGAATAGTATTTAGTGCTAAAATTAAATGAGCTATTAAGCCATGAAAAGACATGGAGGAAACTTAAATGCATGTTAGACAAAGTGAAAGAAACCAATCTGAAAAGGTTATATACTGTATGGTTTCAACTTTATATGACATTCTGGAAAAGGTAATATGCAGGCAATAAAAAGATGAGTGGTTGCCAGGGATTAAAGGGGAGGGAGGTATGAAAAGGTGAACCACAGAGGATTTTTAGGGCAGTGAAACTACAGATCTTCCTAGACTTAACAACAGGGTTACATCCTGATAAGATATTTTCAGTTCATTGTGGGTTTAAGTCGAAAATGCATTTAATGAACCTAACCTATCTAACACCATAGCTTAGCCTAGCCGAACTTAAATGTGCTCAGGACACACATTAGTCTGCAGTTGGGCAAAATCATCCAACACAAAGCCTATTGTATAATAAAGTGTTGAGGGCTTCCCTGATGGCGCAGTGGTTGAGAGTCCTCCTGCCGATGCAGGGGACACGGGTTCGTGCCCCGGTCTGGGAAGATCCCACATGCCACGGAGCGGCTGGGCCCGTGAGCCATGGCCTCTGAGCCTGCGTATCCAGAGCCTGTGCTCCACAACGGGAGAGGCCAAACAGTGAGAGGCCCCCGTACTGCAAAAAATAAAGTGTTGACTCTTTCATATAATTTATTGAATACTGTACTGGAAGTGAAAAAAAGTGAATGATTGTATGGGTACAGGTGGTTATAAGTGTATCAGTTGTTTACCCTAGTAATCATGTACTGACTGGAGCTGTGGCTCACTCCTGCTGCCCGGCAACACCAGAGAGTACTGGCCAACGTACCACTAGCCCAGGAAAAGATCAAAATTCAAAGCTCGGTTCCTACTGAATGCTTGTTTGCTTTTGCACCATTATAAAGTCAAAAAATCATTAAGTTGAACCATCATAAGCCAGGGACGTCAGTGTTCTGTATGATACTGTAATAGTGGTACATGTCATTATACCTGTATACATTATACATTTGTCCACATCCATAGAAAGAGCAACAGTAACAATGAACTCTAATGTAAACGATGGACTTTGGGTGATAATGATGTGTCAAGGCAGGTAGGTGATCAACTGTAACAAATATGCCACTCTGGTTGGGAATGTTGATAATGGGAGTGGCTATGCGTGAGTAGGAGCATGGAATATACGAGAAATCTCTGCACTTTACACTAAATTTTCCTGTGAACCTAAAACTGCTCTTAAAAACGTATATTTTTTTAAAAAGGGAAAATCTCACATTAATAAGCTAACTTTACATCTTAAGGAAGTCAGAAAGAAAGACAAGCTAAACCCAAATATAGCAGAAGGAACTAATAAAGATTAAAGCAGAGACAAATAAAATAGAAATTTTTTTAAAATAGAATTGATGATACCAAAAATGGTTCTTTGAGACTATTAACCAATTTGGCAAACTGTTAGCTAGATTGAGAAAGAGAGAAAAGATGAAAATAACTAATATCAGAAATGAAAGTGGGGATATTACTACTGACCTTACAGAATTAGGAAGGATTGTAAGATAATATTATGAACAATTATACACCAACAAATTAGATAACCTGGAAGAAATAGACAAATTCCTAGAAAATGCACAACTTACCAAACCACCTCAATAAGATATAGAAAATTTGAACATACCTTTATTGAGTAAAGAGGTTGAATTAGTAATAAAAAGCCTTCCAGGAAAGAAAATCCAAGACCATGTGGCTTTGCTGGTGAATTCTACCAAACGTTTAAAGAAGTAACACTAGTCCTTAACAAACTCTTCCAAAAAAAGAAGAGGAGGAAACAATTTCTAATGTATTCTATTAGAGATCATATTACCCTAATACCAAAGCCAGACAAAGGTACCTAAAGTACAAAAAAAATTGCAGACCAGTTGCAAAATCCTCAATAAAATACTAGTACATGGAATTGAACCACATATCAAAAGGATTATACACCATGACCAAGTAGGATTTATTCCAGGATGCAAGGACGGTTCAACATAAGAAAATCAATATAATACACCACAGTAATAGAACAAAGGAAAAAACTCACATGATCATCTTGATGCTGAAAAAGCTTTTGAAAATATCTAACATCCTTGCAGGATAATAACACTCAGAAAACTAGGAATAGAAGGGAACTTCCTCATTATGATTCATGTAAAACCTCAAAGCTAACTTCATATTCAATGGTAAAATTTTCTCCCCTAATAGCAGGAACAAGACAAGGAAGTCCACTTTCTCATCACTGCTATTCAACATTGTACTGGATGCTCTTGCCAGAGCAATTTGGCAAGAAAAAGGAAAGGCATCCAAACTGGAAAGGAAGAATCAATCTACCTCTCTTTACAGATGATATGCTCCTATAAATGGAATATCCCAAAGAATACACAAATAGAAAAAACCTACTACTAGAATAAATGAATTCAGCCAAGTTGCAGTTTACAAAACAAACACACAAACTCAGTTGTGTGTTGACAATATACTAGCAAGGAACAATCAGTAAAGCAATTAAGAAAATAATGCCATTTACAATAGCATCCAAAGAATAAAATACCAGGAATAAATTTATCCAAGGAAATGAGATACTTGTACACTGAAAACTATGCAACGTCACTGAAGTAAATTGATATTTATTTAAAAAATTGAAATACATCTCAAGTTCATGAATTATAATATACAATATTGTTAAGATGGCAATACTATCAAAAGCAATCTAGAGATTCAATATAATCCCTATAAAAATTCCAATGACCTTTTTTGCAAAAATGGAAAAAACCAATTCAAATTCACATGAAATTACAACTCAACAACAAAAGGCAAACAACCAATTTATAAATGGGCAAAGGACTTGAATAGATATTTCCTCAAAGAAGATACACAAATAGCCAACAAGCACATTAAATATGTTCACCATCATTAGCCATTAGGGAAATGTAAATCAAAATCACAATGAGATACCACTTCATACCCACTAGAATGACTATAATTAAAATTAAAAGAGAACAAGTGCTAGGATGTGTGTGGATTGAAACCCTTGTAAATCACTGATGAAATGTGAAATGTAAAATGGTGTAGCTGCCATGGAAAACAGTTTGTTGGTTCCTCAAAGCATTAAACATAGAAATACCGTATGACCCAGCAATTGAACTCTTAAGTATATTCCCCAAATAATTTAAAACAGCTATGCAAACAAATGTAAATGCATGTTCATAGCAGTATTATTCATTACAGCCAAAAGGTGGAAACAACCCAAATGTCCATCACTGGAAAAATGGATAAACAAGTTGCGATACATGCATACAATGCAATATTACTCAGACACAAGAAAAGAATGAAGTACTAACACATGCAACAACGTGGATGAACCTCAAAAGCATTATTCTAAGTGAAAGAAGACAAACACAAAGCTACATATTTTATGATTCCATTTATATGAAGTATCCAGGATAGGTAAATCCATAGAGCAGATTGGTAGTTGTGAGATGGTGGAAAAAGAGACCCTTATCTACCATTTGTTTTTCTTTTTTTTCTTGTATCTTTTGAAACTCTGTATTGAATCCTTCTTGACAATTTTTTTTTTTTACTTTTTAAAAATTGAATCATTACTGAACAAAATATATAATGAAAAGGAACTATACTGGAAAACCCACTGTGATTGGGACAGAAGCTGAATATTAGGGGATTTTAGGAATAAAATGAGACAGAAGGGGAAAAGTAAGGGATATGAATAATTTTAGAAAAACTTAGAAGGGACAGGAAAGCCACTCTTCAGGTTGTCAGTAGCAGGCTGGACTGTTTTCGTTGATGAGAATCTGAGGTACCCTGCAGAAGTCAGGACAGCCTCTAACATGGACTCTGTTTTCCCCACCACTTAGCTACATAGCTTGAACATTTTCCCATATCAGTACATACAGAGCTACCTCTCTCTTTAATGAATGCAAAGTATTCTATTGTACAGATGTTTCATATGAAAATGTTTCCTAATCAGGCACATGTGAAAGAGAAAACCCTCTGGACTCCCCTCTCTCTTTTTTTTTTAAATATTTATTTATATATTTGGTTGCACCAGGTCTTAGTTGCAGCAGGCGTGCTCCTTAGTTGCGGCTTGTGGGCTCCTTAGTTGTGGCATGTGAACTCTTAGTTGCAGCATGCATGTGGGATCTAGTTCCCTGACCAGGGATTGAACTCGGGTCCCCTGCATTGGGAACACAGAGTCTTAACCACTGTGCCACCAGGGAAGTCCTGTGGACTCCCCTTTCTTTTTAACACACCCCCAAATCTTTATTTTATGAAGGACTTGCCCTGTGTCATCAGTTCCACAAGAAATAAAATGTGGACTGCTCTGGGCCAGCAACCTCAGCAATGTTCTTTTTTTTTCTCTTTCATAAAAGAAGAGGAAACCAAATCTCTAAATGAGATCTCCAAGTAAAAACAAACAATATTGAGCAAAGTGCCAGATATTCTGAGCTCATAAAATGTAAAGCACAGATTACACATTATGAAATAGCCTTGAGAGCTATCTTAACTTTTTAATTGTCTGATAAAAAACATGACTGAATATACCATTTCCACTGAGAAGTCAGAGGCTGGGAATGAAAATCCCCACTGACTGCACTCAGGACTTCAGCAGGAAGTCTGCCCATGAGCCTTTGGGAGGGTCACCTGAAGATCTTTCCACTGGGCCCGCAGGCACCCCCCAGTGCCCTGAGTGCTAAACCCACACTTCCCCCCACCCCCAAGTCTGAAGGTGACTCTTTGTGTGTGTTTCTGAGTGCAATGGCCAGAGTGTTCTCAGAAAAATCAGACCAGGGTCTGTTGGCAAGAGAGAAACCACAAACTTGGGTGGTAGTGCCACTTTGTGGCAAACAAAGAGGTTTCCAAAGGTCAACCTGATGAGTTGTAAGAACCAGCGAAGGCATGAAAGCTTAAAAATTCCACCACAAGAGGGAATAAGGAGTGTGGAGCAGATGTACCCATACAAGGTCAGAGAAAATCTAGATATAACAGGACCAATGAACCCACCTGAAGGCAACTGGTAAAGATTTGAGGGGTTCCACTACTTCAGTGCAAAAGCCACAATGCAAACCTCCAAGGAACGTGAGAAATATCATCACCAAAAGAAAACAATCCTCCAAAAACTGAATTCAATGACATGGAATTTTGAGATCTAGCTGATAAAGAGTTTGAAATAGCAGTTTTGAGGAAACTCAAGTGAACTACAAAAAAATGCAGAAAGACAATGAAATGAGGAAAACACATGAAAAATGAGAAATTTAACAAAGAGATAGAAATCATAAAAAAGGACCAAACAAATTCTGGAGCTGAAGAATTCAATGAATAAAATGAGAAATGCAATATAAAATATCTACAGCAAAGTAGACCAAATGGAAGGTAGAATAAGTGAGCTAGAGGATAGGAATTTTGAAATAATGCAGTTAGGGGAGAACAAAGAAAAAAGAATGAAGAAGAATGAAGAAAGCCTACATGATCCATGGGAATCCATCAAATGTACAAATATTAAAATAATTAGTATTTCAGAAGGAGAAGAGAGGGAGAAAGTGGTAAAAAGTTTAATAGCTGAAAAATTCTCAAACTTTGGAAAGACTTGGGCATCCAATTCATGAAGCTAATAGATCACCCTATTTTTTCAATGAAAAAAAAAAGTACTTCTGTAAGATACACTATAATGAAAATGTCAAATATCAGAGAGAATCTTAAAAGCAGCCAGAAGGAAAAAAAGATTATAACTTACAAGGAACCCCCCATTAGGCTATCAGTGTATTTCTCAAAAGAAACCCTACAGACCAGGAGAGAGTGAAAATGGCATATTCAAAATGTTGGAAGAAAAAATTTCCAACCAAGATAATTTATCCAAAGTTACACTTCAGACATGAAGGAAAAAATAAAGGCTTTTCTAGATAAACAAAAACTGAGGGAGTTATCACCACTAGACCTGCCTTGCAAGAAATGCCGAAAGGAATTATTCAAACTGAAATGAAAAGATGCTAATTAGTGACATGAAAACATATGAAAGTATACAGAACACTGGTGGATATACAGTCATATTTAGAAAACTCTAATTCTGTAATAAGGTGGTATGTTAACCAGTTACCTATAGTACAAAGATTATACGAAAAGATTATTTTAAAATATATAGTTATATATTTTTGTAGCTGTATCTACTATAATTTGTTAATGAACATAAAATATACAAAGAGGTAAATTGTGATGTCAAAAATGTAAAGGGAGGGAGTAAAATTTTGGAACTCCTGTGTGTGATTGAAGTTAAGTTGCTATCAGCTTAAAATGAACTGCTTTATTTATGTTTTACGTAAGCCTCATGGTAACCACAAAGCAAAAACCTATAGGAGATTCACAAAAGATAAAGAAAGGGGAAACAGAGCATATCACCATGGAATGACCAGTTGACAAAAGTAGGCAGAAACAAGAAAAAAAATACATTGGAACTACAAAACTGTGAGAAGTTATTAAGATGGCATTAGTAAGTCCTTACACATCAATAATTACTCTAAGTGTAAGTGGATTGAATTCACCCATCAGAAAGGTACAGAGTGGCTGGATGGATTTTAAAAAATATATGACCCAACCATAAGCTGCCTATAAGAGACTCACTTCAGGGTTAAGGACACACATAGGATCAAAATGAAGAGACAGTAAAAAGTATTCCATGCAAGTGGAAACCAAAAGAAAGCAGGGGTAGCTATCTACCTCTCTATCACACAAAATAGACTTTAAGCCAAAAGAGGTAATAAGAGATAAAGAAGGTGATCATATATGATAAAAGGGTCAATTCATCAAGAAGATCATAAATATATATGCACCCAACATTGGAGCATCTAAATATATTAATCAAATACTGACAGATCAGACAGGAAAAACAGACAATACAATAATAGCAGCAGACTTCAATACCCCACTCTCAGCAATGGAAAGATAATCCAGACAGAAAGAAAACATTGGACTGGACTCATATATTAGATGAAATGGACCTACAAAACATTTATAGAACATTCCATCCAACAGTAGCAGAATACATATTCTACTAAAGAGCACAAGAAATATTCTCCAGGATAGATCATATGACAGGTTACAAAACAAATACTAGCAACCTTAAGAAGATTAAAATTATACCATCTTTTCAAACCACAATGGATGAAACTAGAAATAAAAAACAAGAGGACAACTGGAATGTTTGTAAGCATGTGGAAACAACACATTCCTGAACAAGAAATGGGTCATAAAGAAAAAAAAAATCTCAAAACAAATGAAAATGACAACACAACACATCAAAATCTATGGGATGTTACAAAAGCAGTTCTGAGAGAATTTTATAGTAATAAATGCATATACTAAGAAGATAGGAAGCTCTCAAATAAACAGCCTAACTTCACACTTCAAGGAACTAGAAAAAGAACAAGGAAGCCCAAAGTTAGCAGAAGGAAGGAAATAAAGATCAGAATGGAAAATAATGAAATAGAGAACAGAAAAGATTAACAAAACTAAGAACTCAGTTTTTGATAAGAAAAATGAAACTGACAAACTTTTAACTAGACTAAGAGACTATCGTGAATACTTACATGCCAACAAATTGGATACCTAGAAGAAACAGATAAATTTCTAGATACATACAGCCAAGACAATCAGGAAATAGAAAATCTGAACAGACCAATAATGCAAGTAAGGCAATTGAATCAGTAATCAAGAGCCGTCCAACACAGACAAATATAGGACCAAATAGCTCTACTGGTGAATTCTACCAAACATATAAAGGAGAATTAATGCCAGTCCTACTCAAACTTTCAAAAAATAAAATCAAAGAAGAATCACTTCCAAACTCATTTTATGAAGCTACCATTACCCTGATACCAAAGCCAGATAAGGACACTACAAGAAAAAACTACAAACCAATATCCCTTATAAATATACATGCAAAAATTCTCAACAAAATATTAAGAAATCTAATTCAACAACACATTAAAAGGGTGATACACCATGACCAAGTGGGATTTATCCCTGGGATGCAAGGATGGTTCAAAATATGTAAATCAATAAATGTGATACACCACATTAATAAAATGAAAGATAAAAATCATGATCATCTCAATTGATGCAGAAAAAGCATTCAACAAAATACATTTTTTTCAAGATAAAATCTCCACAAATTATTTATAGAGGGTATGTACCTCAACATAATAAAGGCCATATATGACAAGCCAACAGCCAACATCATGATCAGTGGTGGAAGATTGAAAGTTTTTCCTGTGAGATCAGGGACAAGACAAGGATGCTCACACTCACCACTTTTATTCAACACAGTACTAGAAGTCCCAGCTAAAGCAATTATGCAAGAAATAAAAAGGCATTCATTGAAAAAGGAAGTGCCGAGATTGGTTCAAGATGGCGGATTAGGACGTGCTCTCATTCCCTCCTGTGAGAGCACCGGAATCACAACTAACTGCTGAACAATCATCAACAGGAAGACACTGTAACTCACTAAAAAAGATACGCCACATCCAAAGACAAAGGAGAAGCCACAATGAGACGGTAGGAGGGGCACAATCACAATCAAATCAAATCCCATAACTGCTGGGTGGGTGACTCACAAACTGGAGAAAATTTATACCACAGAAGTCCACCCACTGGAGTGAAGGTTCTGAGCCCCACATCAGGCTTCCCAACCTGGGGATCCAGCAACGGGAGGAGGAATTCCTAGAGAATCAGACTTTGAAGGCTAGTGAGATTTGATTGCAGGACTTTGACAGGACTGGGGGAAACAGAGATTCCACTCTTGAGGGGCACACACAAAGTAGTGTGTCCATCGGGACCCAGGGGAAGGAGCAGTGACCCCATAGGAGACTGAGCCAGACCTGCCTGCTACTGCTGGAGGGTCTCCTGCAGAGGCGGGAAGTGGCTGTGTCCCACAGTGAGGACAAGGACACTGGCAGCAAAAGTTCTGGGAAGTACTCCTTGGTGTGAGCCCTCCCAGTGTCTGCCATTAGCTCCACCAAACAGGCTGGGTAGGCTCCAGTGTTGGGTCACTTCAGGCCAAACAACAAACAGGGAGGGAACTCAGCCCTGCCCATCAGCAGACAAGCGGATTAAAGTTTTACTGAGCTCTGCCCACAAGAACAACAGCCAGCTCTACCCACCACCAGTCACTGCCATCAGGAAACTTGCACAAACCTCTTAGATAGCCTCATCCACCAGAGGGCAGACAGGAGAAGCAAGAAGAACTACAATCCTGCAGGCTGTGAAACGAAAACCACATTCACAGAAAGACAGACAAAATGAAAAGGCAGAGGGCTATGTACCAGATGAAGGAACAAGATAAAACCCCAGAAAAACAACTAAATGAAGTGGAGATAGGCAACCTTCCAGAAAAAGAATTCAGCATAATGACAGTGAAGATGATTCAGGACCTTGGAAAAAGAATGGAGGCAAAGAGCGAGAAGAAGCAAGAGATGTTTAACAAAAACCTAGAAGAATTAAAGAACAGACAAACATAGATGAACAATACAATAAATAAAATGAAAACTACACTAGAAGGAATCAATAGCAGAATAACTGAGGCAGAAGAACGGATAAGTGACCTGGAAGACAGAATGGTGGAATTCACTGCTGTGGAACAGAATAAAGAAAAGACAATGAAAAGAAATGAAGACAGCCTAAGAGACCTCTGAGACAATATTAAACGCAACAACAGTTGCATTATAGGGGTCCCAGAAGGAGAAGAGAGAGAGAAAAGACCCGAGAAAATATTTGAAGAGATTATAGTCAAAAACTTGCCTAACATGGGAAAGGAAATAGCCACCGAAGTCCAGGAAGCACAGAGAGTCCCATACAGGATAAACCCAAGCAGAAACACGTGGAGGCACACAGTAATCAAATTGGCAAAAATTAAAGACAAAGAAAAATTATTGAAAGCAGCAGGGAAAAACAACAAATAACATACAAGGGAACTTCCATAAGGTTAACAGCTGATTTCTCAGCAGAAACTCTACAAGCCAGAAGGGAGAGGCATGACATATTTAAAGGGATGAAAGGGAAGAACCTGTTACAACCAAGATTACTCTACCCGGCAAGGATCTCATTCAGACTTGATGGAGAAATCAAAAGCTTTACAGACAAGCAAAAGCTGAGAGAATTCAGCACCACCAAACCAGCTGTACAACAAATGCTAAAGGAACTTCTCTAAGTGGGAAACACAAGAGAAGAAAAGGACCTACAAAAACAAACCCCAGGGCTTCCCTGGTGGTGCAGTGGTTGAGAGTCCACCTGCTGATGCAGGGGACACGGGTTCATGCCCTGGTCCAGGAAGATCCCACATGCGGTGGAGCGGCCGGGCCCATGAGCCATGGCTGCTGAGCCTGCGCGTCTGGAGCCTGTGCTCTGCAACGGGAGAGGCCACAACAGTGAGAGGCCCGCGTACCGCAAAAATACAAAACAAAAAAACCCCAAAACAATTAAGAAAATGGTAATAGGAATACACATATTGATAATTACCTTAAATGTGAATGGATTAAATGCTCCAACCAAAAGACACAGGCTTGCTGAATGGATACAAAAACAAGACCCATATATATGCTGCCTACAAGAGATCAAATTCAGACCTAGGGACACATACAGACTGAAAGTGAGGGAATGGAAAAAGATATTCCATGCAAATGGAAATCAAAAGAAAGCTGGAGTAGCAATACGCATATCAGATAAATGGGACTTTAAAATAAAGGATGCTACAAGAGACAAGGAAGGACATTACATAATGATCAAGGGATCAATCCAAGAAGAAGATATAACAATTATAAATATATATGCACCCAACATAGGAGCACCTCAATACATAAGGCAACTGCTAACAGCTATAAAAGAGGAAATCGACAGTAACACAATAATAGTGGGGGACTTTTAACACCTCACACCAATCGACAGATCATCCAGACAGAAAATAAATAAGGAAACACAAGCTTTAAAGGACACAATAGATCAGATAGATTTAATTGATATTTATAGGACATTCCATCCAAAAACAGCAGATTACACTTTCTTCTCAAGTGCACATGGAACATTCTCCAGGACAGATCACATCTTGGGTCACAAATCAAGCCTCAGTAAATTTAAGAAGATTGAAATCATATCAAGCATCTTTTCTGACCACAACATTATGAGATTAGAAAACAATTACAGGGAAAAAAACATAAAAAACACACACACGTGGAGGCTAAACAATACATTACTAAATAACCAAGAGATCACTGAAGAAATCAAAGAGGAAATCAAAAAATACCTAGACTTTGTTATAAAGCAGAAACTAACACACCATTGTAAAGCAATTATACTCCAATAAAGATGTTAAAAAAATACCTAGAAACAAATGACAATGAAAATACAATGATCGAAAACCTATGGGGTGCAGCAAAAGCAATTCTAAGAGGGAAGCTTATAGCAATACAAGCCTACATCAAGAAACAGGAAAAATCTCAAATAAACAAGCTAACCTTACACCTAAAGAAACTAGAGAAAGAAGAACAAACAAAACCCAAAGTTAGCAGAAGGAAAGAAATCATAAAGATCAGAGCAGAAATAAATGAAATAGAAACTAAGAAAACAATAGCAAAGATCAATAAAACTAAAAGCTGGTTCTCTGAGAAGATAAACAAAATTGATAAAACATTAGCCAGACTCATCAAGAAAAAGAGGGAGAGGACTCAAATCAATAAAATTAGAAATGAAAAAGGAGAAGTTACAACAGACACTGCAGAAATACAAAGCATCCTAAGAGACTACTACAAGCAACTGTATGCCAATAAAATGAACAATCTGGAAGAAATGGACAAATTCTTAGAAAGGTATAGCCTCTTAAGACTGAACCAGGAAGCAATAGAAAATATATACAGACCAATCACAAGTAATGAAATTGAAACTGTGATTAAAAATCTCCCAACAGGTCTTCCCTGGTGGCACTGTGGTTAAGAATCCTCCTGCCAATGCAGGGGACACAGATTCTAGCCCTGGTCCGGGAAGATCCCACATGCTGCGGAACAGCTAAGCCCGTGCACCGCAACTACTGAGCCTGCGCTCTAGAGCCTGTGAGCCACAAATGCTGAAGCCTGCGAGCCACAACTACTGAAGCCCACGTGCCTAGAGCCCATGATCCACAACAAGATAAGCCACTGCAGTGAGAAGCACGTGCACTGCAACGAAGAGTAGCCCCAGCTCGCCGCAACTAGAGAAAGCCCACACACAACAACAAAGACCCAATACAGCCAAAAATAATAAATAAATAAAATACATAAATTAAAAAAAATCTTCCAACAAACAAAAGTCCAGGACCAGATGGCTTCACAGGTGAATTCTATCAAACATTTAGAGAAGAGCTAACACACATCCTTCTCAAACTCTTCCAAAAATTTGCAGAGGAAGGAACACTCCCAAACTCATTCCATGAGGCCACCATCACCGATACTAAAGCCAGACAAAGATACCACACAAAAAAGAAAATTACAGACCAATACCACCGATGAATATAGATGCAAATATCCTGAACAAAATACTAGCAAACAGAATCCAAAAACACATTAAAAGGATCATACACCTTGATCAAGTGGGATTTATTCCAAGGATGCAAGGATTCTTCAATATACACAAATCAATCAATGTGATACACCATATTAACAAATTGAAGAATAAAAACCATATGATCATCTCAATAGATGCAGAAAAAGCTTCTGACAAAATTCAACATCGACTTATGATAAAAACTCCCCAGAAAGTGGGCATACAGGGAACCTACCTCAACATAATAAAGGCCATATATGACAAACCCACAGCAAACATCATTCTCAATGGTGAAAAACTGAAAGCATTTTCTCTAAGATCAGGAACAAGACGAGGATGTCCACTCTCACCACTGTTATTCAACATAGTTTTGGAAGTCCTAGCCATGGCAATCAGAGAAGAAAAAGAAATAAAAGGAATACATATTAGAAAAGAAGAAGTAAAACTGTCACTGTTCACAGATGACATGATATTATACATAGAGAATCCTAAAGATGCTACTAGAGCTAATCAATGAATTAGGTAAATTTGCAGGATACAAAATTAATGCACAGAAATCTCTTGAATTCCTATACACCAATGATGAAAAATCTGGAAGATAAATTAAGGAAACACTCCCATTTACCACTGCAACAAAAAGAATAAAATACCTAGAAGTAAACCTACCTTGTGAGACAAAAGACCTGTTTGCAGAAAATGAAAAGACACTGATGAAAGAAATCAAAGATGTTACAAACAGATGGAGAGATATACCATGTTCTTGGTTTGGAAGAATCAATACTGTGAAAATGACTATACTACCCAAAGTAATCTACAGATTCAATGCAATCCCTATCAAATTACCAATGGCATTTTTCACAGAACTAGAACAAAAAATTTTAAAATTTGTATGGAGACACAAGAGACCCTGAAGAGCCAAAGCAGTTTTGAGAAAGAAAAATGGAGCTGGAGGAATCAGACTCCCTGACTTCAGACTATACTACAAAGCTACAGTAATCAAGATGATATGGTACTGGCAAAAAAACAGAAATATAGATCAATGGAACAGGATAGAAAGCCCAGAGATAACCTCACGCGCCTATGGTCAACTAATCCATGACAAAGGAGGCAAGGATATACAATGGAGAGAAGACAGTCTCTTCAGTAAGTGGTGCTGGGAAAACTGGACAGCTACCATGTACAAGAATGAAATTAGAACACTCCATAACACCATACATAAAAATAAACTCAAAATGGATTAGAGACCTAAATGTAAGACCGGACACTATAAAACTCTTAGAGGAAAACATAGGAAGAACACTCTGACATAAATCACAGCAAGATCTTCTTTGATCCACCTCCCAGAGTAATGGAAATAAAAACAAAAATAAACAAATGGGACCTAATGAAACTTAAAAGCTTTTGCAAAGCAAAGAAAACTACAAACAAGACAAAAAGACAACCCTCAGAATGGGAGAAAATATTTGCAAATGAATCAAGGGACAAAGGATTAATCTCCAAAATATATAAACAGCTCATGCAGCTCAATATTAAAAAAACAAACAACCCAATCCAAAAATGGGCAGAAGACTTAAACAGACATTTCTCCAAAGAGGACATAGAGATGGCCAAGGAGCACATGGAAAACTGCTCAATATCACTAATTATTAGAGAAATGCAAATCAAAACTACAACGAGGTATCACCTCACACCAGTTAGAATGGCCATCATCAGAAAATCTACAAAGAACAAATGCTGTAGAGGGTGTGGAGAAAAGGGAACACTCTTGCACTGTTGGTGGGAATGTAAATTGATACAGCCACTATGGAGAACAGTATGGAGGTTCCTTAAAAAACTAAAAATAGAATTACCATATGATCCAGCAATCCCCCTACTGGGCATATACCCAGAGAAAACCATAATTCAAAAAGACACATGCACCCCAGTGTTCATTGCAGCACCATTTACAATAGCCAGGTCATGGAAGCAACCTAAATGCCCATCAAGAGATGAATGGATATAGAAGATGTGGTACATATATACAATGGAATATTACTCAGCCATAAAAAGGAACGAAATTGGGTCATTTATAGAGACGTGGATGAATCTAGAGACTGTCATACAGAGTGTAGTAAGTCAGAAGGAGGAAGAGAAATATCGTATATTAATGCATATAGGCAGAACCTAGAAAAATTGTACAAATGAACTGGTTTGCAGGGCAGAAATTGAGACACAGATGTAGAGAACAACCATATGGACACCAAGGAGGGAAAGCAGGGCCAGGGGGGTGGTGGTGATAGTGGGATGAATTGTGATATTGGGATTGACATATATACTCTAACATGTATAAAATGGATAACTAATAAGAACCTGCTATATAAAAAAATAAAATAAAATTCAAATATTCCTAAAAGAAAAAGGAAGAAGAAAAATTGTCAATATTTATAGATGATATGTATTACCTCTTATAAAGAAAATTCTGGGACTTCCCTGGCAGTCCAGTGGTTAACAATTCATGTTTCCACTGCAGGGGGCACTGGTTCGATCCCTGGTTGGGGAATCAAGATCCCGTATCCTGCAGTGTTGCCAAAAAAAAAAAAAATCCTGAAGAGTCAACCAAAAAACTGTTGGAACTATATGAAATCAGTAACATTGCAGGATACAAAACAAAGAAAAAAAAAACCCAACATACAGAGATCAGTTATGTTTCCTCTGATAAAGGAAATCAAAGATTATTCAAAGAATGGAAAGATATCCCATGCTCTTGGATTGGAAGAATTAATATAGTTAAAATGGCATACTACCCAAAGCAATCTACAGATTTTTTTAAAACATCTTTATTGGGGTATAATTGCTTTACAATGGTGTGTCAGTTTCTGCTTTATAACAAAGTGAATCAGTTATACATAGCAATCTACAGATTTAATGTGATCCTTATCAAGTTACCCATGACATTTTTCACAGAACTAGATCAAATAATCCTAGCATTTATATAAAACCACAAAACACCCAGAATTGCCAAAGCAATCCTGAGGAAAAAAGGATAAAGTCTGGAGGCATAACCCTTCCAGACTTCAGAGTAATCAAGGCAGCACGGCATTGGCACAAGAGCAGACATACAGATCAATGGAACAGAATAGAGAGCCCAGAAATAAACCCAAACACCTATGGTCAATTAATCTTCGACAAAGGAGGCAAGAATATACAATGGAGAAAAGACAGTCTCTTCAGCAAGTGGTGTTGGGAAAGCTGGACAGTCACATGTAAATCAATGAAGTTAGAATACTCCCTCACAGCATACACAAAAATAAACTCAAAATGGCTTAAATATAAGACGTGACACCATAAAACTCCTAGACGAGAACATATGCAAAACATTCTTTGACATAAATCATAGCAATATATTCTTAGGTCCATCTACCAAGGCAGAAGAAATAAAAGAAAAAATAAACAAATGGGACCTAATCAAACTTAGAAGCTTTTGCACAGCAAAGGAAACAAACAAAAGGATAATCTATGAACTGGGAGAAAATATTTGCAAACAATACAACTGACAAGGACTTAATTTCCAAAATACACAAATAGCTCACACAACTCAATATCAAAAAACCAGGGCTTCCCTGGTGGCACAGTGGTTGAGAGTCCGCCTGCCGATGCAGGGGACGCAGGTTCGTGCCCCAGTCCGGGAAGATCCCACATGCCGCGGAGCGGCTGGGCCCGTGAGCCATGGCCGCTGAGCCTGCGCGTCCGGAGCCTGTGCTCCGCAACAGAAGAGGCCGCAACAGTGAGAGGCCCGCATACCGCAAAACAAACAAACAAACAAAAAAACCCAAAGAACCCAATCAAAAAATGGGCAGAAGACCTCAATAGACATTTCTCCAAAGAAGACATACAGATAGCCAACAAGCACATAAAAAGATGCTTAATATCTCTAATTATTAGAGAAATGCACATCAAAACTACAGTGAGGTATCACCTCACACCAGTCAGAATGGCCATCATCAAAAAGTCTACAAATAATAAATGCTAGAGAAAAGGAAACCCTCCTACACTGTTGGTGGGAATGTAAATTGGTGCAGCCACTGTGGAAAACAGTATGGAGGTTCCGTAAAACACTAAAAATAGAGTTAACATATGATCCAGGAATCTCAGTCCTGTGCATAAATCCAGAGAAAACTATACTTTGAAAAGATACATGTACCCCAGTGTTCATAGCAACACTATTTATAATAGCCAAGACAAGGAAGCAACCTAAATGTCCATCAACAGATGAATGAATAAAGAAGATGTGGTGTATATATATACAATAGAATATTACTCAGACATAAAAAAATGAAATAATGCCATTTGCAGCAACATGGATGGACCTAGAGATTATTATACTAAGTGAATTCAGACAGAGAAAGACAAATATTATATGAGATCACTTATATGTGGAATCTAAAAAAAAAAACAGTACAAATGAACTTATTTATGAAGCAGAAACAGACTCACAGACATGGAAAACAAACTTACGGTTACCAAAGGGGAAGGGGGGGAGGGAAAAATTAGGAAGATGGGATTAACAGATACACACTACCATAAATAAATAGATAAACAAGTATTTACTGTATAGAACAGGGAACTGTATTCAACATCTTGTAATAACCTAGAATGGAAATGAATCGAAAAAAATATACACACACATATATGTATCTATCTCTCTATATATAAATAAAACAAAATCACTTTGCTGTACACCTGAAACTAACACAATATCGTAAATCAACTATACTTCAATAAATAATATTTAAAAATCAGTTATGTTTCTATATACTAACAATGAAATATGTGAATAAGAAATAAAGAAAATTATCCCAGTTACAACAGTATCAAAAACAATACCGAGGAATAAATTTAAGGAAATGAAAGAGCTGGACAGAAAAACCCAAGACTTTGATAAAAGAAATGGAAGACAGTGTGAAAAATGGAAAGAGATACTATGTTCATGGATCAGAAGAAATAATATTGTTAAAGTGTCCATACCACCCAAAACCATCTATAGATTTAATGCAATTCTATCAAAATTCCAATGGCATATTTCACAAAAATACAAACAACAATCTTAAAATTTTCATGGAACCACATAAGACTCTGAACAGCCAAAGCAACCCTGAGAAAGAAGAAAACTGGAGGTATCACGCTTCCTTATTTCAAACTATACTACAAAGTTATAAGAATTATATCACGGGCTTCCCTGGTGGCGCAGTGGTTGAGAGTCCGCCTGCGGATGCAGGGGACACGGGTTCGTGCCCCGGTCCGGGAAGATCCCACATGCCGTGGAGTGGCTGGGCCCGTGAGCCATGACCGCTGAGCCTGGGCGTCCGGAGCCTGTGCTCCACAACGGGAGAGGCCACAACAGTGAGAGGCCCACGTACCGCAAAAAAAAAAAAAGAATTATATCAGTATGGTGCTAGCATAAAAAACAGACACATAGACCAATGGAATTGAATAGAGAGCTCAGAAATAACCCCCTGCATGTCCGGTCAACTACTTGACAGGGCGTCAGAACACTGAGTGGGGAAAGGATAATCCCTTCAACAAATGGTGTTTCAAAAACCTGTAAAAAAAAAAGAAATTGGATCCTCACCTTACGCAACTCACCAAAATAAACTTGAAATACTGTTAAGTCCCCTACAGACGAACCTTCAAGTTGTGAACTTTCAAAGATGGGAATGGGGGCTTCCCTGGTGGCGCAGTGGTTGAGAGTCCGCCTGCCGATGCAGGGGACACGGGTTCGTGCCCCAGTCCGGGAAGATCCCACATGCCGCGGAGCAGCTGGGCCCGTGAGCCATGGCCGTTGAGCCTGCGCGTCCGGAGCCTGTGCTCCACAATGGGAGAGGCCACAGCAGTGAGAGGCCCCACGTACGGCAGAAAAAAAAAAAAAAAAAAAGATGGGAATGTGCCCAGAGAGAGGACGAAGAGAGACAAGAGGAAGAAGTAACTGAAGAACCGAAGAGATTCATGACACAGTAAGTGGCAAGGGGATTTTCTTTATTTAAGGAGGCCCTGTTTGTTTTTGAGGCACAGGACTCCAATGTAGAATGGTATATGAAGGTTGCAGCAGCCGTTCAGAATGCAATCCAGTGCTACCATGTCATCTATGACGAGGAAAAAAAAGCTACCACTCAGACATCACTGGATTGTTTTTTCAAGAGGGTAGATGGACTTGAGTCCGGCAAGGTACTAGAACATGTGCCATCCACATCTGGCATGAGTGAAATGGCAGCTTGCCCTCCATCGCCTATTGCTGACAATCCTGCAGCTCTACCATCTCCCACCTTCTCTCCCTCCTCCAGTGAGTAACGCTTCTTTCCTGTTCCCTCGATGCCAGCCCCTGGATGCCAGCTGTTGTACTGGACTGCTGTACTTTTCAAGGTACTGCACTGTAAGATTTTAAATGTTTTATTTTTTGTGTTTGTTGTTTACATATTATTTGTGTGAAAAGTATTAGAAACCTATTACAGTACATTACTATATAGCTGATTGTGTTAGTTGGGTACCTTTGGCTAATTTGTTGGACTTACAAACAAATTGGACTTTATGAACGTGCTCCTGGAATGGAACTTGTTTGTAGGTAGGATTAAAGACTTAAACATAAGATCTGATACTGTAAAACTCCTAGAAGAAAACATAGGGCAGAAGGTCCTTGACATTAGTCTTGGCAACAATTTTTTTGGAGAGGACACCAAAAGCACAAGAAACAAAGGCAAAAGTCAAGAAGTGGGACTACATCAAATTAAAAAGCTTCTGCATAGGGGCTTCCCTGGTGGCACAGTGGTTAAGAGTCCGCCTGCCAATTCAGGGTACACGGGTTCAAGCCCTGGTCCAGGATGATCCCACACGCCATGGAGGAGCTAAGCCCGTGCACCACAACTACTGAGCCTGCGCTCTGGAGCCCACGAGTCACAGCTACTGAGCCTGTGTGCCACAACTACTGAAGCCTGCATGCCCAGAGCCTGTGCTCCACAACAAGAGAAGCTGCCTCAATGAGAAGCCCGCTCACCACAAAGAAGAGTAGGCCCCACTTGCCGCAACCAGAGGAAAGCCTGCGCGCGGCAATGAAGACCCAATGCAGCCAAAAATAAATAAATAAATAAAAATTAAAAAATTAAAAAATAAAATAAAATAAAAAGTTTCTGCACAGCAAAAGAAACCATCAACAAAATGAAAAAATAACCTATGGAGTAGGAGAAAATATTTACAAACCATATATCAGATAAGGGGTTAATATCCAAAATATATTTAAAAAATCATACAACTCAATAACAAGAAAACAAACAGTCCAATTTAAAAAATGGGCAGAGGAGCTGAATAGACATTTTTCCAAATGTCCAAAGAAGACATCTGAGTGGCCAAGAGGCACATGAAAAGGTGCTCATCACTAATCATCAGGGAAATGCAAATCAAAACCACAATGAGGTATCACCTTATACCTGTTAAATTGGCTATCACCAAGGAGACAAGAGATAACAAATGTTGGCAAAGATGTAGAGATAAGGGGACCCTCTTACACTCTTGGTAGGAATGTAAATTGGTGCAGCCACTATGGAAAACAGTATGGAGTTTTCTCAAAAAAATAAACATAGAACTACCATATGATCCAGCAATCCCACTTCTAGGTATAGATCCAAAGGAAATGAAAACAGGGTATCAAAAACATATCTGTGCTCTCATGCTTATTGCAGCATTATTCACAATAGCCAGGATATGAAAGCACCCTAAGTGTCTGTCAATGGATAAAGAAGATGAGATATACACATGTACCTTATATACTATGTATACAAACACACAATGGAATATTATTCAGCCAAGAGAAATAAGGAAATCCTGCCATTTCAACAACATGGATGGATCTTGAGGGCATTATGCTGAGTGAGATAAGCCAGACAAATATTATAATATATGATATCACTTACATGTGCACTCTAAAAAAGCCAAACTTATTTAAAAAAAAAGAGTAGAATGGTGGTTACCAAGGGCTAGTGGGTGGGGGAATCTGGGAGATGTTAAAGGGTATAACCCTGGAAGTAGAAGATGAATAAGCTCTGGTGATCTAATACACAGTACAGGGATTATAGTCAACAATTCCGTATTACATGAAAGTTCCTAAGAGACTAGATCTGAATTGTTCTTAGCACAAAAAAAGAAATACTAAGTATGTGACATGATACAGATGTTAGCTAAAACTATGGTGGTAATCAAATTGCCTCATATAATTGTATCAAATCGACACATACACCTTAAACTTACACGATATTACACATAATTTTTTGTTTGTTTGTTTTGTTTTGGTCATGTAGCACGCGGGATCTTAGTTCCCTAACCCACACCCTCAGCAGGGAAAGCACAAAGTCCTAACCACTGGACCACCGTGGAGTGGAATTCCCATAGTATACATAAATCATATCTCAAGTTTTAAAATTTAGAAATAAAAAAGAACCGGAAACAGTCGAGACAAGCCCCTTCCTCTCAGGCAAAGCCACACTCCTAGAAAGATTTCGGCAAATGACGGCTGAGAGCCCACAGAAACTCTACAGCAGTGGGGCTTTTTTTTGCTTTCTGCAGTGGTTCTTAACTTTGGTTGCATATATCAGTTTCTTGTTGCTGTTGTAAAAATTACCACACACTTGGTAGCCTAAAACAACAGAAATTTATTACCTTACAGTTCTGGAAGTCAGGAGTCCGGGGCTCTCACTGTGCTCAAATTGAAGTGTCAGCAAGGCTGTGGTCTTTCTGGATGCCCTATAGGGAATCCATTTTCTTGTCTTTCCCAGCCTCTTGATGCTGCCTCATTCCTTGGCTCGGGGCCCTTTTCTCTCTGTCTTCATGAGCGTCAAGGCCTGATAGAGTCTCTGACACTGACTCGTCTGCCTCCCACTGTCACATTTAAAGACCCCTGTGAATACTGGATCCACCTGGATAATCCAGAATATTCTGCCTATTTTAAGGTCAGTTGATGAGCAACCTTAATTCCATCTGCTGCCCTGATTCCCTTCGGCTGGGTAACATACATCCAGAAAACAGGTCACAGGTTCCGGGGATTAAGACGTGGCCTTCTTTGGGAGGCCATTGTTCTGCCCACCACAATGGGCAGACCCACCACTGGGGCGCTTCAAAAAGTAATGATGCCTGGGCCCAACCCCCAGAGATTCTGAGGTAATTGGCCTGGAATATGGCACAGGCATCTTGATGTTTTTAAAGCTCTCCAAGAGGCTCTAACGACCTGCCATTGAAAGCCACTGCTCTAAAGAAATAGAATATACATATGCATCTAGCATTGTCCTAGATGTTTTTATTATTTATATACCATTTAACCTTCCCAACAACCTGTTTTTACTTAACAACTGTTAAAGTAACCTGATTAGGCCCAAGATGGAGTGGTTCATGCTACTTTTCTATGTTCAGCTCTCCCGTAAAAGGAAAGGTCAGGTCACCCAATCAGTGCTTGCCTGCTCAGCACAAGTTAGCTAACCTGCTCCAAGACTTTCCTTTGCTCCATATAAGGGAATAGCCCTGTTTTTACCAATCAGCAAATGCCCAGGATAACTTCCTTGTTCCTGTTTACTTTGGTCTATAAAAATCTCTCACCTTGTACGGTTCTTCGGAGCTCCTTTCTATCTGCTAGACTGGAGACTGTCCGATTCGTGAATTGCTTCATGAATTGTTGAGTAAAGCCAATTAGATCTCTCAAAATTTATGATGGTTGGATTTTTCCTTTATGACAACTAACATCTATATGTCAGGCATTGTGATACATTAATTGTGCTAATACTGTGGTGACATTTTACAGATATTTTCTCTCAAGCAATCCCCAAAACAACCCTAGGAAACAGGTACTGTTTTTATCCCCATTTTACAGACAAGGAAACAGACTCAGAAATTTGCCCAAGATCATGTGGCAGAAAGCAGTAGAACAAGGAGTGACTCCCAGTTCTGTCTGACTTGTTGTAACATCTGCATCATTTTGCTACTGGATAATAGAGGTAAAAGAGCATTTAGAGTTTAGACTCACAAGCAAAAGGTGTCACTCAGATATTTAACATCGAAATTCCAGGAGGGCTATAAACTGTGATGAACTCTAGAAGCTATAGATATGACCTGAGGAGTCTTGATACAGGGGGTCTGTGTTTAGAGAAGTAGAAATAGGTTCATAACCAGGTACTTTTAAATGGTCTTTAGTGTGGATGGGCCAGGTTACATTTCATGATTTATAAGCCAATACTGAGCTTAACTACTTTTTTGTGCATTTAAAATCAAACAGAAAACATATATATACACACATATATTTACTCCTTTAAAAATAGAGCCTCCCTGATTTTTGTTAGGGATCCACATCATAAAATCAGCCAAACTGTAGCTTAATTTCCCAGTAAAGCAACACTTACCAGCTTTTGGTAGTTTTTTTCTGGAGAATTTAGAAGATTCTCCAGGCCTTACTGGGAAGGCCCGACCCTTCTAAGTCATTTCCAAACGCCCCAGTGGCCACATTCATGGCTTATTGCTTTTTTTTTTTTTTTTTTTTCGGCACGTAGGCCTCTCACTGTTGTGGCCTCTCCTGTTGCGGAGCACAGGCTCCGGACGCGCAGGCTCAGCGGCCATGGCTCACAGGCCTAGCTGCTCCGCGGCACGTGGGATCTTCCCGGACCGGGACACGAACCCGTGTCCCCTGCATCTTTAACACTGTGGGCACCCAAGTTTCCCCACATCTCCCTTTGAAGGAAAAGGGGAATGAGCGACCACGAAAACACCACCAATGGGGTTTGTGCTGTGTGGTCATGGATCATCTCTGGAGGGCCCATGGCTGCGAGGACTGGGCAAGGTGGCCAGTTAACTGAACCTGGCATCCTTACACTGGCAGTACAGGGCACTGACCACGAGTCTGCACTGGAAATCATCCAAGCCTGGAATGCAGCTATACACAATGTGGATGGGTCCTAGCAATATAATATTAAGTGTGAAAATAAGCTTTAAAAAAGTACCTTTTAGGGCCTCCCTGGTGGCGCAGTGGTTGAGAGTCCGCCTGCCGATTCAGGGGACACAGGTTTGTGCCCCAGTCCGGGAAGATCCCACATGCCGTGGAGTGGCTGGGCCCATGAGCCATGGCCACTGAGACTGTGCGTCCGGAGCCTGTGCTCCACAACGGGAGAGGCCACAACAGTGAGAGGCCCGTGTAAAAAAAAAAAAGAAAAGGTGCTTAAAAAAAGTACCTTTTGGGAATTTCCTGGCAGTCCAGTGGTTAGAACTCAGTACTTTCACTGCTGGGGCCTGAGTTTGATCCCTGGTCAGGAACTAAGATCCTGCAGGCCCCGTGGCATGGCCAAATAATAAATAAATAAATAATAAAGTACCTTTTGGAAAATATATTAATGTGAAAAAAATTTCCTTTCTTTCAAAAGCAAGTGAATGAAGGACTTTGCTTCAGGGAAGGTAGAATAGACACACTGCTCCCTACTTTTCCCTCTAAGTACAACTAAAAGCCCTGGACCTTATATATTTTAAAAAACATTTTGCAGCAACATGGATGGAACTAGAGATTATCATACCAAGTGAAGTGAGCCAGACAAAGACAACCATCATATGATATCACTTACATGTGGAACCTAAAAAAGTGATACAAATGAAATTATCTACACAACAGAGATAGACTCACAGACATAGAAAACAATCTTATCGTTATCAAAGGAGAAAGTTGGGGGGGGAGGGATAAATTAGGAGGTTAGGATTAACATATACACACCACTATACATAAAATAGATAACCAACACTGACCTACTGTATAGCACAGGGAACTAGAGTCAATATCTTAACAACCTTTAAGGGAAAAGGATCTTTATATATATTCTTTTATATATATTCAGCTATATAAATATATATATATATGCATGTGTGTGTGTGAATCACTTTGCTGTACACCTGAAACTAACACAACATTGTAAATCAACTATACTTCAGTTAAAAAAACCAAAAAACAAACAAAAAAAAACATAAGAAAACTGTAAGGTTGAGAGAAGAAGGCAGACTGGCTCAGGACCTGAAGAATGACATGGCAGTGAGTTCCCTGGGTTTTGTTTTCTCTTGCTTTGTTTCTTTTTTTCTTTTGTTTGTTTGTTTTTTGCTTCATATATGCCAGACTTGAAGTTGAAGAAGCCACCAACCTGGAAACACCTAAGGGCCCAGAAAAAGTCCCTCCCCTCCCCCAAGAGACCTCAACAGAAGCCTGCTGTGTCTAACCAAAGGACCAGGAAAGGAGAAGCCTAGCAGGACAGACAAACTTTAGACGATCACCGCTCAAGTCTATCCAAACACCAGAGGCAAAACTGTGGCCCCACCCCCAGCAACAGAGGCTGAACGGAGAGCTTAGACTTCCCCCCTCGCCAGGCTGTAACAAGGGGCCCCAATTCCTCCCTATGCTGTGGTGTCAGGAAGGGAGCTGGGTACTTTCATCCCAATGCGGCTAATGAATGTCCTGCTCTCACCGCAGTGTCACTGGGGACCAAGTGAGGAACCTGGACTTCCACTACCACCTGGCAGTAATAAGCACCTCTCTCCAATAGAGGTGATTCTGAGCAGGTCTAATGGAGAATCAGGACTTTACCACCCAGAGGTAATGAGGCCACCCGCACCCAATGCCAGGGGAGCAGCAGGGCACCCTTAATCTGCCCAGCTGGGGAGATGTCAACGGAGGCCTGGTTGGGAACCAACCCCCCACCCCCGCACATCAGTAATGACACCCACTGGGTGTCAATGGAACTGAGTAGAGAGCCTGAACTTTCATTCCCACCTAGCAGGAAAGACATGGCACCTCTCTGGGACTTCCCTGGCAGTCCAGCGGTTAAGACTCTGAGCTTCCATTGCAGTTGGCACGGGTTCAATCCCTGGTCAGGGGAACTAAGTAAGATCCCGAATGCCACGGCATGGCCAAAAAGAAAAAAAAAAAAAAAAGGACATGGCACCTCTCTCTTCCCCGGTTGGACCAGTGTCAGAGGGAGCTAGCTAAAATAGAAGGTTTAAATAAGATCCAGAGTCTCATAACATAATACCTCAAATGTCCAGGTTTCAACTAAAAATCACTCATACCCAAAACCAGTAAGATCTCCAACTGAATGAAAGAAGACAATCAGTAGATGCCCATACCCAGAAGACAGATGTTAGATTTATCTGACAAAGATTTCTAAGTCCTTCAACAAACAATTACAAACACACTTGAAACAAACAAAAAATTAGAGTCTCAGCAGATAAATAGAAAGTCTCAGCAAAAGAAAAAAAATTTAAAAGATACCAAGAATCAAATAGAAATTTTAGAATTGAACACAGTTACACACTCACTTCCACAAGTCTAGTGGATCCCATAATATATTTTTTGGGGGAATCACAAGATAGAACAGCCAATCCGTGCATCTCAGCCTAAGTTAAACTTAACTCAGAACCAGTGGACGGGAAGCCCTAGCCAGCTTTGAGCACACTCCTTTTGATGCAGACACAAGGCAGTTATTCTCAAGGGATTATCTACAGACCATAGGACCTTCTTATTCCCTTTGGTTACTCATGTGGCCCCTATTACAGAAGCCCTAGATGGCTTGGAATTATTGGCTGCTAATGAGGAGGGCCCAAGACTCAGGTCTTCATTTCTCAAGGCAACAAATCCTACTACTTAGAGAAGCCTCCATCTAAAATTTTCCAGGGTCACCCCGGACATGATAGTGGTGACTCCATGACCTAGGCTTCCCCTATGATCTGATTTTGGGTAACAACCCCTGGGAGCTCCATGCTCTTCTATAGAGACTGTACAGAGCACCCAACATCCTCCATTCCTGAATGCAAATCCCCAAGGAAGGCACAGGACACAGTGGTCCATTCCCTCACCTGACCAATGGCAATCTCCTCAGCCTTGCCAGGGAAGCATCATACCCCTGGGATCCCAGCCACCACCGGAGGACAATCACCTCTATACAGCCATGGTGGGCCGTTGTTCCCCACATAATAGGCAAACTTCTGTGGCCTTGACTGATGCTGAATCCCAAATCACGGTACTCCCAGAGTTCCCATTAAAGAGAGGAACTCTATCCTCTCTGGGGAGTTACAGGACATAAAATTGTAGGCAGACGAGTCTACCTAACCTGACCTGATTTGGTCATCTAAGTCATTTCATTATTGAGGATCACAGTTTCCTCAACTGTAAAATATGGGTAATGATTATGCCTGCTTCATACATCATAAGGGCGCTACTAGGGCATGTGTGAAAGTATCTGATACCCTGGGAAGTGATCCACCACTGTGAGGTCTGACCGGTTGATCCCTTGGGTAGTTTTCCACATTTGGGATATTTGAGACAGACTGCATGAGTCACAGCTCTTCTTTTATTGGTTCCTGAATAAGACAGTTTTATTGGTCTCACCCTTCTATGCCTGTGGACAATAAAGAACTTTACTTAGGGTTACTTCATCAGTTTGTTTCAGGGTGACTAATGGATCCTATGGAGTTTTATGGTCTGTACATGAGAGGTTGGATGTTTGCTGCAGGGGGGAACCAGCAATTTAGCCCCTTGGCCCAACAGAAGTCAGAAAAATATCAGTAAATACCTGGCAGTGAGCTTCTTGAGGGCAGAGGTTGTGTCTTATTCAACTTTTTATTCCTGGCATAAACCCAGTGGTTGGCACAATGTGGGTACTAAGTAAATACTTATTTAATGGACAGACAGAAATATTTTAAAAGGAATACGGTTGTTACTTGCTTCCTGGAATTGCTTTTCTCCATAGTCAGCCTAGGCATTTATTATTTGCCTTGTTTTTGTATTGTATTTGTTACACGGGGTCAATATTTTATTTCACACTTATTGGAGAAAAGGCATCATGTGAATATAAATAGACAATGTACAAAAGTACCTATGTCTGGTTCATAATTCAAATTCTCAATTATTCTTTTTCTTCATGTAAACTAGAAGTAATCTGAAACAAATTAAAGATCCAGCCTTCATTCATAGATCATCTCCCTAATACTTTCAGGCAAAAGTAGTTTCAGGTCCATGTAATAGAAGTTTTTGACAATTGAAAAGTATTTCTCTTGGAGATTTTATTAGGTGTAAGAGGAAAGCCAATAAGAGACATGCATTTACATGTCTAAATTTATATAAGTACTCGCATGTTTATAACTTGGTATTAAAACACTGCTCTTAACACACAAGATTTCACAACTTAGGGATGTGCCAAGCCAAAGATTAAAAAGGAGGAATGCAAAATAGAAGATTTCCCCCCACCAAAAGCAAACATGGTAGAACCTCTCAATGAACTGGGGTTTGACTATTAAGAATAAGTCAATTCTTTCTGAACCCCAGAGCTGGCAGGAGGCGTCTTGTGAGCAAGATTGATCAAAATACTCTTCTTCTGGCGATCACTGACAAGAAAAGCAGCAAGGTTTTGAGCTTTCCTTTCAGCAACCAGCAGTATATTTAGACATGGCACCTTTTTCCATCTGAAAGTTTTAGGTAGTCAAACTTTTACCATGCTGAAAATTCAATCATATCTTTCCACTGTCACATTGACCTTAATGAAAACTAGAAGATATGGTCTTTTGCAATGAGAATGCTTGACTACATGGAGACTTCTGTTTCTGAGGATGGCATCATAGACTGTGAAAAGAAATAGAAAAAATCATCCACAAATTCTGTGTTCAATGTATGAAAAAAATCGCATAGATTTTATTGTTCCTGGTGTTTTGAATAATCTATGATAAAGAGCAGTGATAAAGCTTATATGACTGTAGGGTCTCTTAAAATGAGTATAAAGGTTCTATAGGTGAACATCAGATCAGATCAGTTCCTTCCTTTGTCTTTAGAAAAACACTAACAAGAGCTTTCCAGGATGTGGAAACAGGAAAGCCCTCTTCAGCTTGCCCACCAAGTGAGTGTAGGCCACACCCGGTATCTATGGGGTACATTCTGTTAGACTGCACCTCAAGCCTGTGTCTGGGACCAGCCTGTGTGTCCTTCCTCAGGGGAAGGCAAGAAGAGCTGCCAGGTTTCCCCCCGGGAAATATTAGCGGAGCACAACGCAGCATCTGCCCTATCCAGCCAGCCACCTCTTATAAAACGCCACAAGGGGCATTCCTGGACCCTGACGTGTACAATAGTATGTCTGTCATTTTTTCTGCAGTGTCCAGGAGGCTTTTTGGAAAATGCCCTCTTAGGTCACGAGGATTCTTAGGGTGGGAGGAATTAGAAGTCATCGAAGAATCAGCAGGGTCCGTGAGAAGCCACTTCCCAGAGACATGAATAGCAACCAAAGATGGGAGCTCCACTCAGGACTGACAGTGGTGGAAAGGTCAAAGACTGAGTAGGGCAGACACTGAACAGAAGAGTCCAGGAAGCCCCTGCCTAAAAGAGACTGTCCATAACTTCAGGACCAAATGCCACCTGGAGCAGCATCTAGGGGGAAACAGGTTTGGCTCTTAGCCTAAGCCTGGGTTCCTAGCTTGGTCCCTCCATTTGTCCCCTTCCTGGCACAGAGCTTCTAAAACCCTCAGAATTTCCTAAGCGATGAGAACCATAAAGTTGTCTTTTGCTATTTTAATGAAAGCCCCTAAGGATGGGGGCTGGTTGCCAGTGGAGCCAATCTGGTGATTTTAGGGTTGGAACTTTCAATCCCACCCCTCTACTTGGGAGGGGAGAGGGGCTGAAGCTTGAGTTCAGTCACCAATAACCAATGATTTAATCAATCCTGCCTCTGCAATGAAGCCTCCATAAAACCCAAAAGGAGAGGGTTCAGAGAGCTTCAGAGTTGGTGAACATGTGGGAATGCGGGGAGAGCGGTCCTCGAGAGGTCATGGGATCTCTGCACCCCTTCCCCATGCCTTGCCCCACAGCCTCTCTTCCATCTGGCTGTTCCTGAGTTATATCCTTTGAAATAAATAGGTAATCTAGTAAGTATAAGGTTCTCTTGAGTTCTGTGACCCATTCTAGGAAATTAATGGAACCCAAGGAGAGGTCGTTGGAACTTCTGATCTACAGCTGGTAGGTCAGAAGCCCAGGTGCAACCTGGACTTACAATTGGCTTCTGAAGTTGGAGATGGGGGTGGAGGGAAGTCTTATAGGACTGAGACCTTAATCTTTGGTATCTGATACGATTTCCAGGTAGATAGTGTCAGAATTGAGTTAAATTATAGGACTCAGCTGGTGTCACAGAACTGCTTGGGATGGAAAAAAACACACACCTCAGATTTGGTGTCAGAATTGCACGGGGCATGGCAGGGAATATCTTCAGCTGTTTCTAATATTTAGTCTCACTTAAGAACAGGCGCAACAAGCTTTCTTTTCAATACCCGCCCTCACCCCCCACTCCGCCCCAGCTTCCCCACTGAGTGTCCGCCAGGTCTTTGAAAGGGAGGTTGTCCATACAGAGTGGCTGAGGACTGAATGAGCCTGAGGGCACTGGTGTGCATCATTTCCGTGGAGCTGTTGCCAGGCAACATGCTGGCTGCCAAGCAGGGGAGAAACTTCCAGGGTGCTGATGTGCATCCTCGGCGCTGGGTTTGGTTGGCCCTGGTGACGTGGTGTTTCTGCAGATGGGGCCAGGGCCTTCCCGAGTTTTCACACACTCTAGTAAACCTGAGTTGTCATTGGTGTGTGCTAGACCTTGGTAGACAAAATAAAGAGAAAGGATTCCATTGTTTGGTAGCAATATGGTTTCTAGTGGGGTACATTATTTATCTGCTTTTTATCCCAACTCTGCCAACAACAGAGAGGAGACCAGCATTCTCACAGCCTCTCCCCAAATGTAAAGTTCAGGAACTCCTGGTCTCTGGGTCTGGATCCTTGCTCAGAGTGCCCTGTCTTCTTGTAGCCTCACCATCTACGTCTTGGGGAGTGAACTAGGAAATCCCAGTCCCCAAAGTCTGAGCTGCAAATACGGAGTCAGTGACTTCCCCAAGCCATAAATATCCTTTGGTTCATTTATTCGTTCTATCAACATCTACCGAATACCTCTTATGTGCCATTTAGGGGATACAGGAAAAAAGACCCAGTCCTTGCTCTCAAGTTGTTTTCAGGCTGAAATACCTACCAGGCAGCATGGAAACCAACCTGGGACGAGGGGTTGGAGGACCGATCTGAACCTTGCTGGGTGAGATTGAAGATTCTTCATGCATTGACTGATTCAACAAATATATACCGAACACACACAACGTGCTAGACTCTGATCTGGTTTCTGAGGACTCAGTTATGAATGAAGCCGCCAAGCTCACTGCTCTCACACATGCCAGGTGTGGCAGGGCAGGGGACCCAGCAGAAGGCAGGGGATGCAGAGGAGGCAAATTAGCAACAAGTCAGCCAATGCGCAACCCATTTATTCCATGGGTTTTATTGAGCATCTCATATGTGTTGGGCAGGGTGTTAGGTGCTAGGGTTGTAAAGACAAATGACACACAGTCCCTCAGGGGGGGCACACAATGTCCCCGAGGGCATTTCTGCCAGAGGGAGGAGCCTGTCCATAGGCAGAGAGCAAATGATGGGGCTGCTTGGGGGAGATCAAGCCATTCAGTAGAGCTGCGGCATAGGGCGTGGTGGTTGAGGAGGCTCCTTCTTTTAATTATGGAACTCATCCCTTGGGCAATCTGGGGCAAGGAGTCCTTCCTGGAAATTTCATATAAACCCTCTTGAAGTATCTATTGGGGTAGACATTTAGGAACAAACTGTAGGTATTAGAGGTGTATAAAAGAGCATCATTCAGCCTAAGGTGTGGCTCTGCTTGCCTGAAATACACATGAAGAATAAGAGTTTCTAACACTCCAGATTCAGTTCCTTCCACCCTCCCTCCCTCCCTTCCTCCCTTCCTTCCTTCCTACCTGGCCCCATTCCCAGAAACCGGTGCAAATAAAAACAAGTGTAGGACCAGAAAATGTCAAAATGAATATAACTAGGATCTGCCCTCTGAGGTGTGGCAGGAAATAATATTGCTTAATGTTTGCAAAATGTCAGGACGTTCTTGAATAAAAGGCCCTATATAAGTTCAAAGTCTTTATAATTATTTGATGATTACTATAAGTTATGATTAACTTATAATTACTATAATTGATGATTACTTACTAAAGTAAGACAGTCATAAATCTCTTAGTAAGAGGGTGAAGTCAACACTTTTTGAAAGAGGCAGCAGGCCAGGGACTCTATATAAGGGGTGATGGGCTGATGGTCTCTAAGGACAAGAGCACACTGAAAACAGGTGAGCGGTGGAACTCTGCTCAGGCCTATTTGGCATGAAAAATCCAGGATACGGTGATCAACTGATAATGACTGTGTCTCTGCTGCTAAGTAAATAAGAAAAGTTGGAGTCAGAGAAAAACTCAAGAACCTTGCAAGGAAAACACAAGCTATAAAAGATTATGTAGATGATAGAATGATTTTTATTTATAATACTTATACATGTCTAGATTTCTTTTAATTTAAGTATATAGTTACTTTTGGATTTGTGAGCACGGGCGAAAGAAAGAATGGGAGAACAGAAACGTGTGTGCATTTAATGGGAACTGTTATAGGCCATGTGAGATGTGTTTTTTGTGAATTCAAAGCCAAAGGACAGAGGTGTTTATGTTTTTCCAGATGTAACCTCTCCCCCACCCTCAGGCTCCCTCCTATTTCATTAACCCCACCCACCTTAGGTGACACCTCTATAACAAACTCCTGTCTTCTCTGGAGGCTGTGAAAGATCTAAGGCCAACAAGTCTGACAGCTTAAACTTGGCAGAGTCAAAGGCTAGACAGGCTTCAAGAGTCTTGGATGGAAGAGAGACCATGGTCTCTTAGATTTGATCTTTGTTCAGAACGGGATATTCCTGGGACAGTCCTTTGCACTGGGAGAGGAGCCTTCCTGGAGTTCCCAACTCTGGGAATCCCAGATGGGCAAAGTGAGGAGAGCAGGCACAGAGGCCGAAGGGAGAGAAGGAACTCCTTCCCAGGTTTCTCTCAACCAGGAAAGGATGTGCCTGCAGAGAGTGAAGAGAAGTGATCGAACCTTCCAGGCTGGCGATCCTTGCTCACAGTCCAAATTCAGTAAATATACATTTTCATGGACCATGTGAAAATGCAACTCTGCAAAAAGTGAGTTTAAAAGGAGCCTTATATCTGACTCTAGAAAGTTAGATTTTTCTCAAGAAAATGTGGTCCTAGTGGCAGAAACATTTTATGTATGTGGCTGTCATTGCTGTTGTTTTCATTTAAGGGCTGTTGGTGCACAGCAGTCTGCGGGGCAATGCTAGGGTGTGTGTGAGGAGGGAGAGCATGAGGGGATATGGCTAAGATGTGATGCTACTGGAAAGGCCTTTCAGTCCATAGGGAGCAAGCAAGAAAGCTGAGTTAGCAATAAAACCAGGGTCAGGTGACAGTACAACGTGGAGCAGAAGAGACCTGCCTGGTGTGTGTGTAGAGAGCAGTCCTCAATCCTTCCAGGACCAAGTGGGGTGGGGCACGATGGGGCAGGGCCACCTCCATCTCCCAGCACCTTAGGATGTTAAAACGGCAACTTTTCCAGGCTGGTCGGAGGACCCTAAGGACCTGGGATGCCTATGGTTCAAGGTTTGTGGGGATAATCTGGGAGAACATTCATGGAAAAGGGATGGGGGTTCTCTTGTGAGAGAATTACAAAGAACAAAGATCTTTGTTTCCATCTTTTCCAGAAACATTGTTTAACTGAGGAGGAAATGGTCCATGACACCTTACAAATCTAAACACTGCTTTGAGAATTACAAAGTGCTCAGTGGAGGAAGGGTGAGTGGAGGCCCCCAGGAACCTGAACTGGCCCCAAGTGGTGTTCAGGTTGTCAGTTTCCAGCGTGCCCTCCACCTTGACACCCCCACGCTGTCTGTCACAGTTTTGCTCTCCAGAAAGGGAGAAGAGGGATGCTGCAGTGGATGCTGTGGTTGGCATCATGAACACAGTGCTGGACTGACCTGACGTTCTGATAATGGTTCCAAGTGTCTGGAGCCACAGGGGTTTGACCGGATCAGTCCTGGGTGACCGATGGAGTCTCCCCCCACACACTCCAGTGACACCTCAACACTCCCTTCTGAACATAGACTCCTTTTTGGCACCTGGAAAGTTGGGTCACAGAGTTTGGGTTCCTTCCATATGCTATGTTGATGTCTTATTGTCCCTTCTTCTTGCTCTTTCCTGATGTAATTGAAAAAAAAAAAACAAAGTAACTCTGTGTTCCTAAGTCATTGGCACATGTATTTACACAGACTCTTTTCATTCAAGTGCTTACGCAACACAGACATTTAGTTCCATGCTTGGAAAATGAAACGAGCTTTCATGTTGCAATAAAAGCTAAGTTTTTCCACTTGTGTTTCCAAGAAGAATTTTTTTCCCCTGGAAAAGCAGTACAAAGAGTAAAATGCTCTGGGTTTTGCATCTGGTTGCAAGCAGTCCTTTTCTCGGATGGGTCCTTTCCATAAAGCCAGTGAGAAGCCTCTGTAAATATACACACACTTTCATGAAACTGTGAGCTTTTCCTGTACCTACATGGCTCTTTCTCTGCTCTTTTTCCTGGGACGGAGTGTCCTCTCTCATTCAGTGCTGGGGGCTCAGTGGGTGACTCCTGTTAGGTGATTGAATCTGAGAGTTCCTGTAAACACAGCTAAAATTCAAAGTTCCTGTATCTTTCTGGTGTTCTGGACTGGGCACAACATTTTCTACTCAACTAAGGGAAATCAGATAGACCATCTCAATATTGTAGGGAAGAAAAACAAAAAGCATGGCTTTTTGTTAATTCAAATGACTTCCTAAATACCTCTTCTTCATCTTGATATATTCTCTTCCTGGGTGTTTGGAAGGAACCACCCACAATACTAACCTTCAAACAAAAGAGATGAGAAAAGCATTATGAAAGTGCCGAGTACATATTTATACACACACCCCACTTGTAATGATAGTAATAACTCAAAAGAATCGTAGCCAAGCTCAGCTGATCAAGGGAGATGATGGGAGCAGGCAGCAGTAGAAGGGGTTCGTGGAAGGTGGAGGCTTTGGCGGCAGGTGGCTGGCTCCTCAGGCATCCCCTGGGGTCAGCGGCAAGCTATCCTGGGTGGCATTTGTATATTCATTTGGTAGCTAGTGGGGGAACCAGAGCTCTTTGTACACGAGGAAGGTGATTAGAGGAATGGCTGGGATGAGAAAGTATTTGAGAGCAAGTGCTTGATGGTGACCAGTTGTCTGATCTCTTGTCTGCTGCTGACCCCCTTATGAGTTCAATCCTGGACCCCTATCATGACCTGACTTCGTGAGGATTTGACTTTGCTGGTGGAAATAGCCTGTTTATTGGTCTCCCCAGGCTCTGGCCCAGGTTTGTTCCTGCCTAGGAGTCCTACAGAGGGAGAAAGGGAAACATGGCTCAAGGTGACCAAAGGGGTCTGAGATTCCCAGGCTGGGGGCTTAGAGCAGTGGGGAATGTCTTCCAGCTCCTTCTTCTAACCAAAGCAAAGATGGCAAGGCACCAAGGAAAGCGTAACCTTTCCTCTTAACTGAAGGAAAAAGAACCCAAAGTAAGAGGAGCACTGATAAGAAATTCTACTTTTGGTATTACCTTTTGATAACGAAGAGGCTATTGGGATAAGGCACATGCATCAGAAACTGGCTTTTCAAGATCTGCAGTCAGATCACCATATTTCTCAGGGCTGAGAATCAAAGTATCTTGGTTTCTTGAAAGAACCTGTATTTGGTAACTCGACAGTATGTTGAGTCCCTGTGGGCTGAGCAGGAGTCTCGTCATTTTTAAGCTAATTAAAAGGATGGATGGAGCACATGTCCCGCTCTGGCTTATTTCATTATGATTCAAATAATTAATTTTCTTAGTTCAGACAGGGGGACACACATTCATTCTTTTCACACTTTTCCATAGAAACACTACATAATGTTATGACAACAATTGATATCTTCACGTCTTTGAGCTAATTTCTATCTTAAAATCATTTTAGGATCTGTAGTGCCAAGTCATCAATATGTCTGTGCTGTGGCTACTTCTGGGCCTTCTTGCCTTTACTGGTGAGTGTGTTGCATTTTTCCCAAATGACCTTGGAGATGGGAAAGATAAGCATGGGAACATAGTGGTACTTCTGGTACTTAAAACTGCAGTGGAAAAAAAAAAAAACTGCAGTGGAAAATGTTCTTTTTCCCCCCAAGCTGTTCAACAAATCCTGGAGTTGCTAACAGCCACTGACAAGCAGCCTCTTGCCAGGTGCCTCACAAAAGGAGGGGGTTCTGCAGAATGTGGGGTGGACTTACAGCAGCATTGCTTGGGCCAGACTTTAAATCCATACCATTGAAAAATGCTCACTGTTCCTCTATAAAAATTCTTTCACCAGAAGTATTTATTGAATTTATTAATAGACCATATAATTCTACAGAAGCATTGACGTGATTTACCAATGTAAAACTAATGTAATGCAATACAAAACTAGCAACACTGGGATCAAGGAGATGGGACTCAGCTAACCACTGAGGCTGACATCGTTGCCATGCTTGAATTTCATATTCGGTCCTAAGGTTCCTTGCAACTGGGGCAAAGAGGAAAAGGCAATTTTTTTTTTTTTTTGGACAAAGAAAAGTAGGAAGCATGGCTCCTCAAGAGAAGCAAATTTTTTCCTGGCTCTGAATTTTGAAAACTTCTCAGATAGGGCCAGCCTTACATTCATTCCTTTCTTTCTTGAACCATCCATTCAACAAATATTTTTTTAAATTTTACAAGGAATTTTGGGACTATAAGGAACTTTGAGTGAAGGAGACAAGACGGCAGAGTAGAAAGACATGAGCTCACCTCGTCTTATGGGAACACCAAAATCACAGCTAACTGCTGGACAACCATCAACAAAAAAGTGCTGAAGATACCCTACATCCAAAGACAAAGAAGAAGCCACAATGAGACAGTAGGAGGGTTGCAATCATGATAAAATCAAGTCCCATACACTCCAGGTGGGAGATCCATAAACTGGAAAATAATTATACCACAGAAGTTCTCCCGCAGGAGTGAAAGTTCTGAGCCCCACATGAGGCTCTCCAGCTTGGGGTCTGGCAATGGGAGGAGGAGCCCCCCAGTGAATCTGGCTTTGAAGGCCAACAGGGTTTGATCACAGGAATTCCACAAGACTGGGGGAAACAGAAACTCCACTCTTGGAGCGTGCACACATGGTCTTGTGCACACCAGGACCCAGGATAAAAAGCAGTGACCTCATAAGAGACTGGACCAGACTTACTTACTAGTATTGGAGGGTCTCCTGTGGAGGTTGGGGGCACAGCTCTGGCTCACTGCAGGGACAAGGACACTGGCAGTAGCAGTTCTGCGGAGTACTCATTGTGTGAGCCCTCTTGGAGGCTGCCATTTTCTCACCAACACCTGGCCCCACTCTACAGCCGGTAGGCTCCAGTGCTGGGATGCTTCAGGCCAAACAACCAACAGGGTGGGAACACAGGCCCACCCAACAGCAGACAGACTGCTTAAAGTCTTCCTGAACACACAGCTGTCCAATAAACCACACCCCCTGACACATCCCTGCCCGCCAGAGAGACAAGACCAAGCTCCACCCACCAGTGGGCAAGTACCAGTCTCTCCCACCAGGAAGCCTGCACAAGCCTCTTAGACAGCCTCATCCACCAGGGGGCAGACAGAAGAAGCAAGAAAAGCTGCAACCCTGCAGCCTGTGGAGGAAACTGCAATCACAGAAAGTTAGGCAAAATGAGATGGTAGAGGAATATGTTCCAGATGAAGGAACAAGATAACACTCCAGAAGAACAACGAAGGGAAGTGGAGATAGGCAATCTACCTGAAAAAGAATTCACAGTAGTGGTAATAAAGATGATCCACAATCTTGGGAAAAGAATGGAGGCACAGATCAAGAAGATACAAGAAATGTTTAACAAAGACCTAGAAGAACTAAAGAACAAACAACAGAGATGAACAATACAATAACTGAAATGAAAAATACACTAGAAGGAATCAGTAGCAGAATAACTGAGGCAGAAGAACAGATAAGTGAGCTGGAAGACAGAATGGTGGATTTCACTGTGGTGGAATAGAATAAAGAAAAAAGAATGAAAAGAAATGAGGACAGTCTAAGAGATCTCTGGGACAACATCTAATGCACCAACATTCACATTATAGGGGTCCCAGAAGGAGGAGAGAGAAAGGACCTGAGAAAATATTCAAAGAGATAATAGCTGAAAACTTCCCTAACATGGAAAAGGAAATAGTCACCCAGGTCCAGGAAGTGCAGAGAGTCCCAGGCAAGATAAGCCCAAGGAGGAACATGCCAGGACACATAGTAATCAAACTGACAAAAATTAAAGACAAGGTAAAAATATTAAAAGCAACAAAGGAAAAGCAACAAATAATGTACAAGGGAACTCCCATAAGGTTTTCAGCTGATTTCTCAGCAGAAACTCTGCAGGCCAGAAGGGAGAGGCATGATATATTTAAAGTGATCAAAGGGAAGAACCTACAACCAAGACTACTCTACCCAGCAAGGCTCTCATTTAGATTCAACAGAGAAATCCAAAGCTTTACAGACAAGCAAAAGCTAACAGAATTCAGCACCACCAGACCAGCTTTGCAACAAAGGCTAAAGGAACTTCTCTAGGTGGAAAAGAAAAGGCCACAACTAGAAACCAAAAAATTACAAAAGGAAAAGCTCACTGGTAAAGGTGAACATACAGTAAAGGTAGGAAATCACCTGCACACAGATTTAATATCAAAATCAGCAATCGTGAGGAGAGGAGAGCACAAACGCAGGATACCGGAAATGCACCTGAAATTAAGACCCGCAACTTAACACAACCTTCCTCACATACAGACTGCGATATCAAATCCTCATGGTAACTGCAAACCAAAAATCTATAATAGATACCACACACACACACAAAAGGAATCCAAACACAACACTAAAGTTAGTCAACAAACCACAAGAGAACAAAAGAGGAAGGGAAGAAAAAGGACCTCCAAAAACAAATCCAAAACAACTAACAAAATGGCAATAAGAACATACATTATCAATAATTACCTTAAACATAAATGGATTAAATGCTCCAACCAAAAGACATAGACTGGGTGAGTGGGTACAAAAACAAGACCCATATATTTGCTATCTACAAGAGACCCACTTCAGATCTAGGGACACATTCAGACTGAAAGTGAGGGGATGGAAAAAGGTATTCCATGCAAATGGAAATCAAAAGAAATCTGGAGTAGCAATACTCATATCAGACAAAATGGACTTTAACATAAAGACTGTTACGAGAGAAAAGAAAAAGAAACTTTGGGGAGCATATAATGTGATTAGGGAGAGACTACAGGGCAAGGAGTAATGAGTGACACAACCAACTACTATTAAGGGTATTTGTCACCAATTATAAAGATAAAAGTGCACTGATTAAAAAATAAACAAGGAACTGTTGGCTCATTTAATTTTTAGTACACTCATAAAAGACCAAGTCATTTCATTTCCTCATTTCTCTTAGATTACTCATCACAAGATTTTAAAATAGAAGTATTTACTCCAAAATACCAGCATTTTCAGATGTCAATCCCATGAAGCTCTTAGTAAGAAAACAGAACTTTAAAATGCATTTACACAAACCTACAGTACACAGATGATGTGCAACAGATATATTTCCAAAGATCTGCATATTACTAAGATTTGATTATATAATCTAATTTAGTCAAAGATTAAATTAATCAAAAAGAGTAATCTAATGAGAAGTCCTTACAGGCTGGTAATAGTGAGATGATTCTGTCAAGGGGCAGCTTCCTGCCCCCTGTAGGTAACTTGTTGCTGGCTCATGTGCCCTCCTTGTGGTGTGAATTATAAATTCTAGAGAATGCCCTCCCCTTCAGTGACTAGAATGACAGTGAAAGTTAAGGAGAGAGATGGAAGGGCAAAGAGAGAAAGGGAAGAAGGGGAAAAAGGGAGCCCCGGCATAGAGATCTGGTCCTGGACCTCACAACATATCCTCCCGCCTTTGTTGTCTTAGGCTCCCACCTAGAAGTGCACACAAGAGCAGGGGAAGCCAACTCCAAGTCCCAGTTTACCAGCTGTGCCTTTACTTTGGGTCTGGGTTGAGATCCCAGGGAGGACCAGGCTTCATACTACATGTTTCTCCAGAGCAAACACAAGTATCTCACCAGACCAATGAGTTAGGAGTATTTGAGGGAGAAGTGCCGAGTTCACCTAAGACACAAGATGAAGACTAATTTCCAGGGAACACAGAATCTCTGCTTTGATTCTAAGACACCCACGCAACAGCACTGTTCGGCCCCAGAGCTTTGCAAGTAGTATAACTGCTCCAATTGTTCTCGAGTCCATGGAAGAGGAGGTAAGAAGTTAGTATCTGTGATCACTTAGTTGCCATACTGAAAATTTCAAAAGTGTTTCCATGGCAAATTGAGTTCCTGTTGTCATTGATTTTAGTACAGTTATTTTCATTAACATCGCTTCATAATGGATAGAAGCAGGATCAGAACTACTAGTTCAGTGTCTTAGGCTGACATTTTCTCCATTTGTAGACTCATCTGAAAGCAGCAGTTGGGGATGCTATGGAGACCTCCAGACCCTCTACGCCCCTGGGGCATCTTGCGGGACTGGAAGGCGTCGAGGACTGAAATACTGTGGTATTGATCATCTCACTGTCCACCTTGCCCCCCTCCTCTTCGTGCTCTTTCTGTCAGAAGGTGACTCCTTTTGGCAAGCGTGGTTTCCACCGGGTTTTGTCCCTTCCCTTGAGATGCCACCCCAAGCCTCCCTGTCCTTCCCCACAGTTTTGATCCTCTCAGCATATCCTTTAGGTTCCCACTACTTCCCACAGCCCCACGCAGCGGAGTGATGGAGAGAGCACGGGACGTGGGGTCCACAGAGCTTGTCTGAGTGTTAGCTCTGGGGCTTCAACAAGTCACTCAGGTCTCCTGAGCATCCACTGGAAGGGTGAGAATAGCACTTACTTTACAGTGTTGACAGCTTTGTTTGATGTAAGGTGGACGAGAGTGCTTGTGAAACCAGGAAAGTGGGCTAGCCAGGTAAATTAGTACTGGTCTTCATTTTGCCATTTCTCGTTATTTCGTAAAAGTTTAAGCTCACATGATTCTGGGTGTCACTTTAGGGCAGAAAGGTGGGCAGGCATGAGGAAACCTGCCAGGGAAACTCTCCAAGGACTCCTTGAAGAGTTGGGAGAACTTTTCTCTCATATTCTGTCACATGGTAGCTGATGGACAGGTACATTTTATTGGGTCACTCTGGGATGTTTAGGATGGGGCTGATGGTGTCTGTGCCCATGGAATTTTCCAGGGTGGGCCAGAGCAGCCCCTGAGAGCCCAGCTGGGGAGCACAGAGGACACTCCTCAGGGGATATGGACGCAAGCTCAAAGGAGGAGAATCATAATCTCAGGTCTAGGGATGGCCACAAGGGATTTCAGACCAAAACTTGGGCTTCTCAGTCCTAGACCACTGACCAGGTCCCTGGAGTGTATTTTCTCTCTCTTCCTGAACTCCTGTCTCAGCACGAGTCACACCAAGCTGCCTCCTTCCTTCTGTGTTTGCTTTAAGAGTTCGTGCTTCTGAAAGGCTGGCTGAAAGAGACATGCCATACCTCCTGTGATATCAACCCATCATGTGTACAGTTGGCCTAAAGTGCTGCATGGACCCTGCTGTGATCGCTGGTGTCTTGTCCAGGAGTCTCGTGGTGGCAACGTCCTGGTCAATGTGGACAGTATGGGCGATGGAGCCAGGGTGGTGCAGGTAACCTGCCATCAATCATGACGTGTGGCTTGTCACAACCCCAAGGGACTCCTTCACATTTGTTATTGCTGATGGCACCCCTGGAGCACTGCTCCATAGAATACGGAGTAAAAGATGCTCCCTGGAGTTGTGAGAACCACAGCTCCGCCTGGGAGATGTGACAAGCAACATTCCTGCTTCGTTTAGAGCCACAATTTCCTTTCAAAGTAAATTATGCTGTGTTTCCAGGCTGTCAGCAACCAAATCCTATTCTGGATTTCCAATAAGGTGATGGTGCAGGAGAGAGATCACAGATAGAATCCTTGCTCTGTTATTTTGTAACCATTTGACCTTGGATAAGTCATTTACTCTCCCTAGGTCTCAGTTTCCTCATCTATAAAATGCCATCTCAGAGAATTGTTATGAAGATTCAATGAAATAATGTGAAGAAGCACTTGGTATCTGGTAGATTCTCAACAAATACTGAATTCCCTTTCCCTTGTCTTATTTCTACACAATTCTTAGTTATGAAGATCAATTTCAGTTTTGCACTAATTCTGCCTGGTATCACTTGCTGCCTGATAGAAACTTCCAGGGAATGGGTCATTCGTTAACCCCACTGCCGAATTAACTCTGTGCTGGTTGAATTGGCGATGCAAGGGACGTAACGAGGACATGTTTCTTCCTATGCATTTCACATTGTTGTCAATGTTGAGAAACCTATAAGTATTGCACTCATACTTCAAGCTTTTAGGAAAACGTACTCCTCAATGATCTTTAAATTGGCTTCCCAAAGTACATGACGCTTGACAATTTAAAAGTACTTTCAAATACTTTATCTTATTTTGATGTGGGGACCCATCCAATAAACTGATGAGATGAAGTCGGTGGGGGAGGCAAGTCATCTGCCCTTTACAAGTGAGGAAGTGGATTTGCGAGGACAAAGTCATTGCCGCAAAGTCACCCAGCAGCTGGAAAATGCAGTACTGGGACCGAGGACGTCATTGGTGATGTCAGGGCAGGCATCGTTTCTCCTGCCCTGTTCTGCTTCCTTTGTAAAGGATGAGTCCATCTCCTTTGAAGATGAAGAAAGAACTCCCCAGAGTCAGACATTTCTCCTACCTATGGTGAAACCCACATGGTGTACAAGAAAGTGTAGAAAAGTTACCTTTAGACATTCAGATTATCTGAAAGGAGAGTTACAAGTCCAGATAGAAAAACCCCTTTCTGACCTGTTTAGAAGGTTTATGCTTACAGCACTGAAAGAGGGCATCAGACTGGTCCCTACACTACATCTGTCACCTCTGGTTTCCAAATCTGCCTCTTACCATTACCCTGAAAACAGCTGTGAAATGTCCGCTTGTCCCTTCCTTTGCCTAAACTTGTAGCTTTACTATTTATCCTCGGGGAGATTGAAGGTGGCGATGGTTCTGCCAAAGGGGAGGAGAGAAAAAGGGAAATGAAAAAGTAGCCCTGATCCCAGGAAGCTGCATCAACCTCTGCCTCTCTCCTCGCAGGACCCTGGCCTTCATGCCCCACCTCCTGGATCAGCAAGGCCCAGGTTTCCCAGATGACTGAGGTCCTGACTGTTAGAATCAAAGAAATCCAGAGGAGGTTTCCAACCTGGACCCCTGACCAGCACCTGAGAGCTTTGTATAACCCACGGGTTGGTTTCCCAGCATGGAGTTAATAGGTACAAACGTAATTCATTGCACCAGATTCTCCCAAACCTCAGTTGCCTCCTAAAAAGCAACTAGGAAAGAGAATCTGAGTTAACTGCTGAGCACCCTGCCACAGCGAGGGGCTGTGGGCTTGGCATTAACTCATCTCACAAATTCCAGGTGGACTCTGTGACTACACCCGAAGCAGCCAGGACCTGAGCTGTGAATTCTGCAATGGCGTCCTTGCACGAGCCAAATACTTCAAAAGACAGGGCTTCTAACGCTTCAGCTCAGACCCAAGATCATTATCGTGCAGGCAGCTTCAGCTGTTACACAGATAAAAGTAGCCAATGAGGCCAGAAATTCTGAATCTGAGTTTGACCCAAATGTCATCAAAATAACATGAATCACATTAAAGAATTATTATCTGCATTTTGTGGTCTGGTGTGTGCAAATAAAAGGCTGTGTCTCTTTAAAGGTATTTCCACGGATGTGAGCTGTAATGTGGACTTCTGTGAAATGAATCCTGTGTCTCATTGGCTTGCATTGTCAGACTTAGCAAATAAAAATATCGGAATCCCAGTTAAATTTGAATTCCAGATAAAAAATGATTTTTTTTTAGTGTAAGTCCCATGCAATATTTAGAACACATTTATACTAAAATATTATGTGTTGTCTATTTGAAATTCAAATATAACTGGGCATATGGTTATTTTAGGTGGCAACTCTATCACTGATTTCTTTGATAAAAATCATAGTTTCAAATTTTAATTGAAAACTTTTGATGAGAAAAAGGGTAAGAGGGTAGCCAGTCCCATCTGCTGGGGGGAATAGTTTTGCAAAAGGAGGGAAGGGCACAACCTTTATAAAAATGACATAGCCACTGAGGACCCGACAAAAACTGGTTAGAACCAACTAGGTCCAAGATGGCAGAAGGTTCGACTTCCAGCAGACTTTGAGCCTCATTATACGTTCATTGTAATACATTAGCTAAATGACATACCCAGGGGTGCCACGACTGTTCTGAGGCCAGCCATAAAAGGCCAAAAAGTGGGCAGTGGCCCAATTCCTGGAAATCTCTGCCTTTTCTCCAAAATAATTGGAATAATCTTCTCACTCATTAGCCTATGAAATTACCCAGCCCATAAAAACTAACCACACCATATTCTGGGGTCTCTCGTCTTCTGAGATGGTCCACACTCCGTGGAGTGTGTTTCTCCCAGGGCTGCTCTCACTTTCTGAGATGATCCCATGTCCTGTGGCCACTTTCACCTTTTGAGACGGACCACATTCTGTCTATGGAATGTGTACCTCTCTAAATAAATCTAATTATAACCTATCACTTTGCCTCTCACTGAATTCTTTCTGCGATGAGACATAAAGAACCTGAGCTTCATTAAGTCCTGAGACCAGGTGTGTGATCTCTAAGACAGTGGGATGGTGAAAAACTGAAAGCATTCCCACTAAGATCAGGAAAAAGACAAGGATGTCCACTCTCACTACTCTTATTCAACATAGTTTTGGAAGTCCTAGACAGCAATCAGAGAAGAAAAAGAAATAAAAGTAATACAAGTTGGAAAAGAAGAAATAAAACTGTCACTGTTTGCAGATGACATGATACTATACATAGAAAATGCTAAAGATGCCACCAGAAAACTACTAGAACTAATCAATGAATTTGATAAGGTTGCAGGATACAAAATTAATGCACAGATATCTCTGGCATTCCTATACACTAACGACGAAAAATCTGAAAGAGAAATTAAGGAGACAATCCCGTTTACCATCACAGCAAAAAGAATAAAATATCTGAGAATAAACCTACCTAAAGAGCTGAAAGACTTGTACTCAGAAAACTATAAGACACTGATGAAAGAAATCAAAGATGACATAAACAGATGGAGAAATATACCATGTCCTTGGACTGGAAAAATTAATACCATGAAAATGACTATACTACCCAAAGCAATCTACAGATTCAATGCAATCCCTATCAAACTACCAATGGCATTCTTCACGGAATTGTAAAAAAAAATTTTACAATTTGTATGGAAACACAAAAGACCCCAAATAGCCAAAGCAATTTTGAGAAAGAAAAACGGAACTGGAGGAATCGGGCTCCCTGACTTCAAACTATACTACAAAGCTACAGTAATCAAGAAAGTATGGAACTGACACAAAAACAGTAATGTAGATCAATGGTACAGGATAGAAAGCCCAGAGATAAACCCACGCACATATGGTCACCTAATTTACGACAAAGGAGGCAAGAACATACAATGGAGAAAAGACAGCCTCTTCAATAAGTGGTGCTGGGAAAACTGGACAGCTACATGTAAAAGATTGAAATTAGAACACTCCCTAACACCATACACAAAAATAAACACCAAATGGATTAAAGACCTAAATGTAAGACCAGACACTATAAAACTCTTAGAGGAAAACATAGGAAAAACACTCTTTGACATAAACCACAGCAAGATCTTTTTTGACCCACCTCCTAGAATAATGGAAATGAAAACAAAAATAAACAAGTGGGACCTAAATAAACCTCAGAGCTTTTGCACAGCAAAAGAAACCATAAACAAGATGAAAAGACAACCCTCGGAATGGGAGAAAATATTTGCAAATGAAACAACAGACAAAGGTTTAATCTCCAAAATATACAAACAGCTCATGCAGCTCAGTATCAAAAAACCAAACAATTCAATTAAAAAATGGGTGGAAAACCTAAATAGACATTTCAATAAATAAGATATACAGATGGCCAAGAGGCACATGAAAAGATGTTCAACATCACTAATTATAAGAGAAATGCAAATCAAGACTACAATGAGGTATCACCTTACACTGGTCAGAATGGCCATTATCAAAAAATCTAGAAACAATAAATGCTGGAAAGGGTGTGGTGAAAAGGGAACCCTCCTGCACTGTTGGTGGGAATGTAAATTGATATAACCAGTATGGAGAACAGTATGGAGGTTCCTTAAAAAACGAAAATTAGAACTACCATATGACCCAGCAATCCCACTACTGGGCATATACTCTGAGAAAACCATAATTCAAAAAGAGACATGTACCACAATGTTCTTTGCAGCACTGTTTACAATAGCCAGGACATGGAAGCAACCTAAATGACCATTGACAGATGAATGGATAAAGAAGATGTGGCACATATATACAATGGAATATTACTCAGCCATAAAAAGAAATGAAATTGAGTTATTTGTAGCGAGGTGGATGGACCTAGAGACTGTTATACAGAGTGAAGTAAGTCAGAAAGAGAAAAACAAATACCGTATGCTAACACATATATATGGAATCTAAAAAAAAAAAAAAAAAGGTTCTGATGAACCTAGTGTCAGGGCAGGAATAAAGATGTAGACATAGAGAATGGACTTGAGGACACAGGGGTGGGGGGAAGCTGGGGCGAAATGAGAGTAGCATGGACATATATACACTACTGAATGTAAAATAGTTAGCTAGTGGGAAGCAGCTGCATAGCACAGGGAGATCAGCTCAGTGCTTTGTGATGACCTAGAGGGGTGGGATGGGGAGGGTGGGAGCGAGGCTCAAGAGGGAGGGGATGTGAGGATATATGTATGCATATGGCTGATTCACTTTGTGGTACAACAGAAACTAACACAGTATTGTGAAGCAATTATACTCCAATAAAGATCTATTAAAATATAATAATAACAATAAAAGCACCACCTATACACCTAAAAAGAAAAGAAAAGAAAAAAAAGACAGTGGGTTTGAGTTCCAATCTGAGTTGTGCAGTTTCAGTTTCAGGAGAGTCACTTTTAAACTTTGCAGCATTATCTTAACCCTAGGTCTATCTGACATCTAAGTTTACCTCTTCCTCTCCTTCCCTGAACCACAATCTCCTTCGTCCAATTTCCCCCAACTCAGCTAAGCTCTCCCATTCTTTGGGGCACTTAATTAAGACTAATAGAGTCAGGCCACCGGAGACTGATTCCTCAGTTGGAGCTGCCCTCAAGGACACTGACCACTATACTGACAAATTATTTAATTCTAGGGGTTGTATGCTATAAAAGTAATTGACATCCCATTCTATCAACACTTTACAGGGTGTCATTCTAGAACAACTATCATTATTTCAAGCAAAAATTTGTTTTGGAAATGACTGTCTCACCATATATGAAGCACTATATCAGAGCCTCTGCCCTCAGGAACTGTTAAATCATAAAATTTAGTTGGGAATAGCAGCCAGCCACACATGTGCACAGGTACAGATGCAGGGCGGACATCAGGTCATTGTGTAAAGTGCTTACCTTCTGTGTTAGGGGCTTGTGGAACCTGCTCATGACCATCAGTGTCCTTGAACTCCTGGGCTGCTTCCTTCTTGTCTCCCCACCGTCTGTCTTCCAAGACCCACTCTCAAGGCTGAATCCAGTGAAGGGATCCTCACTAAGGACAATATGACTGAGAAGACCTCAGGAATATACCTTTGGAGATTTCCATTTCCCTGGCACAATGGCAATGGACTGGGAGGCACTGGTTATGAGTCCACGTGTGAACCAGTTGGGTAAATAAAGTCCTGCAATCACCAGGGCAGCCTCACGCAGCTTCTGTATTCGGATAGGGTAGGGGGTCCCCGGAGGAAAAGAACCAGATTTCACTTTTCTTTTTTTGACATAAGAGAAACCATTCTGGCCCAAGTCATTTTGTGATCTAAGCCTGGCTGCAGTGCTTGCCCTTGAACAAGTCATGAAGCCAAGCAGGACTCTGTGGGGCTCCTGGGCACAGAACCCTTTCAAACAGCTGCTAATCAGGGAAGGGAAGGGATGCAGAGACAAGGGAGGAGCGGCCAAGAGACAACAGTGCAGCCTTGCGGCAGGTCCTGGTTCTGTCTCAAGGGATACGCATAACAGTATCTTTGAGCCCTTCTGCATAACTAAAACCCCCCAAAAATGGAAAATGCTAACTACTTGATGAAGCATTCTTCAGAGAAGATCAGGAGACCAACTGAGGCCAGATTAAAGAAACCACAGAAGCTCAACAGGAGAAACTCAACCACAGAAGCTCACCTGAGACCAGATTAAAGGAATACAGGCCCTGCATACACCCTGATCCTTAACAGCAATCCTGCCCTTGAACCATTGCTATAAAACTCCTCACCAACCCTCCTGGGTTGGGACACACAGTTTCAAGGGCAATAGCCGGTTCTGTCCCCCTTTGCCTGGCAAAGCAATAAAGCTATTGGCATAGCCTTTGAGGATATGACATAAACTGGTTAGAACCATCTAGGTCCAAGATGGCGGAAGATTTGACTTCCAGTAGACCTTGAGCCTCATTATACACTCATTGCAATATTGATACATTAGCTAAATGACACACCCACAGGTGCCATGACAGTTCCAAGGCCCGACCATAAAAGGTCACAAAGTGGGCGGTGGCCCAATTCCTGGAAATCCCCACCCCTTCCTTCAAATAGTTGGAATAACCCTCCCACTCATTAGCCTATGAAGTTACCCAGCCCATAAAAACTAACCACCCCATATTTCGGGGCCATTCTCGCCTTTTGAGACAGACCGCATTGTCTATGGAATGTGTATCTCTTTAAATAAATCCACTTCTTACCTATCCCTTTGCCTCTTGCTGAATTCCTTCTGGGAGGAGACATAAAGAAGCTGAGCTTCATTAAATCCTGAGACCAGGTGTGTGGTCTCAATTAAACGACAGTGGATTCTGGATTCGAGTCCCAGCCTGTGGGTTCAAGTCCCAATCTGAGTTTTGGTGGGTTTGAGTCCTGTCTGAGTTGTGCAGTTTCAGCTTCACCATCAGTCCTTTGCAGCTCTCCCATGTTGCATCGCCCCATTTTTCACATTTTTTGCTTACTCCTTTGTTCATATGGAGCACATCCTCCAGCAGCTTCCTGAGAAAAGTGAGTGGGAGGTTAATTTTTTGAGGCCTTTCATGTCGAAAGTACCTTTTTTTCTACTCTCACATGAATTGGTGATTTGGCCTGGTAAAAAATTCTAGTCTGGAAATAGTTTTCTTTCAGAATTTTGAAGGCATTTATCCCTTGGTCTTCTGGCTTCTAGGAGTACTCTTGAGAAGCCTGAGGTCATTTTGATTTTAATCCTTTGTATATGATATATCCCCTGTTCCCTCTAGAGTTTGTAGAATCTTCTCTTTGTCACATGTTTGACATTTCACAATGATGTGCTTTGGTGAGATTCTGGTTTTGATATATGGAATATTAGCCATAAAAAAGAATGAAACCTTGCCATTTGTGACAACA
>NW_021703775.1:7110456-7201419 GCF_005190385.1 Monodon monoceros
ACCTTGCCATTTGTGACAACATGGATGGACCTAGAAGGTATTATAAGGGAAATAAGTCAGACAGAGAAATACAAATACTGTATTATTTTGCTTATATGTGGAATCTAAAACAAAACAAAACAAATGAAAAAAACATAACAAAACAGAGTTATAGAAACAGAGAACAAACATGTGTTTGCCAGAGGGGGGAGGGGTAGGAGGTGGAAAGAAATAGATGAGGGAGACTAAGAGGTACCAACTTCCAGCTGCAAAATAAACGAGTCGCAGGTATGAAGTGTATGGTGTGGGGAATACAGTCAATAACTGTGTAATATCTTTGTATGGTGACACAGCATAACTAGATTTATTTTGGTGATCAGTATGAAATGTATAGAAATATCAAATCACTATATTGTGTAACAAGAACGAACATAGTGTTAGTTCAATTATACTTCAAAAACAAACAAGCAAACAAAATCATAGAAAAAGAAACCAGATTTCCAGATTTGTGGTTACCAGAGGTGGAGGTAGGGGGTGGGCTGGGGAGGGGGAACTGGATGAGGATAATCAGAAGGTACAAACTTCCAGGTATAAGGTAAATAAATACTAGGGATATAATGTACAGCATGAGAAACGTAATTAACACTGCTGTATGTTATATATGAAAGTTACCGAGAGTAAATTCTAAGAGTTCTTATCACAAGAAAAAATTTTTTTTCTATTTCTTTAATTCTGTACCTATATGAGATGAAGGATGTTCACTAAACTTATCGTGAGAATCACTTCATGACGTATGTAAACAAATCATTATTCTGTACACCTTAAACTTATACAGTGCTGTATGTCCACTAGATCTCAATAAAACTGAAAGAAAAAACAAACAAACAAACAACAACAACAAAAACTCAGTCCCATTCCCAGGTGATTCTAATGTGTAGCCAAGGCTGAGAATTATTGCCTCACAGATTCTGCAGAACTACCTGAACGAAATAGATGCTGATAGGTGGTTTTGTGTAGCCATCTGAAGACTCTAAAGTCTCCTCTCGCTTTTCAGGACTATTTAAAACCCAGATTCCTGGGACTTCCCTGGTGGTCCAGGGGTTAAGACCCTGTGCTCCCAATGCAAGCGGCACAGGTTCCATCCCGCATGCCGCGCATGGTGCAGTCAAAACAAAAACAAAAATACAAAACCCAGATTCCTCATTGAGGTGTGCACCACTTCTGGCTTAGCTGGGCAGATGGAGCCGAGTCCCCTTTGACTTGCTGAGTCAGCCTATCCAGCCAGGGTGAATCCATCCCGCTTCCCCCTCTGTCACCCTCCCCTGCAGCCTTCTCTACCCGCTTTCCCATGCTGCCTTAGAGCAACCTCATGGGGACTTCTTTCTTTTTCAGATATTGAAGCAGTGCCCAATCAAAGCAACTCCACTTCTCTTATGTTTGACTTCCCTATGTGACCTGAATCTGTTTTTCTAGCACAGACCAAATAGACATTTTATACTTCCAATAACTTATTTATATTTCTTGTGATGGGGAAATTAAAAAGGGGAATACTTAAGACCCTGAGTAAAAGCTCTTTGAGAAGACAATATGAACCAGATCCCTCAAATTTTTTGCTCAAGAGTGTGAGATAGTAAACGAGCAAAACTCCAAGTATCCCCATGTTATCAGGTCATGTAGAGTAGAATGAACCCGGCCTGAACACACAGGGCACTCACAAAACAGCTCATCACGTGGGTGCTGCAAAGAGCCAGGCTGTTCCTCCATGAGTTCCCACCCTCCCAGAAAACAGTGGAGGCTGCTGGAATTGATAAAAGGAACTTGGTTAATGGCTTCACCTCAGGCATCTGACAGCATAATCATGCACTCTTTTCTGTTGTTTCTCCCCACAGCCTAGAAGCTCTGAATAACACAAAAGAAGGATTTGTTCTTACTTCTGGGGGAAAAAGAAAAAAAACAGGACATATGTACAGGCACATAAAGGAATTACTTTATGTTGGAAACACAAATGAAACTTTAGAGAATAAAACTAGATGGGGGACTTCCCTGGTGGTCCAGTGGTTAGGATTCTGTGCTTTCACTGCCACAGCCTGGGTTCAATTCCTGGTCGGGAAACTGAGATCCCGCAAGCCGTGCAGCGCGGCCCAACAAACAAAATCTAGATGGGGCTGGGTTGTGACTTTCTGCGATCTTGAAAGCAGGTGGCGTTTTATTCTCTCCTCGTGGTCCCAGGGGAGCCAAGAACCAGTTCACCGGAGCAGAGTCACTGGTCACAGTTGGCCGGCTGCTGAGGCACAGATCAGGCCGGACACGCTGGGGAGCTGCCAAGAGGACTGGGATCCTCCCATGTCCCTGCTCCCCACCCAGTGCACGCGTGTCCCCGACACTGTATCCTCCTTCCTGCTTGCGCTGCCCACGCTGTGAACGGTGCTTTCTCAGCATCTCTATGTATAGCCTCACTGGCGGTGACCAGGTGCTTTTTATTTGACAGGGATCTCAACGTAAATTTCCGTTAACATGTAAACAGAGGTAGAATGAGACAGACGTTTAAAACGAGGATATCTTACAAAGCAAGAACAATGTCAGACCTGTTATTTATTCTGTGTCCAGGTCTTAATTTCTTATTTTATTTTATTTTATTTATTTATTTTTTTGCGGTACGTGGGCCTCTCACTGCTGTGGCCTCTCCCATTGCGGAACACAGGCTCCGGACGCACAGGCCCAGCGCCCACGGCTCACGGGCCCAGCCGCTCCGCGGCATGCGGGATCCTCCCGGACCGGGGCACGAACCCACGTCCCCCGCATCGGCAGGCGGACCCTCAACCACTGCGCCACCAGGGAAGCCCCGGGTCTTAATTTCTAAAGGTGAGTGAGTGATGACAGAGAGAGGTCAGTGCCATCGTAAGAAAAATTGAATGGTACTTACCGTTCCCCTAGAAACAAGAGGCAGGCCCCGCAACTCAGGGCCACAGGAGAAACGCCAGGTTTTGGTCAGGAGGCCGAAGACAAGAGCGAAGGGAGGGGCTGAGTCAAAGCCTCCAAGGGGGTTTCTGTGGGAAAGGCAGCAAGGAAGGGCAGAGGAAACAGTGTAGGATTGGCTAGTTTGCATAATTTCTGTGGGCTTTGGTCTTTAGACATGGTCTCTAGTTGCCTGGAATCTGGCCTTGGGATAATTTAGGGCCGGGGAAAGATTGGCTCCATGTGCGTGAATTAGGTAAAGGTGGTGCTTGAGGAATAAGGGCTCGGATTGGTTGCTGTGTGTGTGAAAGGCATGCTCCCCGCTGAGCCGTTTGCTTTCTCAAAGACCTGCTAGCCCTGGGGGGAGCAGTCTTTCTCTGGCCAGCAAGCTTTTTAAGATGTCAAAACGTCATAAAATACAGAAAATAGAAAACATGGTTAATACACTATTCAAAACAGCCCACTGCAGACCAGCAGCATCCCCAGCATCACTGGGGAGCTTGTTGGAAATACAGATGAAGAGTGACCAGTGCACAAGAAGCATGCAATGAGGGTTTGTGAATGAATAAGCCTGTAGAGGTGGTTCTCAAAGTGTAGTCCTTTGACCTACAGCATCACAATCCCCTCCCTTATTTAAATGCAATTTCTGGGTCCTCAGTCCTGGCCTGTTAAATCGGAATTTCCAGGGATGGGAGCCAAGCAATTGCATTAGAGAAATGTATCGATTGATGGATTAGGTAATATTCATGAACTTCACAATTCAAGATACGAGAGGGTATATTATGAAAATTTTCTTCCCATTCCTGTCCTCTAGCCACTCAACTCCTCTATCCAGAAGCAACTAATTTTACCAGTTCTTGTCTATTTTCTCAGAGATATGTTATACATATGAATAAATATTCATACAATATTCTCATGCTTTAACAATTCCCCCACAGCCAGAGGCACACTATACACACCTTAATGTAAATTATTTCTATTTAAATATAATTTACATAAAATGCTTACATACACTTTAAAGAATAATAAAATGCACACCCATCCACTTATCTCTCAGGTAAAGAACTAGAACCTCACTGCTGCTAGGGGAATCCCCAAGGAGCTTCTCCTCCATTACCGCCAGGAGGATCGTGGACTGAATTTTTGTATTAACCACTCTTCTGCTTTGCTTTTTACTTTTACAAACCATGTGTGTATCCCTAGATGATATATCATTGAGTTGGGCCTGCCTTTGAACTTTATATCAATGAAGTCATTTCGTAACCATCATTCACTAAGTTGTTCCTTTTACTCAATATTGCTTTTGAGAAACAAACAGCTTGATGCCTATAGCTGTAATGTATTTATTTTCACTGCTGTCTGGGATTCCATTTTGTATGTATGTGACACAGTTTACTTATTAATTCCACTGATGATGGACATTTGGATTGTCCAGACTTTGCTACTATGAGCAATGCTGTTACGGCCATTGTTGTACAGGCCTCCTGTTCCGCGTGTCAAGTTTCTGGAGCTATGCTGTCCAGTACAGTAGCCACTAGCCATATGTGGTTGCTAGGCACCTAAAATACAGCAAGTCCAAGTGCTGCAAGTCTAAGACTACTCACTGAAGACTTGGTATGAAAAAAATTCTAAATACTTCATTAATAATGTTTTTATATCTATTACATGTTGAAATGATTAAAAAAATTTGGATATATTGGGCTGAATTAAAATGTTATTAAAATTAATTTCAGCTGATTCTTTTTACTTTTTAAATGAGCTATTAGACAATCTAAAATTACATATATGGCTTGCATTTATTTCTACAGGACAGTGCTGATCAATAGGGTATTTATCTTGTTGTAAAATTGCTGGATTTAATACTGGGTGATGCCAAAGTGTTTTGTAAAGTAATTCTAACCATTGCACTTTCACTGGTGATGTATGAATTCTCCTCTTGCCACATACTCCATCATTGTCAGGATTTAAATGTTTTGCCGATCTGGTGTGTGTGAAATGTTATTACATTGTGGTTAGCGTATGCATTCCCCTGATCCCTAAAGGTGTGGAACATTTTGTCATGTTCATTTACGGTTTTTCTTCTCAGCTCTTTTTCATTTTTTATTTCAGTGCATCTCTTTTTCTTTTTGATTGATAGAAATTATTTTGGGTGCTAATCCTTAATCATTTCTGTGTCATGCAATTATCTTTTTTTGTTTCTAACATTTTCTTCACTCTTTTTGATGTAAACTTTTGATTTTTTTTTTTCTGGCTGCGCCATGCGGCTTACAGAATCTCAGTTCCCCGAACAGGGATTGAACCCAGGCCACGGTAGCGAAAGCGCCGAAGACTAACCCTAGACCACCAGGGAACTCCCTAAACTTTTGATTTTGAAGCAATCTCAAATTTACAGAAAAGTTGCAATCTCAAATGTACAGATACTGCAAATAACTCATTTTTCCCTAAACCATTTGAAAGTTGCCAACATGATGTTTCATTATTTTTGAATATTGTAGTGTGAGGTTTTTACAAACAAGGACGTTCTCCTACACAGCCACAATACAACCATCAAAATGGTTGTCAAGGAAACGCTGTCTGGCAGCACTTCGTCCAGTTTTTCCTTGTAATCTGAGGGTGAGATAGGCTGTAGTGGGCTTTTGCCATCTGAGTAAGAACGAAAAGCCCTGAGAGCTTTCTAAAATTACATTTCGTTGTTGCTGCAGTTTACAAATGCAATTAACATATATTTTTTCATAAACATCAGATGCATAAAATAGATAAATCATAAACCTTAGTCTGTGAAACACATCATTAGTCCATTTGTGGCCTTCCTCTATTATTTGTTTATTTTTAAAATACAATGAACACTTGTGAACCCACACCAAACTCAAATATCACCAATAACTGACAGCTACCTGTGTGTTCTCCTATTGCATCCTCTGCTTTCCTCCCAACAATTACCCTGTACGCCTCAGGGTGTACTCCTTACCTTAGCGATGTATGCTTTTTGCCTATTTTAAAAATCATCAACTTGTCCTCTCCGGACCTTCTTTTACCTTCTTCATATCTTCATGTATCTTCTCTATTTCTACTGCTTTCAGTAGCCCTTCCATATCTTTTGTGATCCATAAGGCTGTAGAAGAAAAGTTTATTTTTCTGTTCTTAGTGCTTTTGGATGATTTCCAAGAGGAAAAGGGAACTGATGACTTAATGGAGTCATGTTCAAACTAGAAGTTGCATTTTTGAAAATCTCCTTAAGTGATTCTGATGTCAATTGAAAATGAGAGCCCATTTTGTGAAGATGATCCAGAGAAAGGTCATGTATATTGGGTCAGAAGCAGGGTGGAAGGGGAGCGGGTGGATAGTTCCACTTTGAGGTCAGTACAAGGGCAGAGCTCAGGGGAGCCTAGAGCTGACCTGACCTGGCATATAGCACAGCTTGAAATACCCAAAAACGTCTTCTCCACAGATTCAAAAAAATCCTGTGTTAGGCTACTCCTTTGCCTTAGGGCATCAAAGCCTATGTTAATAGTCATCATTTAGAACTGTGTTGTCCAACATGGTAGCCACTGGCCCCATGTGGCTGTTGAGCAGTGTGGCTAGTTTGACGTGAGCTGTGTTGTGATTCTAAAATACATAGACTTAGTATTAAAAGAAGGCGGTAAAATATCTCAATTTTTATACTGGTTACATATTGAAATAATATTTTAGATGTATTGGGCTAAATAAAATATACTACAAAAATTAATCTCACCTTTTTCTTTTTCAATGTGGCTAATAGAAAATTTTAAATCAAAGTTGTAGCTCATGTTATATTTCTGTTGGACAGCACTGGTCTAGAAAGCCTCTGAACACAGAACTCCAAACAGGTACAATTTCCAACGGGACTGGGAGTGAGTATATCGGAGACGGTGGAGGTAGTGAGCAGTGCCAAAATTAAAGTGGGCCTAGGTGACCCTGAAGGGGTGGTTTGTTCAGCCAGGTGGTAAGTGAGGGCATTAAAGCCTGGCTGTTGGAGATGACAAAACATGTAAATCACTGAATTCTGGAATTTCATGATTAAACAACGCTTTCAGGTTCATCTGGTCCCGTAAATGATGGGAAGGAAATCCCTGGACTCAGCATCTGAATGTTTGGGTTCTAGTCTCACCTCCACCATTTACTGGCTGGGAGGTCTTGGACAAATCATTTAATCTCTTTTCTTGTATGTATAATGGGGGAGATAAAATCTGCTTGACCTTTCTTGGAGGGTTATTTCAGGTTTTTTAACTTATTCAAAAGTCCACTTAAAATTCTGAAGCACTGTACAAATATAAGATATTAAAAAGACATTGCCTACGTCACAATCCTGGCTCAGTCCAGCTCAGCCAAGAGTTGTTGATAATTTTCAAAGTGGACAGTTACTTTCTAGATAATTTGGCATTGAACATATTAGCACCTTTGCGCTTATATCTCTACAGAGAAGCAATTCCTTTCTTCAGTTTTCATATGACTAACAAAAGACTTGGACCCAGACTGCAGTGTAATAACGATTCCTATTTTTAAAAATGAGAAAAAAGGGGCTTCCCTGGTGGCGCAGTGGTTGGGAGTCCGCCTGCCGATGCGTGGGGCGCGGGTTCGTGCCCTGGTCCGGGAGGATCCCACGTGCCGTGGGGCGGCTGGGCCCGTGAGCCATGGCCGCTGAGCCTGCGCGTCCGGAGCCTGTGCTCCGCAACGGGAGAGGCCACAACAGTGAGAGGCCCGCGTACTGCAAAAAAAAAAAAAAAATCTTGAGGTTAAATTAAACTTTTTAGTGAAATGTTGTGGAAGGGCTCCCTTCCACTAGCCATTGTTACCAAAGTGCCTTGCCATGCAATCTCGGGCAGCCCCTTCATTCTATAGGCCATGCAGTAGATGTCTGGGCTGTGTGTGGCTATTTCTGGTATTGTTCTTCTCCTGTCCCACCAGGCAGGCTACAGAGTCGCAGCAATAGCCCTTGATTGTCCTGCCATATTTCCTTCCTGGAGGAAATGAGGTTTTACTTGTTACTTCCTATCCTGTAAGTCAGCTCTTCATTATTTTTCCTGAAGCCCCGCGGATAAATAAATGAACAAATCAACAACCAGCTAACCCATCAGGATCTGAGGGCAACCCCATCATAGTAACTGGCATCTGAAGGAAGCACAGCAGTTTATAACATGCTTTCACATATATAATTTATTTTTATCTTCAAAACAAAGTCATAGGGCATCACTATCATGGCCTCATTTTACAGATGAGCCCAACTAAGGCTCACAGAAGTTAAAGGAGTTACCCATGATAATCATCCTTGGCTGTTCTTGAGAAATGGAGAGCTGTGGCCAGCCTTCACACATGACAACATGGTGGAAGCAACCCCGTGTCTATAACCACAGACTAGTTCTGGGAGGGAGGTGAGAAGCCACCGCAATGAGAAGCCCGTGCACCACAACAAAGAGTAGCCCCCCTCACAGCAACTAGAGAAAGCCTGCGCGCAGCGACAAAGACCCAACACACCCAAAAATAAATAAATAAATACATAAATAAATAGTACCTGAAAAGGATATGACTTTAAGTCTCTGTCATCAATGACTACAACTCTGTTATCAGATCAGTCTAAGGGGCGGGAGGACACTGGGGTTAGGAAATAGAGAGGCAGCAGAAAGAAAACTGGAAATTTACTGGACTTGCCAGAGGCCTTTGACTCTTGTCTCAGACCTGGACATCACTGTGCCACAATAATGAGTCCCCCGACTGTGGCCCCCACTGGGCCCCAAACTATGAGTGACAGCGACCAGAACCTGGATCGGAGAGTCTTCTGACAATTATGATTTAAAAAAAAAAGAAGCTTGAGTTTTCAATTTACTATATTTGCCAGCCATTTACATTATTTGGGGAAATTTTGAGGCCACTCTTGACACATGCAAAGTTTAAAAATTTCATTGGCAGCACTCATATCTGCCATGAGTCACCCAGCCTGACAGGGAAATCTGTAATTATGGCTGAGACTAACAAGCAAGAAAATGACACCTCTTTCTTTATTGTCCTTGTCAATATGAAAATGGTTGATGAATCGGGTCTTAAATTTAAGACCTGGGTTTACATATGATAAAGGTCTTCTACTCTTCACCAATTGCAAGATAGAGAGGAAAACCAGAGAAAATTAACTTTGAAAGCCACCTTAAACACAGGATGACTTGCATGGCACTTGGGTTTTGGGTTTTTTTTAATTTTATTTATTTTGGGGTCTCCATTGCTGTGTGAGGGCTTTCTCTAGTTGCGGCGAGTGGGGGCTACTCTTTGTTACGGCGCGCAGCCTTCTTATTGCGGAGCACGGGCTCTAGGCGTGCGGGCTTCAGTAGTTGCGGCACATGGGCTCAGCAGCTGTGGCTCGCGGGCTCTAGAGCGCAGGCTCAGTAGTTGTGGTGCGCGGGCCTAGTTGCTCTGCGGCATGTGGGATCTTCCTAGACCAGGGATCGAACCAGGCCCTGGCATTGGCAGGCAGATTCATAACCACTGTGCCACGAGGGAAGCCCCGCACTTGTGGTTTGGATGAGAACAGAAACGCAGTGCAAGTTTCCACACCTCTCCACTCAGCCTCCCATATTTATTCCCTCTTCTGGATCAGGATGCACTAGACTCACCAACTCCAGTAGATGGCTGGAGCCGGAGGAGACCTCAGCGACCATCTGCTCTCATCCAGCTTTTTGACTCTATAAGAGGGAAAATGATGTCTACACTGGTGGTTACCCTCAGCTGGTTAGTGGCAGATCCGAGACTGTGAGCCAGGTCTCTAGACTTCCAGGCCAGGGATCTTCCTGCCATACCCCGCTTTTGGAAGACTGATCGAAGCAAGCTGTCTGTCTGGAACCGGTGTACATCTTGGCTTAAGGTCTGTTGCTGAGCCCATTTAGATGTGAGGAGTGACTAGAGTCCTCACCTCTAGTGCCAGGAACCCCAAATGTATCATGACTCACCAGAGGCTACCAGACAATTGCTAGATTGTAAATTCTGAGAGGCAGGTAACTGATTGGAAGGGGCAGGAAGTCAGGGGTCTGGTCACAGAGTTCCATTTGTACAGCAAGGACATTGCTTGCATATAGATTGTATTTTTATTTTGGGAAGCCTGGAGACTGATGGAGATTATAGCAGGTGACAAGGTCCCCTCAATCCCCTCCTGACAATATCAGTACAACTCACGTGCATAGTCATTTTTGGCATCTCTAGGAAGAGATGGAGAATCACTAAGTAAATTACTTTCAAATGTCAAAAATTACTAAGATCCTCACATGATAGTACTTGTACTTAACCATCCATTGGGTCAGGAGATTGTAGTCATTAAGAATTAGGTTTTAGGGAATGTAAATTGGTGCAGCCACTATGGAAAACAGTATGGAGGTTCCTCAAAAAACTAAAAATAAAATTGCCATATGATCCAGCAATCCCACTCCTGGGCATATAGCCAGAGAAAACTAAAATTCAAAAAGATACATGCACCCTGGGGCTTCCCTGGTGGCGCAGTGGTTGAGGGTCCGCCTGCCGATGCAGGGGACGCGGGTTCGTGCCCCGGTCCAGGAAGATCCCACATGCCACAGAGCAGCTGGGCCTGTGCGCCATGACTGCTGAGCCTGCGCGTCTGGAACCTGTGCTCCACAACAGGAGAGGCCACAACGGTGAGAGGCCTGCATACCGCAAAAAAAAAAAAAAAGATACATGCACCCCAATGTTCACTTGCAGCACTATTCACAATAGCCAAGACATGGAAACAACCTCAATGTCCACTGACAGATGAATGGATAAAAAAGCTGTGGTACATGTATACAATGGAATACTCCGCAGCCATAAAAAAGAATGAAATAAAGCCATTTGCAGCCACATGGATGGACCTAGAGATGATCATACTAAGTGAAGTAAGTCAGAAAGTGAAAGATTCACTTATATGTGGAGTCTAAAATGTGACACAGGGAATTCCCTGGTGGTCCAGGGGTTAGGACTCTGTGCTTTCTCTGCCAAAGGTGGGGGTCCAATCCCTGCTTGGGGAACTAAGATGCTGCAAGCTGCCAAAATAAGTAAGTAAATAAATAAATAAATAAAATATGACACAAATGAACTTATCTATGAAACAGAAACAGACTCACAGACATAGAGAACAGAGTGGTATCTGTCTGTGAGTCTGTTTCTGTTTCATAGGTAAGTAAGTTTCTGTTTCATAAGTAAGTAAATAAATAAAATATGACACAAATGAACTTATATATGAAACAGAAACAGACTCACAGACATAGAGAACAGACTGGTGGTTGCCAAGGGGGGAAGGTGCTGGGGGAGGGACGGTTGGGGTGAGCAGATGTAAGCTTTTATATATATGATGGATAAACAACAAGGTCCTACTGTAGAGCACAGGGAACTATATTCAATATCCTGTGATAAACCATAATGGAAAAGAATATATATATATGTATAACTGAATCACTTTGCTGTACAGCAGAAATTAACACATTGTAAATCAACTATACTTCAATAAAATAAAAATTTTACAAAAGAGCTAGGCTTTAGAGTGCAACCAATTTGGGTTCAGACCTAGGCCGTACTCCTTACTACTATTCTACCAGGCCTACTGTGCAAGCTCAATGCATGTTAGCTACCATTGTTATCAATAGAGAAGATATAAAGTGACAAAAAGCCACTGTGGATTCAGTTGATTCATATTCATGTGTATTTAAAAATTACAACAGCATCTACCTGAATAACTGGTAAATATCTATGACTGGAGTTATTTATTCAGGCCACAGACAATGTTTTGTGTGCAAATTAATTGATTTGAACCTGTTACAGTAATCACTCTGCTGGGTCATGGGTCCATGGTGCTAGTACCTCTGATGTTGTAGAAGAGCATGGATTTTGGAATCTCACAGTCCAGGGTCAAATCCCAGCTTTGCCATGTCCTACCTGTGCCATCTTTGACAAGTTGCTTAACTTCTCTGAGTCTCAGTGTCCTCATCTCTAAAATAAATGATAATATCTTCCTCACAAGGTTGTTGGGAAGATCAAGTGATACAATGTCCACAGCAACCTAATGGACGATGGGTGTCAAATAAATGTTCATTTGTAGTCTCACAACTTGGGCAAAGCTTCATAATCCACACCACTTTGAAAACCATTACTTAAATTGCAGAGGACAGAGACTTCCCTGGTGGCACAGGGGTAAAGAATCCGCCTGCCAATTCAGGGGACACGGGTTTGAGCCCTGGTCCAGGAAGATCCCACATGCTGCGGAGCAACTAAGCCCGTGCGACACAACTACTGAGCCTGCGCTCTAGGGCTCGTAAGGCACAACTACTGAGCCCGCGTGCCACAACTACTGAAGCCCGCGTGCCTAAAGCCCATGCTCCGCAACAAGAGAAGCCACCGCAATGATAAGCCCGCACACTGCAACAAAGAGTAGCCCCCGCTCGCCGCAACGAGAGAAAGCCTGCACGCAGCAGCGAAGACCCAACGCAGCCATAAATAAATTAATAAATATATTAAATAAATAAATAAATTGCAGAGAGCCTGGACATTAAGACCTTCATACCTGGAAGGACTTGTAGCCCCACTATCTGAAAACAGGGAGAAGAATAAAGTAAGCTCCACATTCAACAGTCCTTTCTATGTTTTATTATTTCTTTTATTCTCTACGAGCATCTAAGGACAGCTTCAGCCTCTACCTAGTATCTTTCACCTAACTTAATTCTTGGTCCACTTCTCCTTCTCCCTTTCTTGAATTTTCTCCTTACCCTTAGCCTGGAAGCCCCACATAAGCCCCTGCACTGGGAGGGCCATGAGCACTGTGTCAGCGTGCTGTTGCCACTGTCACTGGTGGAAGCTCAGGTGCTCCTGAGGGCTACCCTGGAGCAGCTGGACCCGTGCCAAACCCCTTCTTACAGAGCGGCACTGACCGTGGCATTGATGGTGGTGGTGGAACAGGTCCTGATAGTCGAAGCAGGATCATCAGTGGCTCAGGACATACCCACCCTTCTTCCCTGGAATGCAAGGCTGGAGGCCACTTAAAAGGGCAGGCTGTTCTGCAAACAGGAAGGCAGTCCGGGCAGAAGTGAGTGCAGTGGGGGAGAGCAGATCAGCTTCTGGAGGGCACGTTCTCCTAGAAGGTGTGGTTTACCCACTGCCAGGGAGCTGGGAAAGTCACTTGACTCCGGGCCTCTGTCTTCCCTGTCTCCTGCTCAGTCTCCCTCACATCTCTGTTCACTTGGTGGATGAGTGGAAGGACGTGTACAGTCATGGAAATTTCTCACACTGCTGGTAGGACCCGTGTCAGATTCCCTCCTCCCCTCTGGGAAATGCGCTTTGCCCATTTCGAAAATATCTCTTCCACTTCCTGTTTCTGGAGCTGCACAATGTGCTCCGTCTCTTCCTTTAGACAGAAGTTTGAAGGCAGTCCATCCTTGAAGAAATTTTCCTCCTTGGCCAAATCCTTTTTTCCCATTTCCTCAGGAAGTTTGGGAAACTGGCACCCATGTTCCCAGTCCCTGGCTTCGCACTGACCTCCCAAGAGCAGGCAGACACTCTTGGATCTGCTTGTCAGAGGCAGAAGTGGAGCAAGGAGCCAAGGTCACCCATTGAGATCACGTGACATGTTGCTATGGGAATCATGTGAGAGTGGAATGAAGAACAAAGAACAGAAGGCTCAGCGTTGCAGGCAAACAACCAATCCAGGAAGGGCAGCTGCTAGTATTTCCTGTTTATTTATCTTTTTTAGACTAAGTATCTGTTTCTTGTTCTCAAATTTAGAAGCTGTTTGCCTAGCACAATTTTAGATACCCAGAAACAGTCCGCCAAATATATGCCTCCAGTACACCTTGGGGGTTCATTAGATTAATTAATAGTGGTGAATATATGCTTTGAAATCCTTTTATTAAAAGGGCCACCTAAATCCCAAGTACCATTATAATCAGGCCTAATGAGGTCAGTGGTTTAAAGAGGGTTTTAAAGCATATATAAAGCTCCTCCCAGATCAGTGGTACAGCATGAAGGTGAGAAGAGGCAGGTGAGTCTGCATGCTGGCATTTAAAAGGTCCTCCACAGCGGGAGAGCCACACTGAAGGCAGCAGATTGAAGCCAGGTGCTCGGAGATCTGTTAATGGATTCTCAAACTTAAACCTATGTTTTAGGAATAAGGCCACCACTTTGTAAAATCCTGACAGGTTGCTGCTGAGTTCGGAATACCTTCTGGTGAGCCATTCTGGGGGTCTTGGGGAGGGACTTGGGGAGGATTAAGCCTATGACTTTGCCGTTGGTTGAGTGATGTTCATGACAGCAACTCCGAGCAGTATTTTCTCGCAGGCTTCATGTGAATGATCATTGTACCCCGCGGGCACTTCTAGGGGCTCACGCTCCTTCACACTTTCAATGAACCCTCGCCTGCGTTCCCGCCTGTACCATGGTTGCTATGGTGCCATCATGACCATGGAGACCTCTGGTGCTACCTGTGATATCACCAGGGTGATTGCCGGCAGTGAGTGTGAAGCCAGGCAAGCATTTGGCTAGCCCCCTTTCATCATTTTCAGATTCTTTCTTAGGAAGGAGCTTAATCCTGAGAAGATCATTATTATAGTAGTAATATCAAAATTAAAAATGAGAGAAAACCAGAATCCTGACTCCCCCATCAAGTTGCTTCTTTTCACTTTCCCTTCATCCTTTCCAAACCTGGTTGAGAGGTGTTTATTTCTACATATTGAAATGATTGCTTAATTAAAATATCAAATTCTGGCTTTGTTTTTTCGTTTGTTGTTGTGTCGACTTCAGGTTACAGCGTGAGCATTTTAAGCAACGCTCTCTGTACGTCCTCTCTTGTGTAATTCTGTTCCGAAGTCTTCTTCATGTTGTCTCAGTATTAGCATATCAGAGCTGGAAGCAACTACAAGGTCAATCTAATCCTACCTTCCCAATTGACAGATCAGACAACTGAGGCTCAGCAAGGAGGAGAGACTTCCCGAGGGCCCAGGGCTAGGTAGTGTCAGACCAAACTCAAACATAGGTTGGCTGACTTCTAGTCCAAGACTTTTCCCAATGCACCAGATGTGGCAGAAAAGAGAACAAGAAAGAAAGCAGAAGTGGTATCCATCTGGGGCTGAGGACCTTTCTGGGTTTATGCGATCAGAGACCAAAAAATGCCCTAAGGGGCTTCCCTGGTGGCGCAGTGGTTGAGAGTCGGCCTGCCGATGCAGAGGACACGGGTTCGTGCCCCGGTCCGGGAAGATCCCGCGTGCCGCGGAGCGGCTGGGCCCGTGAGCCATGGCCGCTGAGCCTGCGCGTCCGGAGCCTGTGCTCCGCAACGGGAGAGGCCACAACAGTAAGAAAAACCGCAAAAAAAGTTCCTAAAATGGTTGTCCCAAGCCTGTGGGCCACAGTCAGACCTGTGGCTAACGTATTAAACTTTGAAAAAGGGGTCTCTTCTGGAGTGGAGGAAACAGTTTATTTTCTATTGGTGTAGGCATCCGTGGTTTTGAAATGTTTGCTGAGATGGATTTGAAGGTCTTCAAGTCTTACAAATTCTAATCAAAGAAGCCAGGCACTGCATGGACCCTGCTCTCACTGCAGCCATCATTTCCAGAGAAAGCCACGGCGGAACCATCCGGCAAGACGGCTGGGACCACAAAGGACTTAAATTTGGCTTGATGCAGGTACTCAGCTAGAAACTTTCAATCGGCCCCACCTCATCCTTCCTCACAGAAGCTAACCCAAACTGGAAATCTATCTGCATTTATCCTAGGCTTCAAAACACGGGTACTTGCATAATTTCCACTGGGATTTCTGTAACATGTCAAGATATACCAGTTATTGGATATCTTTTTTTAAGTATCTTATGAGTTTTGCCATTACAATTTGTAATTAATATTATGCAATGTACTTAAATTGAGAAAATCTTATAAAGGGTACTATTACAGGTATCCCTTTGAGGTTCATGAAATAGTAAATTTAATCTGTGTAGATCAAAACATTATAATGAAACCCTACTTGAACCAACTTGTCCTTTAGGCAAATTGGAGGAAGGGGACCCAAATTATCAGGATATTTGCTTCCAGGTTTTCCCCTATTCTATTCTATTCTATTCTATTCCATGCCACACGGCTTGAGGGATCTTAGTTCCCCCACTAGGGATTGAACCCAGGCCCCGGCAGTGAAAGCACTGAGTCCCAACCACTGGACCGCCAGGGAACTCCCCCAGGCTTTATTTTAAATTGTCTGAGAAACCGAGACTTCTAGCCTTCCAATTATTTTTGACTGCAAATATCTAGACTTTGGGTGCTCATTATTTGTTTTGAAACAACTTTTTAATTTTTTTTGAGTGCTTAACTAAAACTATGCTACATCCACTTCTCCCAAATCTTATTTCTCTGATTCTCTTTTCTGTGAAAGGACTTGTAGAATTGATTCTGTGGGAATAAAGAAAAGGGATAAGGCCAGTGTCTATGACCTTGAACATAAGGAGGAGAAATCAGGACAGCAGAAAAATGTGTTGCTCCATCCAGATGTTGACATTCTTACCTGAATTTTCTAGCTTGATAAAAAAAAATCCATCAACCTGTTGGTACCTGGGACAGCAAAGCACACCTTTTGCAGGCTGTTGGGATTCTCACAGACGGAATTAAGGCAAACCAGAAAAAATTCCCCACGTGGAGTGTGGCTCAATACCTCAAAGGTAGGCCAGTGCTTTGTTTAGAAGAGCAGTGAGTGAGAGCCCAGAAGGCCGGGTGTACCTTGGGCCTCCCTGGGCCTGTGCCCATAGGGTCAGCAGTGGGCCTGGGAGGACCCCTAGCGTTCTCTGAAGCACTGAGTTCCTTGGAGTGTCCTTCGTGCCCAGTTTCCATTCCCCTTCTGCCAGATGGTGGGGGTTCTTGTTACATCTCATTGGTTATTGAGCCATTGAGTGATACCTTGAGAGTTAGTGTGATTGTTTAAAAGAATATGTTTGCCTTCCTCTGATGGGTTTTTTTCCCCTGGTGCAAGAAGCTTTTACCCACTTTCTGAATTTTTTGAACACATTTTCACTCTCTGAGCATCCTCAGTGACACCAGGGCTTTAGGTACCATGATGTGTCCAGGTGGAAATCCCTGCTAGGCTGATCACAGACCCCCTCAGGTTCAGCACCTCCCAGACTGAACTAACTCACTAGCCTCTCACTATAAACTTGCTTTTTCTTCTGTATTTTCTGCCTCTGTGAAAGGCACTATAACATACCCAGTCATTCCAGCCAGAAAAAAACATATTTTTTTCTTAGGTTCTCTGGTTCCTTCTCCCTTCACATCCAGCCATACCAATTCTTATTAAGTCTGCCTCCTATAGGCCCATGGTATGTATATACCTCTCTCCTTTTATGGCCTTAATTTCAAATAAACAGTTTTACATTTTATGGCCTTAATTTCAAATAAACAGTTTCTATTTTCTATTTCAAGGTCCTTGAAGGCAGGGATCAGGACCAGGGGTCTTTATCTCTAGACATCCGAGCAGAGCACAATTATGGTAAACACATGAGTAACTACTGAAGATTAACCTTCTAGGGGATAATACACATATGCTCAAACATGCATATTGCACACATACACCTACAAAGGAATGAGTATGTCTTGAGCATCATTGTGCACTGTGCGCTCAGTGTGGCACACATCCTGGTCCACAGTAGGTGCTTAAAACATTTTATTGAATGAATGAATGAGTGAATAAATGAGTGAGTTCTTGAATGACTGAGAGAATGTTACAAGCAGTTTTAGACTGAAGATTTACTGGGGATCTAGTTTTGCCAGGCCTGCACTAAATAAGAAGCAAATCTGACTTTTGCAGCAAGAAAAACAAAAGTCTTCAGAAAAAGAGAGAGAGAAGGAAAGCAATCTGGAAGTTTTTCAGTGATTCTTGAGGAAATGGATCCTTTCAGGAGGAGAGGAAGGGGGGAAAGAGGATCTGGGACTGTCTGCTTTGGAAGATTTCCCTGGAGGGCTGACATCCCGGGAATGCTCATATCTTATTTCTGCTGAAAGTTAATCTTTCAATCTGAACCTCTGGTTTCATTTCAGGTGGTTTCTCAGCCTTCAAGTCAGGAACTGAAGCCACTGCCACCCCCGCGGACATAGACTGACGTCATCAGTGATATTATAGCTCGAGCTAAATTCTATAAGAGACACGGCTTCTAGGCAAAGCTCTGTGGGTGGGCCAGGTTGGCAGGTGCTTAGATGGCCCCTCTTTGAGGGTTTGATATGGTTGTGTTGTACCCAACACTGGCAAAGGAATGGTCGCACTTACGACAGAAAATTCATTTCTCACTTTTCTTCATGCAAATAAGCATAAAAAAAGGAAAATCCACCCAGTTCACATTACGGTTCCCATGAAATATGCATAAACATATGCATAATTATTGTGCAGTAAATGTAAATGTCATAGTAAGTGACATATTCTTACCATATTCTTAAGAATAAGTCCACATATTGCAGCAAGGCCTCATTTTAGTCCATGATTTCTTTTCTTTACTTTTTTTTTTTTTTCTTGGTTATACCACATGGCATGCGGGATCTTAGTTCCCCAACCAGGGATCAAACCCATACCCCCCTGCAGTGGAAGCGTGGAGTCTTAACCACTGGACTTCCAGGGAAGTCCTAGCCCATGATTTCAATGCCCACCTACTCCCTGTCTTACCAGAATTGCTAACAAGAAGAGAGCCTGACCTGAGCCTTTGTCCTTTTCCTAGTATCTGCTCAAGCTACTAGGGCTTTGCTTGTGAGGAATGCCTGACTCCCAAGCCGGTCAACCTGGGAGGCCATGGAGAAACCAGGCTGGAATTCTAGCTCCCTGGGTACCTGAGAGCCAACTGTGGTGAAGCAGATCTTCCTCAAGGGACGTACACCGTGTCCCTCAGGCCCACACCTACCTCTTGTGCCTTCTTCCTCTTGTTTGCTGAAGATCCAGGGACTGGCTTCTTTTCTTCCCTTTTCAGTAGTTGCTGCCACATGATCTTCCAAGAGGTCCATTCTCCACCAAACATGGCTGAAGATAAGCATATAGGAGCCAATTTTGTTATTGTTCTTTAGGTGTAAGTAAAATTAACCAGTTCTGGAAATTTTAAGCAGTAAAAGGAAATTACCAAAAGCCTATCAAAAGGCTCCCAGAGCCAATGAAAGGCTCAAGAACAAGAAGAGTAACCAGGCAGCTCTGGGGTCTAGGTAGCAGGAAGCAGTTGACCATACTTTATAGCATCCCTACTGCATGAATGAATTAGCACTCTCACTGCGTAAATGAACTCCAACGACCTTTTCTCCCATTCTTTCATCATTCTGCTTCACTTTTATAGTTCCAGGAGAGACTGATGGACTTACCTTGGATCATATACACACCTACAGGCTGGCTGCTTTGCCTTTTGGTCTTGCCCAGACCACCCACAATGGAGAAGAGACATTCTTCCAGAAGGAAACCTGATGCGGTTTGTGGCTTTACTTCCATACTCAGAAGAAAACACAAATAATATGTTGGAATGTAAAGCTCTCAAAGTCCCTGCCGATGTGGCCCCTGCTGGGCCTTTAGCTCCCTTCAGAGATGTTCAATAAATGTTTCTACACATCACTTCTTTTTCTGAGGAGGAATCAAAATCATACCCACCTACCTCTGAGTCCCCTTGGAGAAAGCCAAGTAAACCCTTCTCTGCTCAATGACCTCTCAAGCCTACCTGCAGATTTCACCCAGGCAGAACTGGGACCCCTGTGTTTCACTGGGCAGAGCCTATGGTCAGCTGGTGAGGCAGCCCTGCAGCATGTAGACCAGCATCTTTTATGATTGGTTGAGGACCATGCTGTACCAGTTAAATACTTTGATTATTATCTCTGCATGTGGGCAATCCAGGACATTTTTAGATGTTCACTTTGCTCAAGAATGATTTCTTCTGTGGGAGAAATCACAGCATGTACTCCATCTAATTGCCAACTCCTTCAATGTCACTACTAAAGCAAAAAAGTACACCCAGGTGAGATAATTTCCAAATAATTTGAAAAACAAGAAATAGTATGATGACTCATACTCTGAATCTATTCCCCCAGTATTCTTTTTATGACTGAGATACCAGATGTTCTAGAGGAGAGTCAGTATTTAAGGTGTCTTAGTTTGGTGCCCATAGAAGCAGACCCTGAAACAACTTCAGGTGCAGGTGGTTTATTTGAGAGGTTCAGGGAATGCTGATATGAAGTGGCTGGGGGATACAGGGAAGGGAAGAAAGCCAATAAAATGTGTGTCGTCAAGCCGGCTACCACAGTGGGCACTGGAGCTCAATCCTCCAAGCAAACGCTGAGGGACTGTGCAAAATACACTGCAGAATTATTATACACAAGGGCCAAGAAGCTGGGGTATTTATACATCAACTTCTAAGAGCCATTGACTGGGGTATCTGCCTGTTGGGAGGAGAGCAGCTTAATTCTTTGCTCCTCTGGTCTTCCATGCAAATAGGTGGCACACTTTTCAGAACTTCCAAGGGAATGAGACCGTTGACACCGAGATGCAGATCCTGGCAGATGGAAATCAGCTGAGCATCCTGAAATGTCTAGGGATGTAGGAAGGCCCCTGCTTGGGGGTGGGGTGCAGAGCCTCTCTTCTCTCCACTCTTCAAAACACTTCTCTTCCCTCCCTCTAGCCTAATACCCCTTAATAACTTCATGCTTTTAAAAACAAATACCTGGAACAGAGGCTGACCTCAGTCAAAGGAACACAAAGGAAGGCCTGGCCAATGAGGGAGAGAAAACGCAAAAAACAAAACACAAATTAAAGTCTCAAAGGAATTATCATGCCACGTGGACATTCCTGCTGCTTGGGTTCACTCAGTAGGTTCCTCAAAAAAGCTATGCTGTTTACTTTTAGTAAGATGAAAAGTTAAAACTTGGATGAAGCTTTGAAAATGTGAAGGGCAGAAAGGGATGGGAGAGGCGTGGTTTCTGATTGTGGCTTTGAACTTGAAGCACCTGCCTGACCCCCAGGCTCTGGTGTCCTGAGATGAGCTGCACACAGGGAGCGAGCGGAGTCTGGGTATGGATGGTTTGCTGCTCATTTCTGTTCCACCTGCTTGTCTTTCTTTGCTGGTTGTCTGGGGGTGAATGCCTACTTGACTGACAAGCTCTAATTTAAGGGCAGCAAAGAGTAGCAACCCCACTCCAGGGCTTGGCTTTGCCAAATCCATTTTGAATGTAGGAAAAATAGCTTTTCTCATTTTTAAAGAATGAAGTAAGTCGCTGTAGGCTGTTCGCTGTAATTTGAAACTGGCCAAACTATATGGAGTGTTCTAGGAGCCACGACTGTGAGCATGTAGTCTCACCTGTTTGATCACACCAAGTCGATGCCATGAAAAGCTATGGGTTTGGCTTCTCTTCGTGGCTCTACATGGCTCCATTCCTAACCACATCCTCTTCTATCCTGCCTAAATTTCTCTCCAACTATGTCCTTCACTCCGTCTCTCACACCCTGGTCCTTCCTTCTGCAGGATCTATGCTCCCCCACCTGTTCCCCAGGCCATCTGCCCCTTCTGAATTCTTGGGTCTACACCAACCTCTCCATTGCTAAGGCTCTGCCATGGGCTTGGCGTCCCCTCTCGCTGCCTCCATTTCCCAGCCTTCTGTCACTACTTCCTGTCTCTTTCCCGCACTGGATTCTAAAATGAAGACAAAGATGTTTTACAAAGTGAACTCTTAGTTAAGTTATCGTTATTATGTGTTATTTCCAACTTAAGAAATTGGAGCCAGAGAATCTGGATTAGCATTTTCACAAGTAAAGAACAAAAATTCCTTATTACTTACATCTTTGAGGATTGTTTGAAGTTCTCTCTAAAGAGAAGAGTCCCCTGCTCAGGTGTCCTTTGAGCTTTGTGTCCACTGATCTAAAATAAAAATGATCAGATAGAACAATGTGTTTCAATATGTGTCCTTATACTTTATGAAAGTTATAAAAGCATAATTAGGTTAAATTTGATGATGTACATACATTTTTACTTTGATTTTCTTGCAAGAATATAATGAACTGATCTTGGGGTTGTCCTGGATTCTAGAATGTTTTGTCAGAGTATCTTAGGGGAAGAAGATACAACTTAAACGCAATACAGTTCTGAAGGTATTGTTGTGGGGTTTGTGGGTGAAGAAAACACAGCTTTCCTTACAGCTGCTCAACACCATGGTGCTTACAAAGACTTTCCCCTAGGTGCAGTGCATGGGTCGTTTTAGTTTTTTTTTTTTTTTTTTTTTTTTTTTGCGGTATGCGGGCTTCTCACTGTTGTGGCCTCTCCCGTTGTGGAGCACAGGCTCCGGACGCACAGGCTCAGCGGCCATGGCTCACGGGCCCAGCCGCTCCGCGGCATGTGGGATCTTCCCGGACCAGGGCACGAACCCGTGTCCCCTGCATCGGCAGGCGGACTCTCAACCACTGCCCCACCAGGGAAGCCCGGTTGTTTTAGTTTTTATCTATCTGTCTATGCTCTTATTTACAGAGTAGTGCTAAGAGGTAGGGTCTGTTCTCATTTCGTCTCATTCTCAGCATACTTTGAAGACAGGTGAGGATCATGAGGCTGTGGAGTCTGTGGATGGTTCTGGGTCTTGGGGTCTTCTTGAGGGATCTGGGGAGAGTGTCCACTCTGGAGATCTCAGGACGTCTTGACTGTCATCACCAGCGAAGACCTCTGAAAGGTCCTGAGGTCCAGTACCCACAGTGAGAGCAGAGTTGGAGGGGGAAGTTGTGAGAGCCACAGGTATCTTCAGAGTATGGAAGATGCATTCTGAGAGGAGAGAAGCCTTCTGCTCAAAGAAAAGCCAAGAGCTGAAGGTTCACCCGAGAGAGCGTGCTCTGTGGGAGGTGGCTCAGCACGGGGGTGGGGGTGTGGTCAGAAGGACATGAATTAGACCAGAGTATGGAGTACATCCATTAGGGAATAAGATTAATTTACCAACATTGATCAATATTCAATGAGTGAATCCGCCTGCATACCTTTACTGATAAGACCCCTTTGCACGCAAAGCTGCTGTTGAAACAACAGGAGAGACCGATAGAGGACCTCCTTAATGGCAAAGTACATTCAATTATTAAAACTCACGATGATGAAGAAAACTGAGCCATAGCTGCTGTAGGTACGATATGGACCATTTCGCTTAGATGTTCTTTGTTCTGTGTGCAGCTTCTTCCCTTTTCTGGGCCTGGCCTCAAAGTCTTGGCCTGTTCCCTTCCGGTGCAATGTGGGGGCCTGGAGCTGGGTCCAGAAACCTCCATGTGACCACTTTGCCGGAATTCCCAGTAGGCAAGTTCGGCCCTGAGGAGAGCAACTCTGCCCCGGCCAACACACACTCTCATTTCTCTGCCTAATTTTCAGCTGGTGTTTGAGAAGGAGGGAACTGGATGGGTGTTTTGGTGATCTACACAAGTTCGAGATTAAGGGAGCATCAGTGATAACCTCCCAAAGAGGGAAAAATGATCTCAGGTGTGAATAGTAACTATCGTGTTTGCACAGGGGCATAAACATTTTAGGCACCGGACACCCCAAGTCAGCTCACAGATATGAGTCCACTTCGCAAAACTTTCAAATCAAGTCTTTCCCGTGAGATCAAATTCTTACGGACATGGCAGGGTTATGGATCTAATTCAATTGCATAATCGCTCAGGAATTGAGCACTACTCTGGGGGCAAGCCCAGTGCTAGCAGGTGTCATCTGCCTCCCAGGTGCTAATAGTCTGGAGAGTAGGGAGGCCCACTTCCCAAACTAGGACGTCAAGGAATCTTAAAATTCATTGCCTTCCTCAACACTTTGGCAAAAGTAGGGGCCAGTCCAAGGTTCACCCCAGCAGCCTGGATTCACTGATAGCCTGGGCCTTAATATGCTAGGGGCAGAGGTCAAATGGTATAAAAAGGTTAAGTGACTGTGTTCATTTCTGAAGGAAACATACTATCACCATTACTAGCAATAAAAACAGTGATAGCTACTATCTCTGGGTACTGAATCAGTTGCTTTACATTTATTTCATTTAATTCCCATGATAAAAGTGCTATTATCATCCTCATTTAATGGATGAGAAAACGGATAAGACACAGCAAAATTAAATTACTTGCCAAGTTCCCACAGCCAGTACTAGGGTTTGAACCCAGGGATGCCAGGCTCTGTAGCATGTGCCCTTAATCCCCGTGATGTCCTATGTGTGTAGTAACAGTGTTATGTCTGCATCATGGATTCCCCAATTCCCACCTCTGCCCTCACAATTTCTAGTTGACCCCATAAGGTACGTACGTGGCTGATTAAATGTCTGCAGTAATGCAAGGGATCAATCAAATGTTGGTTGGAAATTGTTTCTTTCTCTGAATCTTTTCTTCCCTCGTACGCCTCCTTCATTTTGTATGTAAAACAAAGGCCTACTCAGTTTCAGACATGTATAATGTTGTGGCTAATTCTGAAATGTAAAATACAACAGCTTATAAACCCAAAGAAACCTTGTCTTCCCCCAACCCCTTCGATCAGTCACCCTGGAAATTTCCAGCATAATTTAAAACATTCTTCTTTTGGAATTGCCTAGGAACCAATTTTAGATTATCACCCATGAAGGCAGATTACCTGTGAAGGTAGATGTGATATCTGGAAACCCCCAAAAGTTCTTTGGAGTCACATGTTGCAAAAAGCTAACACACAAAGCACCAGGTGATTAACCCGGGCAAGGTTGTTTTCATTCAAATGTAGAGGTTTAATGAGCCTGATTTAACTCAGATGGACACCACACTGGCCCAAAGGAAGCATTTCCAACCTGGTGGACTAGGTAGGATCCTTCCCAGGGTGGTGACTCTGAAGAAAACATACTGAACTTTTATCATGGGAGCTGAATGAGGAAATAAATAGAAAGCAACTGATTCAGTGCCCAGAAACAGTAGCTATCATTGTTTTTATTGCTAGTAATGGTGACAGTATGTTTCCTTCAGTGCCCTCATGCAGATGGACTCTTTAAAACAGATGACATAGAGCACATCCATCAAAACTTTCTTAATTGCACATCGCTACTAGTGAAGAATTTTTTAAGGATACCCGAATATATTTGTTCATTTTACAAATTTCCTGTATCCTGATATTTTACATATATTATGAAATATTACAAAAATATAAATTTGAAGGATTCGATGAGAAAACAAATGGAAACAGAATTTCCAGTACTTATTTCCCTCACCCCAGTGTACCACGCTCTCTCCCTTGGGTATGCAAGCTCCATTTTGGAGACAGCACCCTCTCTCTTCTCCTGTCCTCAGGGGTCACTGCCTCCGAAAAGACTGAAGCAAAGGATCTTGGAAGGATGTTAGCCAACAAAGCCAGCATCCAAGAAGCTGGGAAATGGTTTTGTGTGGACTCAACGACCATTGCGGCCATGACCTCCTGGGAGAGCCATGCTGGGCGGGTCCTCAGAGATGCCTGGGGAGATACAGGAAACGGATTTGGATTCGGGCTGATGCAGGTAGGACAGCAAAGCCGTGCAGGCTGGTTCAGTTGGCTGTTGGATTTTGGCTGTAAAACATCACAGGAGGTTAAGGGACTGTTTTATTTTATAGCACGAAAATGATCCCAACTCATACTCTGTGGCAAGTTTTAAGTGGGCAAAATGTGCCTTTCCAGGTCCCCTCTTTCAGGGCCTCTACCCTGCACCTCTTCTACCCAATCCCAGCTCCCTCCCTGGGGCACCACCTCCCTCTGTGCTCCAGACAGGCTGTTGCTCCCTGAGAGCCATCACTTTCCCACTTGCTTCCCCCATCAGACTGAACTGATAACCTGAGGAGAGCAGAGAGTGGCTTGGAGGTAACTTTTCTGAACAGCTGCCCCTTCCCTGAGTATTCCTGAAGACTCAAGGCCTTAATTCGATGACTGCATTTTTTTCTTTTATTCATTTTAGTTGTTTTTTTTCCAGTTTTATTAAGATACAATTGACATACAACACTGTATGTTTAAGGTGTACAGCATGATTTGACTTACACGTACTGTGGAATGATTAAAAAGTTTATTTAACATCCATGATCTCATACGGATGCACACACACAAAAAAGAATTTAACGTGATGAGAATTTTTAGGATCTACTTTCTTACCAACTTTCAAAATACATCAACAGCAGTGTTAACTATAGTCATCACATTGTACATTACTTCCCTAGTACTTGTCTTACAACTGGAAGTTTAGGCCTTTTGACCACTTTCATCCCATTCCCACTCCCCCACCTCTTGCCTATGGTAACAACAAATCTGGTCTCTTTTTCTATGACGTTTCTTTTTAGATTCCACATATGAGTGAGATCATATAGTATTAGTCTTGGTCTGACTTATTTCACTTAGCAAAATGCTGTCAAGGTCCATTCATGGTGTTGGAAATGACAGAATTTCCTTCTTTTTATGGCTGAATAATATATATATATTGAATATATATATAATGTACGTATGTATATATATATATGTATATCTATGCTACATTTGGTTTATCCATTCATCCATTGATAGACACTTAGGTTGTTTCCATGTCTTGGCTATTGTTAAATAATGCTGTTATGAACGTGGGGTTACAGAATAGGCCCCCAGAGACAAAGTGGTGTCTAGTTGGGGAACAAGAGCGTGCTCTGGTGGGAGCTGGGGAGATGGTCCACTAGGACTGTGGTCCAGGGGCCAGAGGGCTCTGGCGTCAGAAAGAAGCCCAACGTTGATGGTGAACAAGGGGGAAGTGGGGAGGAGGTGGGTCTAAGGACAGAGAAGACCCCGGTAGCCAAGACGAAGAAGCCGGTGGGGATGAGTGGGAGTGAAAGAGGACAAGTGACAAGTATGAGGACACAGTGGCCAGGGGACTCCGGAGCAAAGTGGTAAGGCCAGCTGTGGGGGTGGGAATGCCAGTGAGAATGGAGGGGCCTTGGCAGAGACGGCCCTGGCGGCAGAACAAGAGCCAGTGATGCGGTGGAAAAGTGTGGTGGGGGGCAGGGCCCGATGGTGAGGAGGGAGACAGTGAGGGAGACCTGCCCGGAGCCTGGATGGCAGCAGTGAAGGGAAACGGGCCTGTGGAAGGCACTCCAGCAGAGGCTGGGAGACCTTGTAGTGCCCTCTGAGAAGGTGGAGGCTGGGGTTATGGGGGCTCAGAAAGAGGACAGTGAATGCTGAAGTGGGCACAGAGGATGCAGTATCTTCTCCAAGCTCCCCAAATAGCAGAATGCCAGCTTTGGAAGACAACCTGTATGTACATATATGAAAACACCTCACAGCCAGGATAACGACACACAGTTGCTGACAGTTGCCCTTATCAAGGAGCTTGCCCGGAACTCCCTGGGGCTGCAGGAGACAGGGTACAAGCCTCAGTTAGGGCGGAACAGGGGCAAGGTGTCCTGGCAGGGGTAGCGGCACCTGACGGTTTCTCCTGTCCTGTTTCCTGCACCCCATTTCTCACCAAGGCTTTATCCCACATTCTCTTCCCTAGAGATTCCCCTGACACGTCAGGCCAAGCTGTCCTGAGGCCCTGGAATTTTACCAGCCTTCCTGGGAAAAAGGAACACAGAAAGCAGGGAAGTGATGGACCTCCTGCACAGAAGAGAAAGCAGGACTGGCGCCACTTGTTTTTTTTTTTTACATCTTTATTGGAGTATAATTGCTTTACAGTGGTGTGTTAGTTTCTGCTTTATAACAAATCCACTTGAGTTTTTTTCTGGCAAGCTCTCCAGGCTGGGAAAACAGAAGACTGGGTTACCTGTGGTGAAGGAAGGAGCAAAGAGATACTCTAAGGAGGTCGAGGCTGAGTAGAATGATCCTTAGCAGCTTAGACCCGAGAGCCACAAGAATTAGTATCGGGAGTGCAGGCTGGCCACAGACCACCAGACACACCTGGAGCTGGATAAGTTCCCTTTATTGCATCTCAGGAAAAGTCCTTTGGGAAGGACTTTAAAGGATCTGGGCTCTTATTAGATGATTTTGATGAGTGTTCAAAGAAGCATGGTTTGCTCTGGATTGGATGCTGTCAGGAAAAGAGAGATGGCTCTATGATTGGTGTCTTCATGAATCTCATCTAGAAGGTGAGAGGCATGAAGCGAGGCTAAAGCTGTGTGATGAGAAGCAGCAGGCCCCACATTACCCAGAATAGGGGATGTGCCTCATTTTTCCGGCTTGAACAATGCTTGTGTTTTCGTCTGCGCTCGGATGTGATTAGGGAGTGAGCTTGTTTTCGCCTTGATCCATCAGTTACAGGGCAGCTTCATCTGATGTTGGTGACCTGTGAAATTGCTTACGTTCAATAGGAAACACCTGTCAGTGCTGGGCCGGCTCCTAGACACACGGAGGCTTTCCAGGCCAGCTCCTGGCTGTCACAGCTGCTCTTCTCTAATGCCCCTCTTCAGCCAAGGGCAGACAAAGTCAGACCACAAGGCATCAATCCACGACGTCCAGATTTTCACTGGTCAAGATTTTGTCAGTTAAGACCAGGAGGATGTCCAGAGGTCATAGTCTTTGTTGGACTAGGGCCAGTTGTAGGATGAGTTGTTGAGTCATCTGATGTGCCGACGGCTGCACGGCAGCATTTAAGTTTTTGGACAGGATGAACTGAGCAACTGTAACACAGGCAATGACCAGAAGCAAAAGGATCATGAGTTTTGTGACAAGACTTAGAGCCAGGGTCCCAGATTATAAAACCCAGGCAATGAAAACATGTCCCAGAATCCAGCTGGCTCTTTTAGAGAATCGGATGGATTTTTTGTTTATCCTAATATCCACAGTTGTGCTTGCCCTGTAGTTCATAAATGCAGCAAGAAGTACAAACCACCCTCCACCAGCTTAGAGGAAATCAAGGTGTTCAAAGGGGCCTTGAGCATCCTGTCCAGTCTTGTCAGAATCTTGTCAGGATTGTGTTGTTGGCAGGTAGGACGTGCAGTGGAAAAATCCTCAGTGGTATCTTGAAAATTACCCTACTAATGCTGGTTCAATACTGTTGCCAATTTTTCTCTGCTTTATGGGTAATATCACTACTTTTTGATATTTTTAATATCACAATATTTGCTAAATTTCACTTTTTATCACGGTCACCTCCTTACATATAGAAAAGCATGTCAAAGCTCTTTAATTCACTGTCAATGTTACAGGGGCTCCTGTGATGGGCATTTGTTTCTAAAGCATTTCAATGTCATGGACTATCTCCAAATCATCTACCTATCCTATCAGTATATTTACTTTTGTGATTTGGCAGATCTGGGAGAGGCACTGAATGGACACAGTTTTTGAGAAAAGCTTATAATTCAAGGGTAAATTTGAGTCTGATGACACTTTTAATTTTACTTTCTAAGTATGAATAATCTACATACACAATTAAATCAGAGTTATCCAAGGGAGTCTTCAGAAGGTCAGTGCAGGGTATACATAGTTCCCTGAGGCAAGCAATTATGGGCTGTTCCTTTGTGGGAGAGGGAAGGAGGTGGCTGGGTTTAGAGAGGGGCAGTGATGCGTGATGGAAAAGCACCAGTACTTCCTAGGTTAGGTGACTAGCTGAAAGATGCTGAGAGCTTACTGTCAATGGAAGAATCTATACAGCACAGCATGGGAAACCATTAAGATGAGTGGAGACCCTAGAACTAAACCAGCTGAAGTTTTCACACTTTTGTTGTCACTGCTGTGGTTCTTAGACAAGATGGATATATATATGTTTTGGCTACTGGAGCTAAAGAAAGACTGAAATAAGCAAAGGGCCTCTGGTGATTTCCATTTAACTGAAGCAGTTCCCTAGTGCCTGTTCAGATTTATAATAAAAGGAAAGGGGGTGGGGCAAGGGGAGGATCTGTGAATCCAGAACAATGGAGGAAACATTTGGAAGATAGTTTTATTGTACCAGTCTTTGTGTCCAAGGACTATGTTTCTTTTAACTTGAAAAACATATTCATTGAAAGATATTTAATAGACCTTACTTATATATAACTAACCTAGGAAGATCAACTCCTTTTTTAATTTGTCAGGATTGTTTTAACAGTAAGTTTGGTAGGGACTTCCCTGGTGGAGCAGTGGTTAAGAATCTGCCTGCCAACGCAGGGGACAGTTCGAGTCCTGGTCCCGGAAGATCCCACATGCCGCGGAGCAACTAAGCCCGTGCACCACAACTACTGAGCCTGCACTCTAGAGCCCGTGACCCACAACTACTGAGCACATGTGCCACAACTACTGAAGTCCGTGCGACTAGAGCCCGTGCTCCACAACAAGAGAAGCCACCGCAATGAGAAGCCCACACACCACAATGAAGAGTAGCCCCTGCTTGCCGCACCTGGAGAAAGGCCGCATGCAGCAACGAAGACCCAACGCAGCCAAAGTATAAATTAATTAATTAATTAAAAGAAAATAAGCTTGGTAGACAAAACTTCTCGCAATAGAATTGAAGTTTGGAGAACCTTTGGACAACCATTCCTATTGCCCTTACTTTTATGTGGTTAACAGCGAATCTTTATTTATGCCATCGAATGGCCACTTTAGAAAATCCACAGATAGTGCAGGCATAAAATTCATCCTAACAATTTTATTATTTTGAATCTAGGTATGATTTTGGGAAAGGCAAAATGAAGACTAGTTTTTATAGAAGAAAAGATATGTGATAAGTACCCCAAAATAGGAAATAATTTGATGAAAAATACCTTAGTTTACCCAAATTCTATTTTTACTTTTATTTTACATTATTCATGCACAGATTGTAGTAATTACTAATATACCTTTATATGCAAGTATTTAGGCATGTGTAAATATATTTAAGACATTTAAAGCTTATATTGAATACCTATAGATTTAAAACATAATTTATCAGTGTATTAAATACAAAATATACATATCACTAAATTTACCACGTTAATAAGCAGAAAATCATATCCATTATGTTAAATACATATTTGTATTTCTCTGTAATTACTGTGCCTGGTATAATTAACTGTTTATATTCTCTTGAAGTGATCAACTATTTTTTTTTTCTCCAGAAAATTAGAGAACAGAAAATGAATTGTTTGGCTATTTTTTTCTCCATGAGCACTCATTTCATATCATTTTAATAATTCTGAGGGAAAAAGAAACATAAATAATATTATTCAAAGGCATTTTCATCATTTGTTAATGGATTGCCATTCTGAGAAATAAGGGTAAAAGTTTTATTTAGTGACTAATGTTTTGTATCAGTTTCTTATTTAGAAACTGTCCAGACTTCCAGTTTTAATTAATTCATTGTTTACCAAGGTCTTAAAGCTGAGAAAAGCTTAAATGTATAAAACAGATTTTGACACATATACATAAAAAGAGAGCGACAGATGGTTTAGACAGTAACTTGGACCCTTGATATTTTTATCAAGCTGTGTGATCAAAAAGCCAGTACTTAATACTCCTCAAAGTAGAGAAAGGAAGGAGAGGATATTAAATATTCTCTATATTAAATAAAATGGTCTTTTTTTTTTTAAAGAAAAACAAGACAAATAATGTCTTCATGGAGGTTTCTTCACTTTTTGTTCTTTTTTGTTCTAAAGTACCTCCCAAACATACAATCTTGCTCGTGTCAAAAGCCCCCTAAAATGGCCAGTGCAATTCCAAATTGTCCTTGGTGAAACTGTGACAGAATGATAAGCATACTAGTTAGTACTGTTAACAAGAAAAGATGAATATAATATGTGTTTGGCCTGAAAGAGGCACCATTTAGATTGAGAAGACCTTGAGAACTGGAATGGCCCTTAAAAAGAGTGCTTGGGTAACTTTTGTCTCCCCTGAGCCTGACCAAAGGCCAATGGTCACCAAGGAGTGGCCAGAAAAACCTTCTGAAATAGAGCAATTCTCTGAGACACAAGGACAGGACAGAAGAAGTCCTTGTAAGGTTTGAAATGATGGGAGGCAAAGGAGTACCATTCTGGGGAATCCCCTGGGTGCAACTTAAGGATGGACTGACTGGGTTTGGCAGGTCGACTTTATAGAGGCCTCCCTGATCCTGTCCCCTGGTGGTCACACCTTTGTGGAATTCCCCTCTTCCTTGAGTGTGAGCTGGACCTGTGACTTGCTTCCAACCAATGGAATGCAACAGAGGAGACAGAATCTAGGCCACTGCATTTATATGATTACCTAAGAGGGTAGCACCCATCTTGCTAAAGTCTCTCACTCCAGTGTTGGTTTTAAAGAAGCAACTTGCCATGAATTTTATAACCACAAGGAGATGACTTCTGCCAACAAGCTGGGAGAGCTTGGAAGCAGATACCTGCCCTGTCAAGGATCTGAGGAGAACCCAGCTTTGGCTGATGCCTTTTTTGAAGCCTTGTGAGACCCTAAGCAGATTAGCGGGCTAAGCTGTGCCCAGAGTCCTGACCGAGAGAAACAGCAGGGTGATGAGCATGTGTGGTTTTAAGTGGCTGAGACTGTGGTAATATGTTACGTGACAACAGAAAACAAATGCTCTAGCCTATGCTCATCTCCCTACAGGCTTTTCCTCTTCTGGGCAATTTCATTTCTAAATATCCAACTTATCATTCAGATATTTTCCTCTAGTCATGAGCAGCAGAGGTTAAAATTACTTACCAAAGCTTTATTAGACTCTTTGGGTAAAAATTAACCAATGGTCTTTTCCCCATTTTAAACATTAATATTAGTCTAGTAAAAGAGGCAGAAAAACATTAGCAGGGGCTGCTTTTATCAATATTTATACAGCTGGCCTCAATCCAACTCCAGCAAGGACAGCTTCTGTTGAGGCATACAGGTCTCTCTCCAGTTAGACCCAGCCCTTCGAAGTTAGTGTCCTTCTGCTTTATATCCTCTCCAGGCCGTACATATACTGGATATTCAATAATTGTGGAATTGAAAGTGTGATTATCCTGAAGCTTATTCATTAATGATATCTGGCTTCACTTCACACAGCACTTCTACTTGATGCCAAAACTCTATGACAGGACAGATGCTGGGACCATAGGCAGTGAGTATGCCAATGTCACTGCTGCCTGAGTCAAATTTTACGAGACAAGGAAAATAAAGGGCAACTAGAATTCTGAGTCCTCAGCACCAACTTCAGTTAGCTGCCACAGAATTTCCCGGTACTGAACCTCTCTTAAAATTCTTACTTCTCCCCACCACTCCAGGTACCTGAAATAGAATAAAAGGAAATAAAACAACTTTCCCTAAATGATTTTTCCCTTCTCTTTTTTCTTTTAAATAGCAACGTCAACTGTTGGCAGAGGTTTCTAGGAATTCAAGGAACATCAATAAAGTTTAGGGCAAATGAGATTTATAATTAGAAAACAGATACTATTTTGGGTATTAAATTTAAGGATAAAATGAAGCCAAGTCCACATACGTATTTATAGACACCACAGCACAGAGCAGCCGGTCCAGCTGCACCCAGTGTCTAATGCTTCTGGCTGAATCTCTGTTCTCCAGGGGAACAGACTAAGCTCCTTTAGGGCAGGGACCACATTCTGGTCAGCTCTGGATTTCTCCAACATATAACACACTCTTCACTCAAAGGGCCACTCATAGAATGTGTTGAATTCAATTAAACGAGAAAACAATTTTTTTAAAAAGTTAACGACGATTGCTAAGGTGACATCTGAACCCACATGTTCAAACATTGCCATCCTTACCCATTTTCCAGTGAAACTACTGGAGGGAAAGGGGACAGAATTAAACCAATTAATAGCACTAAAACCTCCAAGCCTACACCAAGGAAGAATCACACCATGTTTAGCCAGTGAAAATGACTAGAATTTAAAACATATTTTAATGAGAACACTTTCTCACCATCTTGAAATAGAAATGACTTGCACTTTTTACTCTGAAGCCGCGAGGCCATCAGGACTTATTCACTTCCTGGTCCGTGGGGTTCTGAAGCCACCCCACCACCAGCTCTCCAGTGCTCTTGAGGCACGTGCTGGACATGTCCTCCTCTCTTGGGAGACCTTGTGGCAGCTTCAGGGGCTTGATTCTGTGACATAAGGGAATGCTTTTAGAGTTATACTAGGTAACACGTTTTAAGAAACTGCTGGAATAACAAACAACAAACCTTATCAAATGTTTAACCACTTTCAGTTTTGCATTCACCGAAGGGATATTCTTGTGAACTTGAGGAGTATGTGCCTACAAACAAAGGAAACAATGTTATGGATCAATTTCAAAAGCACAGATGGTCCCATGTTACAGGAAAAGGTTAAGGTGTAGGCTCATTCTGTCTAAATCGAACTTCCAGGTATATTACATGAAATCATACATTTAAACAAAAGTTTTACAAGTGGAAAATTTAAAGCAAATTTAAACAACACTAAAGATGACTAAAATAGTTACATACTTTTTGTAACCCAAGCATCTTTATTATATCTTTCTCCCAATATGGACGTCTTTTTGTACTTTTTATTCTGGTAACAATATGCAGTTTATGAGGCTGCTGTGGATCCCCACCATATTTTTCATGATCTTCAGGTGAAGGTTGAAAAACCTGGAAAGGAAGAATTATAAACGGTATATTTTCAATTTACACAGCTTCTATGTGCCTCCTTTATTTTTTTTTCCTTAAAAAAACTTCAAACAACTACATAATGATTTCATCCCTAATAGTTCTATAATCCTCACCCTCAAATTGAACATTTCTACCAGTCTGATTACTCAGATAGATGGAATCTAAGAATTTCATACTCTAAGAAAAATACCACACAGGCAAGGGTTTGTTTTGTTTTGCTTTTATTAAGAGAAAAGCAGGAGCAACCAGATGACACTAAAGAGTTCAAATGTCAAGAGAATATGTTGCATTATATGAGCTGGGCCTTGGGCTGCATCCCCTCCCCCATTCAAGTAGGGGGACAAACAAAAACTTACAATAACACATGAGTATTATAAAAAGTACGTATTCGCTGCAACCCCGAATAAGGATGTATGTACAACACTATTTGTAATACTGAAATTTTTTTTTTTTGTGGTACGCGGGCCTCTCACTGTTGTGGCCTCTCCCGTTGCGGAGCACAGGCTCTGGACGTGCAGGCTCAGCGGCCATGGCTCACGAGCCCAGCCGCTCCGCGGCACGTGGGATCTTCCCGGACCGGGGCACAAACCCGTGTCCCCTGCATCGGCAGGCGGACTCTCAACCACTGCGCCACCAGGGAAGCCCAATACTGAAAAATTTAAAGGCCACATCTATATTCCTCAAGAGAATAGCTAAATAAATTATGAGGCATACATTCTAAATAAAACTAAAAATAATATAACTAAATAAGATATGATGCAAATAAATTATGATGAATCCTACTGGCTATAAGGCTACCGTTAAAACAAATAAAGTTTACTATCTTTGTAAGTACTAACATTGAAGGATGGTCATAATATATTGAGCAAAAAAACCAAATTTCCACACCACTGTGTAACAGGATCTTGTATTTGTTTCATCTACACCATGATGAGTGTGTATATATGATATATTCTGTAACTACTAATTCTAAGAATATGATCCTAAATTCTATTTTTTCTTTTTCACATCTTTATTGGAGTATAATTGCTTTACAATGGTGTGTTAGTTTCTGCTTTATAAGAAAGTGAATCACCTATACATATACATATATCCCCATATCTCTTCCCTCTTGCGTCTCCCTCCCACCTTCCCTATCCCACCCATCTAGGTGGTCACAAGGCACTGAGCTGATCTCCCTGTGCTATGCAGCTGCTTCCCACTAGCTATCTATTTTACATTTGGTAGTGTATATATGTCCATGCCACTCACTTCATCTCAGCTTACCCCTTCCCATCTCCACATCTTCAAGTCCATTCTCTATGTCTGCGTAGTTATTCCTGTCCTGCCCCTAGGTTCTTCAAAACCTTTTTTCTTTTTAGATTCCATATATATGTGTTAGCATACGGTATTTGTTTATCTCTTTCTGACTTACTTCACTCTGCATGACAGTCTCTAGGTCCATCCACCTCACTACAAATAACTCAATTTTGTTTCTTTTTATGGCTGAGTAATATTCCATTGCATATATGTGCCACATCTTCTTTACCCATTCACCTATTGATGGATACTTAGGTTGTGTCAATGTCCTGGCTATTTTAAATAGAGCTGCAATGAACATTCTGGTACATGACTCTTTTTGCATTATGGTTTTCTCAGGTTATATGCCCAGTAGTGGGATTGCTGGACCATATGGTAATTCTATTTTTAGTTTTTTAAGGAACCTCCATACCGTTCTGCACAGTGACTGTATCAATTTACATTCCCACCAACAGCGCAAGATGGTTCCCTTTCCTCCACACCCTCTCCAGCATTTATTGTTTGTAGATTATTTGATGATGGCCATTCTGACTGGTGTGAGGTGATACCTCATTGTAGTTTTGATTTGCATTTCTCTAATGATTAGTGATGCTGAGCATTCTTTCATGTGTGTGTTGGCAATCTGTATATCTTCTCTGGTCGACTTAGGCCTTCTGCCCATTTTTGGATTGGATTGTTTTTTTGATATTGCGCTGCATGAGCTGCTTGTATATTTTGGAGATTAATCCTTTGTCAGCTGCTTCATTTGCAAGTATTTTCTCCCATTCTGAGGGCTGCCTTTTCATCTTGTTTATATTTTCCTTTGCTGTGCAAAAGCTTTTAAGTTTCATTAGGTCCTATTTGTTTAGTTTTGTTTTTATGTCCATTTCTCTAGGAGCTGGGTCAAAAAGGATCTTGCTGTGATTTATGTCATAGACTGTTCTATGTTTTCCTGTAAGAGTTTTATAGTGTCTAGCCTTACATTTAGGTGTTTAATCCATTTTGAGTTTATTTTTGTGTATGGTATTAGGGAGTATTCTAGTTTCATTCTTTTACATGTAGCTGTCCAGTTTTCCCAGCACCACTTATTGAAGAGGCAGTCTTTTCTCCATTGTATAGTCTCGCTTCCTTTATCAAAAATAAGGTGACCATATGTGTGTGGGTTTATCTCTGGGCTTTCTATCCTGTGCCGTTGATCTATATTTCTGTTTTTGTGCCAGTACCATATTGTCTTGATTACTGTAGCTTTGTAGTATAGTCTGAGGCCCAGGAGCCTGATTCCTCCAGCTCCGTTTTTCTTTCTCATGACTGCTTTGGCTACTTGGGGTCTTTTGTGTTTCCATACAACTTGTGAAATTTTTTGTTCTACTTCTGTGAAAAATGCCATTGGTAGTTTGATAGGGATTGCATTGAATCTGTAGATTCTGTTGAGTAGTACAGTCATTTTCACAATATTGATTCTTCCATTCCAAGAACATGGTATATCTCTCCATCTGTTTGTATCATCTTTAAATTCTTTCAACAGTGTCTTATAGTTTTCTGCGTACAGGTCTTTTGTCTCCTTAGGTAGGTTTATTCCATGGTATTTTATTCGTTTTGTTGCAATGGTAAATGGGGGTGTTTCCTTAATTTCTCTTTCTGATTTTTCATCATTAGTGTACAGGAATGCCAGAAATTTCTGTGCATTAATTTTGTATCCTGCTACTCCACCAAATTCATTGATTAGCTCTAGTAGTTTTCTGGTAGCATGTTTAGGATTCTCTATGTATAGTATCATGTCATCTGCAAACAGTGACAGCTTTACTTCTTTTACATTTGGATTCCTTTTATTTCTTTTTCTTCTCTGATTGCTGTGGCTAAAACTTCCAAAACTATGTTGAATAATAGTGGTGAGAGTGGACAACCTTGTCTTGTTCCTGATCTTAGGGGAAATGGTTTCAGTTTTTCACCACTGAGAACGATGTTGGCTGTGGGCTTGTCATATATGGCCTTTATTATGTTGAGGTAAGTTCCCTCTATGCCTACTTACTGGAGGCTTTTTATCATAAACGGGTGTTGAATTTTGTCAAAAGCTTTTTCTGCATCTATGGAAATGAGCATATGATCTTTATCCTTCAATTAGTTAATATGGTGTATCACACTGGTTGATTTACATATATTGAAGAATTCTTGCATTCCTGGGATAAACCCCACTTGATCATGGTGTATGATCCTTTTAATGTACTGTTGGATTCTGTTTGCTAGTATTTTGTTGAGGATTTTTGCATCTATGTTCATCAGTGATATTGGTCTTTAACTTTCTTTTTTTGTAGTATCTTTGTCTGGTTTTGGTATCAGGGTGATGGTGGCCTCATGGAATGAATTTGGGAATGTTCCTTCCTCCACAACTTTTGGAAGAGTTTGAGAAGGATAGATGTTAGCTCTTCTCTAAATGTTTGATAGAATTCGCCTGTGAAGCCATCTGGTCCTGGACTTTTGTTTGTTGGAAGATTTAATCACAGTTTCAATTTCATTACTTGTGGTTGGTCTGTTCATATTTTCTATTTCTTCCTGGTTCAGTCTTGGAAGGTTATACCTTGCTAAGAATTTGTCCATTTCTTCCAGGTTGTCCATTTTATTCGCATATAGTTGCTTGTAGCAATCTCTCATGATCCTTTGTATTTCTGCAGTGTCAGTTGTTACTTCTTTTTCATTTCTAATTCTGTTGATTTGAGTCTTCTCCCTTTTTTTCTTGATGAGTCTGGCTAATGGTTAATCAATTTTGTTTATCTTCTCAAAGAACCAGCTTTTAGTTTTACTGACATTTGCTACTGTTTCCTTCATTTCTTTTTCATTTATTTCTGATCTGATCTTTATGATTTCTTTTCTTCTGCTAACGTTGGGGTTTTTTTGTTCTTCTTTCTCTAATTGCTTTACGTGTAAGGTTAGGTTGTTTATTTGAGATGTTTCTTGTTTCTTGAGGTAGGATTGCACTGCTATAAACTTCCCTCTTAGAACCTCTTTTGCTGCATCCCATAGGTTTTGGGTCGTGTTTTCATTATCGTTTGTTTCTAGGTATTTTTTGATTTCCTCTTTAATTTCTTCAGTGATCTCTTGGTTATTAAGTAGTGTAATGTTTAGCCTCCAAGTGTTCGTATTTTTTAGATTTCTTCTTGTAATTGATATCTAGTCTCAAAGCTTTGTGGTTAGAAAAGATACTGATACAATTTCAATTTTCTTAAATTTACCAAGGCTTTATTTGTGACCCAATATACGATCTATCCTGGAGAATGTGCCATGAGCACTTGAGAAGAAAGTGTATTCTCTTGTTTTTGGATGGAATGTCCTATAAATATCAACTAAGTCCATCTTGTTTAATGTATCATTTAAAGCTTGTGTTTCCTTATTTATTTTCATTTTGGATGATCTGTCCATTGCTGAAAGTGGGGTGTTAAAGTCCCCTACTATGATTGTGTTACTGTCGATTTCCCCTTTTATGGCTGTTACTATTTGCTTTATGTATTGAGGTGCTCCTATGTTGGGTGCATAAATATTTACACTTGTTATATCTTCTTCTTGGATTCATCCGTTGATCATTATGTAGTGTTCTTCTTTGTCTCTTATAATAGTCTTTATTTTAAAGTCTATTTTGTCTGATATGAGAATTGCTACTCCAGCTTTCTTTTGATTTCCATTTGCATGGAATATCTTTGTCCATCCCCTCACTTTCAATCTGTATGTGTCCCTAGGTCTCAAGTGGGTCTCTTGTAGACAGCATATATAAAGGTCTTGTTTCTGTAACCATTCAGCCAGTCTGTGTCTTTTGGTTGGAGCATTTAATCCATTTATATTTAAGATAGTTATTGATATGTATGTTCCTATTCCCATTTTCTTAATTGTTTGGGGTTTGTTATTGTAAGTCTTTTTCTTTTCTTGTGTTTCCTGCCTAGAGAAGTTCCTTTAGCATTTGCTGTAAAGCTGGTTTGGTGGTGCTGAATTCTCTTAGCTTTTGCTTGTCTGTAAAGACTTTAATTTCTCTGTTGAATCTTAATGAGATCCTTGCTGGATAGAATAATTTTGGTTGTAGGTTTTTCCCTTTCATCACTTTAAATATGTCCTGCCAGTCCCTTCTGGCTTGCAGAGTTTCTGCTGAAAGATCAGCTGTTAACCTTATGGGGATTCCCTTGTATGTTATTTGTTGTTTTTCCCTTGCTGCTTTTTTTTTTCTTTGTATTTAATTTTTGATACTTTGATTAATTTGTGTCTTGACAGGTTTCTCCGTGGATTTATCCTGTATGGGACCCTCTGTGCTTCCTGGTGTTGATTGACTATTTCCTTTCCCATATTAGGGAAGTTTTCAACTATAATCTCTTCAAATATTTTCTCAGTCCCTTTCTTTTTCTCTTGTTCTTCTGGGACCCCTATAATTTGAATGTTGGTGAGTTTAATGTTGTCCCAGAGGTCTCTGAGACTGTCCTCAATTCTTTTCATCCTTTTTTCTTTATTCTGCTCTGCAGTAGTTATTTCCACTATTTTATCTTCGAGGTCACTTATCTGTTCTTCTGCCTCAGTTATTGTGCTATTGATTCCTTCTAGAGAATTTTTAATTTCATTTATTGTGCTGTTCATCTTGTTTGTTTGCTCTTTAGCTCTTCCAGGTCCTTGTTAAATGTTTCTTGTATTTTCTCTATTCTACTTCCAAGATTTTGGATCATCTTTACTATCATTACTGTGAATTCTTTTTCAGGCAGACTGCCTATTTCCTCTTCATTTGTTTGGTCTGGTGGGTTTTCACCTTGCTCCTTCATCTGCTGTGTGTTTCTCTGTCTTCTAATTTTGCTTAACTTACTGTGTTTGGGGTCTCCTTTTTGCAGGCTACAGGTTAGTAGTTCCCGTTGTTTTTGGTGTCTGCCCCCAGTGGCTAAGGTTGGTTCAGTGGGTTGTGTAGGCTTCCTGGTGGAGGGGACTGTTGCCTGTGTTCTGGTGGATGAGGCTGGATCTTGTCTTTCTGAAGGGCAGGACCATGTCTGGTGGTGTGTTTTGGGGTGTCTGTGACCTTATTATGATTTTAGGCAGCCTCTCTGCTAATGGGTGCAGTTGTGTTCCTGTCTTGCTAGTTATTTGGCATAGGGTGTCCAGCACTGTAGCTTGCTGGTCGTTGAGTGGAGCTGGGTGTTAGGTTTGAGACAGAGATCTCTGGGAGAGCTCTTGCCGCTTGATATTACATGGAGCCGGGAGGTCTCTGGTGGACCAATGTCCTGAACTCGGCTCTCCCAACTCAGAGGTACAGGCCTGACACCTGGCCAGAGCACGAAGGCCCTGTCAGCCACCCGGCCAGTTACGTGGGGAGTTTCTTGCCTTTTGGGAAGTCTGAGGTTTTCTGCCAGCGTTCAGTAGGTGTTCTGTAGGAGTTGTTCCACATGTAGATGTATTTCTGATGTATTTGTGGGGAGGAAGGTGATCTCCACGTGTTACTCCTCCACCATCTTGAAGGTCTCTCCCCTAAATTCTAAATATGATTCTAACAATTATATATACATGTGTGTGTATTATATATATATGTATATTTATCCTTATTTGTACAAAGGTGTCAAAAACATTAGGTCAAGAGTCATACCTCTGGGGAATCAGACTGAGGAAGGCCAAAAAAAAAGATGGTACTTTAATCAAAAAGGATATTATTCAATCATTAACTTATCCACAGAGGGTTCACATTACATTGCTAAATGATGAAAGCAGCTGGAGAAGCATTATAGGCAAGATGATGCACATCTTCAAAAATATTTAACAGAAAAGTATGTGGAGGGTGTTAGCAGTATTTGCCTCCAGGTGGGTAGGATGAAGGGTATTTTTCTAGAGATTTTGATGGTGTAGGTGCACCAAAGAAAAGGAGAGAAGAATTAAAGAAATGGTGTGAGGAGCATGAAATATTCAGGAAAAGTAAGTGGTTCTGTGTGACTAAGGTAGAAAAAAATAGGAAAAGCAATGCAGGGCGAGAAGTTAAACTAAGCTTAACTATGCTTAGTCTTTAGAAATTCCCAGAATGGATATAAGGTTATTGGAGGTTTGAAGCAAAATGACATTTCAAAAATAGATTCAGAAAGAAAACTTTTTCAAATGAACTGGAGGTGGAGACAGATACAAGGAAACTCAGGAAGCACTTAGAGCCATGGTTTAAGAGTCTGAATTACAGCAGCTGTAACAGAAAGAGGCTGATTTGGGGACTTTAGGTAATAAAATAGATGGATTTGTGGTGGGTGAGGGAGAAGATAGGGTTGAGATTGACTTAGAGCTTTCTAGTCTGGGAAATCAGGTAGAGGATGGTAGCATTAACTGACATCACTAATACAGGACAAGCACCCTCTTTTAGTTTGGTTGTCTGGAGGACAACCTCATTTGTAAGACAATGAGTCTAATTTTGGATAACTTGAAATACCTACAGGTTATCTAAGCAGCAAGGTCTAGAAACTACAGGAGAATATAGGAGTAAGTTCAGAAGATAGGCAAAGGGGCTGGAGATGCAAATCTCAGGGTCATTTCTATAAAGTTTAAAAGTTTTCATGCTCACTACAACCAGTGATCAAAATCACTCCCCCCACATTTTAAACAAATGCTAACATCTGTATCTATCATTTCTTCCAGAAGTTTACAGTCTAAGAAACATGAAAACATATAAGACAATGCAGTTGTGGACCATGACTTGAGAAAAAAGAGATTTCTGATAAAAGAACATCAAGCACATTAAAGGTATCTAAATAGTCAATGGTAATACTATTTTAGCTTTTAAAAAAATCAGTGGAGAATGGTGGTTACCAGGGACTAGGGGGAGAAGGTATGAGGAGTTACTGTTTAATGAGTACAGAGGTCCAGTTTTGCAAGATGAAGCATTCTGGAGATGGTGGCTGTGATGGTCACATGACAATATGAATGTACTTAATACCACTGAAATGTACACTTAAAAATGTTTAAATTTTATGTTGCATGTATTTTACCACAGTACAAAAAAATTGGAGAAATCAAAATAAAACAGAAATCTACTGAGGGCTTAGTCAGTGTTCTCTAAAAGAATCATAGGTAGACACAAATCCAGCAGAGAAGAAGATCCAAATTAGCAATGGCTGATAGAGAAAGTGAAAACCAAGAGCCACACAGACAGTCTGAGCAGGAGGAAGAAACACTGTTTTCTCAGGACAATGGTGATATGAAAACACAAAGTATCAAGGGAAAAAGCCATAAGCAGGAATAAACAGATTCTGAGACCAAAACCCAGTACTTAAAAGGTCAGTGGCACATATTTATTTTAAATAATCATTTACATAAATCCTACTATGTTTAATTTAAAAAAAATTTTTTATTTTTAAACTTTTTATTGGAGTACAGTTGATTTACAATGTTGTGTTAATATCACGTGCACAGCAAAGTGAATCAGTTATACATATACATATAGCCACCTCTTTTTTTAGATTCTTTTCCCATATAGGCCATTATAGAGTATTAAGTAGAGTTCCCTGTGTTATGCAGTAGGTTCTTATTAGTTATCTATTTTATATATAGTAGTGTGTATATGTCAACCCCAATCTTCCAATTTATCCCTCCCACATAAATCCTATATTTTAAACTCTACACTTCTACCTATACCCACAAATAATTTAACATGAAAGTTTTCAATATTACAAAAAGCGGTACCTTCAAAACATAATGTAACAGGGAAGAGAGAATTCTGACTCCATGTTGGTTCTGTTTCTTTTACTTTAACCTTTGCTTTTCGTTGCTTTTGTTATAGCTGTAAGCATAGATAATGGCCTGGCACAAGGAACCCTGCCCCTCTGCTTGATAAACTAAAAGGCCTTTGTTCAGCTCACAGACAGACATTCTGACCCTGACCACCTGTGAATGGCTACAGAAAAGAAGAAATTAACACATCCCTTCCCCATGCAGGCCAAGGGAGGAGATTTTGCAACACAAATGGCCTTTTTACTTTACTTCCTCACCTCCTCCCCCTGTCTGTTCTATAAAAGAAACTGGCATCCTGACCCCAATAAGATGGTTTTTGGGTACACTAGTCCGCCATCTTCTCGGTCTGCCGGCTTTCCAAATAAGAGTTGCTATTCCTTGCCTCAACACCTCATCTCCCGATTTATTGGCCTGCCCTGCGGTGAGCAGAATGAGCTTGGACCCGGTAACAGTAACATGTTTTTCAAAAACAGTAACGTAAAAACTTACTTTATCTGGAATTCTTGACTTTGTAAATTTGTGACGAATCCAATCTGTACAAACAAGGGGCTCCACACCTTTTGTCACCATCTAAAATATGCCATAAAACATTTGATTTTTAGAACTCTATCTAGTGCAGAAATCATAATCTACCAATTTTTAGGTGACAAAATCTGTTCTCACCTAACCTGTAATTATTAAACATTTATCTCAGCCCCCTAGCTGAATGAATACATCTCATCTTACCACTAACATGAAGAAAAAACACATTAAATATAAACTTCTAGACCAGCAGTTGGCAATATTTTTCTGTAAAGAACCAGACAGTAAATATTTCCAGCTCTGGGGCTACACAGTTTCTGCAGCCAAGTCTCAGCTCTGCCACAGCAGGGCGAAAGCAGTTGTTGACAATATGTAAACAAATCGGTGTGGCTATGTTTCAATAAAACTTTTACAAAAATAGGTGGTGGGCTGAATTTGGCTTGTAGGTTATAGTTTGTCAGTGTGCTCTAGACAACATACGATAATTCAGCTTCAGCAATACAGTGTAAAAGAAAGCCAAAATGAGTTTCCAGTTTTCTTTCTGGTCCCAAGAATGCCATCAACTCCTGTTTCCTGTCTCTTGTTCCCTTTCTACAATCTTCCAGTCGTGTTTCTCTCAGGCTGCAGAAGAAAAAGGATTCACTGCTAATCCTTCATACCAGGAAACTCCTGTGGGTGGAAAATAATCATTCCCTTCATGCCCTCCCTGTACTGCAGAGATGGTATAAACAATGGGAGAATAAGCAGGAGGGAATTGGGGGTTAGGGGGAGACTGGTGAAGGACATGGGCTTTGACATACCAGGAACATTGGGCCTCTAATCCTGCTCTGTACTTACCAGCTGTGACATATGAGATACTTATCCTCTCAGAGGGTCGGTTTCCTCAGCTATAAAAAGGAAATAATACTTACCACGCAGGATTAATCTGAGGTTAAGGTAAGTGTGTAAAGCACCTGGCATTATTATTATCTAAAGGCAGCAGCAGGTCCTATCTAGACTCTGGACCTCATGAATAGATTAGGCTGCACCACTGAAATTTCTAAAAGAAAGACTGGAAGGAAATATATGAAAGTACAAACATTAATGGCCTCTGGGAAACTGTTTCTCTTCTTTCTGCTTTTCTACATTTTTCTAATTTTCTATTACTGAGAATGGACTCTTCATAACTGAAGGAAAAAAAAAATCTAAAACTTTCAAAAGATTAAGGTGGGCCATGGGGAATCAACACTAGCCATTTTTTACCAGCATTTTCTCCAGAAAAAGGTCTTTTGTGATTTCAGATCTTTAGGGATAAAACAGCAGATAAACCACAAATAAAATTAACGTTCAACATTAAAAAAGTATATATATATATATATATATATAAAGAAACTTAAAATTTTAACTTGCCTGTATGTTTTGTTAATTAGAAAAGAGAGAAAAAGTTCTTAAGGAATAGGAAAAAAAAAAAGATCATTCTTGAAAAGAAATACTTACTTGTAGTCTGCCTGGGGGCCTCTGAACTATTGAGCGCAAAATCCCTGCCATGAGTGTGGTGACTGTTCTCCTTAGGGGCTGTGAGAAGTAGAAAACAGATCTGTGGTCAGGTATGTCTTAGAAATGGATAGCTCAAACTGAAAAACTGGATGAAGTTTAACAGCAAAATCTTGATTGTTTCAATACACTAAGGACAAGAATTAAGTTACAATAGATGTTTTATTGAGAATTCAAGAAAACCACAGGAAGTAGTTATACATTAACCATATCCCATTTTCACCAGAGTCAAATTACACCGTAGGCTGATTCAACAAAAATAGGCAATGGAGGTTACTATCATTTAAAAAATCTTCAACAGCAAGGGCAGGTATAAAGAATGCTTTGCTATAGAATCAAAAAAAAAAAATTAAAGAGCTGGAAGGGACCGAAGAAATCCAAACTCCTAATTAGGACTGACAACGCTCTTACTTTATTTATGAGGAAAATGAATCCCAGAGAGTTCAATCATTTACCGAAGGGCATCCAGCTTTCAAGAGAGTATATGGTCTGGAACCCAAACCTCCTAATACCTAGTCCAGCATATTTTCACTAAGTCATAACACCCTTCTGTTAAATAAAGCAGAATGTTCTTTTTTGCTTATTTATATTTTTAGACTATTCTTAACGAACATGCATTGCATTTATAAACTAAAGGTCATGTTTATTTAGACACAAAACAATTATAGCCTACCGACTTAAACTGAATGCAGAAAGATTAAGTTCATGAACTACATGTATATTTTGGACAGGTTACTTAATTTGTACGTTTCAATTTTTCCCCCCAAAGAATAGAAAACAAAATAATACCTATCTTGCAAATGAATTACTCTGAAAACACCTAAAACAGTACTTGGCACATAAGAAGCCCTCAATAAATGGTAGTTTTTACTATTATAATATCATTAAATTATTACAAAGCTATAATAAGAATACCCTAACATGCCAAAATAGGGCAAGTACTGTATTTCAGTGCCCACCAGATTCTGGCTCACTCGAGCTCTGCAGGTCTTTCCTGTGGTGTGGACAAAGCAGTGAAGCTACTGGGATCAATGCGAGATGTCCCATTAGAAGGGCCTGACTTCAGAAAAAGTCTCAGCAACCGAACCAGTCTCTCAAAACTAATTACGTATCAGTTTTAGAAGAGTTAACTACTATATCCTTACGCCCTGAAAACAAGAATTTTGTTTTGTTCATCTTCTACTCTCAACATCTGGCACACCATCTGATGGACAGTAGGCACCCGTGTTTGTTGATGAATGTCTGAATCAGTTAATGGGTTAGATCCATGGTCCGCTCAACTCAGAATTCAGAAGTACATCAGAATTTCATAACTGCCATTCGGACTTCAGACCTCAAACATTACAATACAGCAGAGCAATTTCTAGTTCACATCATCCAGTTTGCTTGGCTGGTTGTTTAGATCCTTTGTATCAAGGCTTCTTTAGAAGAGACGCTTAATCCTCCGGCCCTCCCATCAAATAGACAATGCTAAATTATTTTCTCTACCATACTCATTCCTCCCAAGTTAAGCGTTAGGTACTAACCCAATTTATTTAGCTTCACTCTTTGTTAAATCTTTCTCTTATCCCTTAGATTTCAACAAGAGCCTCCTAACTGGCCTTCCTGCTTCTATTCTAACTTCCCCAAGGTCTTTTCTCCACAGCAGCAATCATCTCATTAAGTCCGAAATCAGATAATGTCAACTCCTCCGCTCAAAACCTTCCAATGAGCCAGGTTTCTCATTATCAGAGTAGGAGGTTACACACAGGCCAGAGAGGAAGGCTACAATGATCCATGTGATCCAGTGACAGAGGATTAGTGTTGGAACTCATGTTTAGCTTAATACAGATATGATGCATATAGAAATAATTATAGATACATATACACACATGGTTTAGCTGTTAGCCGAGAGGACCTAAAGGAAATGGCATCCCAGTAGCGATGAGCATGCCCAGTGCCCAGATCTTAGTTTCTAATGGCATTCTCTAAAAAAAAGAACCAGGACTCCTTGGAGAAATGGCTGATTATATGGCTGTAGCAGGGAATATATAATGATGAGTCTGGAGCACCTAGTGCTAGAAAGGAACTACTCAAAAAATCAAAATGATGGGGGTATGTCAAAGGGACCAGAAGCCAAATGAAAGAGCTCCCAGTGGCTACAGCTGAAATAATATGAGCAACAAAATAAGTAACAAAGTATTGGCTTATAATCCAAAACATAAACTAACCATGAGTCCATACTGATATAAATAGATGAATAAATTAATGAGGGAGAAGAAACAAATCTCCCTTACAGAAGAATTTCAAATAATTTATGTAGACACTCCCCTCTCAAAGAGGTGGAGTAAAGCTATCAACCCTGAGGCATGGGCTATGCTTAAACACTTGCTATCAGAATATAGCATAGAAAGGGGGGAAAATACTGTTACATTAGAGGAACCTAACAAATACTATGTCATCGAGGTGATCAAGATTAACATCAATTGTGATAAAAGTCAAGTTGATAGCATGTATCCTTGATATGATGGAATGAGAATGGCACTTCACCTCTATGTCTTCCTTCCAAAAACCCCTAACACTTCTCTAACAGAAAAATATCAGACAAACTCCAATTGAAGGACATTGTACAAAATACTTGACCAGTACCTCCTCAAATACCTGACTGCCTCGAAACTGTCAAGGTCATCAAAACCAAGGAAAGTCATAGTCAAACTGTCATAGTCAGGAGGAGCATTTGACAACTAAACACAATGTGGTATCTTGGATGGTATTCTGGAACAGTAAAAGGACATCAGGTAAAAACTAACAAAATCTGAATGAAGTATGACCTTTAGTTGATAACGTATCAATATTGGCTCATCAATTATAACGAATGTACCATACTAATGTAAGATGTTAGTAAAAGGGGAAACTTGGTGTGGGGGGTATGTAGGAACTCCATACTATTTTCATAACGTTTCCATAAATCTAGTTATTCCAAAATTAAAAGTTTATTTATTACAAGACTAAAAAGCTCCAATGCCTCTCCATTTCAATCAGAGTGACAGCCAGTGCTAAACCCCCGCCTTGAGGACACCACCTCCATACTCTTGGTCAGTCGCTACACACACTGGCCCCGTTGCAGGTCCTGGAACCTGCCATGCAGGTATACTCCCCTGACTGGCTGTTCCCTCTCCTGGAATGCCCCTGATATCCACATAGTTAACTCTCTTACATCCTTCAATTTCTGGCCTAATTCTCATCTTCTCAATGAGTTCTACCCTGATTCCATTATTTAACATTTTGACCCACACTACAATTGTCAGCACTCCCAATCTCTCTTACTCTCCTTGATTTTCTTTCCATAGCATTTAACATCTTCTAACATAATTTAATTTTTTGTTAGGTTTGTGGTTTATTGTCTGTTCCCATCCAACAGCATGTTGCTTCCACAAGCACAAAGATTTTTAAATTTTCTTTTGTTTTAGGCTTGCTCTGTCTATTCACAGATGTATCCCAAGCATCTACCTAAAGCAGCACTGCCATGTAGCAGCCACTCAGTTAATTTTTGCTGAATGAATGAAGTGTCATTTACATACTTCAGAATGTGTGACAGTCAAAAGTTGTAAGTTTCAATAAAGGTTATTCTTAATAATTAGGCACATAACTCTTGGACCTTGAAGCAATTATACTGTCTTTCACCGTACAATTAAGTTTCTCTTGCAAAGACACAAAAGCAGGAAAATAAATGCACCATATGAGAAGGATGATCCCATTTCCATTAATTAAAAAAAAAAAAAGATGTCTGTGAATGTGTGTGTAAACAGAGAAAAACTCCGGAAGGCTATCAGAGAAACGTTAGCATACCCAGGGAGAGGAGACCTGGCTACCAGGGCTATTTCCGCCCCTCCCCGACGTCCCACACCCCCGTAATGTCTGATAGGTTCGTTGTTGCTCTTTTACAATGACCATGCGTGTAACTGTTGTTTAAAAAAAACTAATTCCTTTTCTAAAGAGACATAATGGTAAATGGGGGGGGGGCACTACTGAAAATGCAGAACATAGGATTTCCCTTTCAATAAATCGACATCTCTGAAGGCAAGAAATGTCTCTTGAACTCCTAATGCCTTCTAGGCAGGCGTCCGAAGTGCCTCTTGGAATAAACAAAACTAAACAAAAAACCGCGGAAAAAGCAGCTCTGGGTAGGTGGCGATCAAAACGCGGTTGCAAAATCACGGCTTTTAGTAAAACGGTAAATATTTTAACTGCCAACTTCAGAGGATTTACGTTCTAAAACGCGGCAATTTTTAAATTAGGCAATTTTGTATCTCCATCAACAATTCAAGTTAGGCTGACCCCAGAGGAAAGCCGAAGTTATGCATAAAGCAGAAGCACAGAAAATGTTAAAACATACTTGAATTCCCTTTCCCCCCAGACTGCCCAGCCGAGCCGAGCTCTGTCCTCGAGCTCCAGCAGGCGGGGCTCCACATGCCGCGTCCCGGGATTCCACAAACTGGGAAACGGGATCCAGCCGGCCAGTGGCTTTTCGGGAGCCCAAGGGACAGTACCTGGACGTAGTTCCATTCAGGTTACTGTGACCCGTAAACACAGAATCGAATGGAGAAAATCAATCCGCATCTGCATAGGGTTCCCAGATATGTACTCCTGGCAAAAATGCACTACTTCCGGCCACTCATTCCCCACTCACCAGCAATTCCTAAATGTCTTTCAGCCTGAAGCTCACCACTCAGGGGAACCGGAACAGAGAAAGGACCCAGAGTGCCACACTCAAATCCGGCCTTCACAGCGCACACACCCTGGCATTTTAGTTCCGGCCGAGTCCCTCCCACTCAGGCATCATAAAAAGAGAGCGCAGGCGCATTGGAGTCACGTGACCGCTCCCGGCGGCGCTGCAGACCCGACAGCCTAGGGGGAGGTTGGGGCGGAAGGGAGTTGCTGGCATTATGGCGGGGTCTCTCCTGGGCCAGGACTCTGGAAGCACAGCTGCAGTCACTGTGATAAAGCGGGCGTTGGAACTAGAGTCCGAGTCCCGGTACCCGCAGGCTCTGGTGTGTTACCAGGAGGGAATTGATATGCTCCTGCAGGTTCTGAAAGGTGAGCAGTGTGCCGGGGAGGGAGGACTAGAGGAAAAGGAGCTGCAATCTGCTGTGTCTGGGCGGGAGTGAAAGATTAAAACGCTTACTGTGCACAGCGAGAAAGCCTTAAAATACAGAACGTAGGGTAGTTTACAGGACAGGTGGACTGATTTCTTTGATATCTTTAGTAGATTGATGTTGTCAATAAAAGAGGGATTACTATCCTAGAATTTTAAGAGACATAACCAAATGTAATAGATAAGCCTTGAAAGGATTTGGGTTTGAATGAACTGTAAAAGACGTTTTGGGATCAAGTTGGAAAGGTTGAATATGGATTGGGTAGCATTAAAATTAACTTTGTTAGGTAGTATGGTATTTTTCGAAATCTGTTCTTAATTTTAGAGATGAAGCCTGAAGAAGTGTTTGGGGAAGAATTGTCATGATGTCTGAATTTGATTTTTTACTTTAAAAGAAAGCTGAAGCAAATATGGCAAAATGCTAACAATTTTTAAATCTAGGTGGTGGGTAATAAGGGTGTTCGTTACACCCTTTTCCTTACTTTTCTCATTAAACATTTTAATTAAAAAAAATTTTTTTTTTTGTCTGTGACCCGCAGCATGTGGGATCTTAGTTCCCAGACCAGGGATCTAACCCGCGCTCCTGTATTGGAAGCGCGGAGTCTTAACTACTGGACCGCCAGGGAAGTCCCTTCATTAAAAGTTTAAAAAAATATTTTTTTAAAATTAGAAATGGGTATACTGACATTCGGTGTGAGAAATGTATAGGATTGTGAGAGGAGACAGTTAAGACTTTCTGTTACATGGTTATTCAATGTTGAGAGGTACACAGATAACCCTTAACACCCAGTACAATCCCTGGTAGGTTGTAAACACCTAGTAATTATGTATTAAATTGACTTAAGGCCAGCCCCTGCTCCCCCGCCCCTGGGGCTGTTAGTCTGGCCTCAGATCTCCTCTCTGTGCTTTTTAGCCTGAGTGTTTCTGATTTGTTTCAGAAGCTTTGAGATAGTAGAGGCTGCTTTTCAATGTTCAGCACTGTTCTCAGAATGGTAAACCTCTACCTTGGGCAGGGACCATATGATGACGATGATGACGGTGATGATGGTGATGATAATGAGAGTAACATCATTTGTAAGTGCTGAGTGCCAGGCCGTGTGCAGAGCACGTTAAAAGCATGATCTCAATTCATTCTTACAATTGCCTTATGAAGTAGGTGATGTTATCCTCATTTTACAGCATAAAAAATAAAGTTTGCTTTCCAGTTCTGCCACAATTGGTAGAGTCACAGCTGAAACCCAAGGCTTTAAAGACTCTACTATACTGACTCTCAGAAAGAGAGATGGGGTGTACATTGTTCGACTCTGAAGCAGCAGCATCACAGCAGTTCTGCTCCTCTGTGCTCCACTGATCCTGTGGGGCTTAGAGAGACAGTGACGTGATCTTGCAGGTTAAGATGTAAATGCAAATAACTCTAATACAGGAAAGAAGTGCCAGGAGCCATATGGACAAGTGCAACGAGGATTTAAACAGTTAACAGTCATTGGGGGATGGAAAGGTGTGGGTGGCTTTTGATAGGGGTTTTGGAGGGATGAGTAGAATTTCAGAAATTCAGCTGAAAGTGTTCCAATTCTGTCTGTACTGTTTTACCAAACAAGTGGCATAGGTCTGTAGAGAAAGAGTGAGAAGTAGAGATTAAAGGTAGACTGGGGCTTGGAGCACACTGCAGATGGCCTTGGCTGCCAGGAGATTTTAACTCATTCCGTTGACAAGGAGAAACCATTTAAAGTTTTTACAAAGGAGTGATGTAATTAAAGTTGCATTTCAGGGCTTGGCTCTCTTAGGAATATGCTTTTCTCCCAAGTATTTGCATGACCTACTCCCGCTCCTCTTCCAGGTCTTTACACAAATATCACCTTATTTGTGAGGACATTCTCTGACCCCCAGTGTAAAATTACAACCCCCATCCCAGGACTCCCTTATCCTTCTTCCTTGCTTTATTTTATTTAATAGCACTTACCACAATCTAACATACATGTTTTACCAATTTATTTATTTATTTTAAATCCATTCATCTGTCAGTGAACACTTAGATTGCTTCTACCTTTTGACTATTGTGAATTTCCCATTGCTTATTTATTTATTTGGCTGCGTTGGGTCTTTGCTACTGCGCATGGGCTTTCTCTAGTTGCGACGAGCAGGGGCTATTCTTTGTTACAGCGCGCGGGCTTCTCATTGCGGTGGCTTCTCTTGTTGTGGAGCACGGCCTCTAGGCATGTGGGCTTCAGTAGTTGTGGCACGCGGGCTCAGTAGTTGTGACTCACGGGCTCTAGAGCGCAGGCTCGGTAGTTGTGGCGCATGGGCTTAGTTGCTCCGTGGCATGTGGGATCTTCCCGGGCCAGGGATTGAACCCATGTTTCCCTGCATGGCAGGCCCCCCTGCATCCCATGTGCCACCAGGGAAGTCCTACCAATTTATTTTTATTGTTGTCTTTCCTCTCATTTGAATGATAGGGGAGGACTTAACTGCTACGTCTCCAGTGCTTAGAACAATGCCTGGCATGTGGTAAGTTCTCAGTAAATATTTCTTGAATAAATGAGTGAATATGGCAAGAGCGTAGGAGAGTCATTAACCTGAAGATACTGAAGTCAAGCAGACCAACTAAGGAGCTCCTGCAGAAGTCAAGATGAGAGGTGATAAGGGCCTGAATGAACCAGGGGGGCGACACCAGTATTAGGAAAGGGAGGGGACAGTCTGGACATTGAATTACTGGCACTGGCACGTGATTAGATGTTGGAATGGGAATTGAAGATGGCTGTATGATTTCAAGCCTGGAAAACCAAGGCATGTTTGAAGAATGGGTCTATAGTATCAAACTCTGATCAAGGATGATTAAGAAAGGAGTACTATATTTGTAGAGGACAGGGAAAATAGAGTATATTTACAGGCAGGAGCAAAGTAACAGTAGAGCTTAAGAAAAGAGATGTTAGATAAAATGTTCTAAAGGAATCTGAGAGGGAGGCGTATGGAAAAAATTATGTAGGTGATAATCATATTGACATTTATTGAGTATTTCCTACACGCAGGTCTCTTCCATAATTAATCATCTCCACAACTCTCTAAGGTACTGTTACTCCTTCTGTGCTACCGATGAGGTTGCAGAGAGGTTGAATAACTGGCCAAGGTCACACAGGCAAAAGTGACAAAGCAAGTTTTGAACTAGAACAGCCTGACTCCAGATGCTTTGCTGTTAACCACTTTTCATACTGCCTCTTTGTAAAGAGTCCGTAAAATGCTGAATCCTGACGAAAAGTTCAAAGTTTTTGAGTTTAGAGGAACATATATCAACGTAGTGGAAGAGTATGAGTTCTTATATCACCTTAGGACAAAAAACAGGATTCTCCACAAGAGATTTATGGATGATATATGGGTATATTAGGATTTTCTTATGCTACTGTAGTATAAGCATGAGAAAGTGGGGATCTAAATGATATTAATTTTGGCAGTAGAAGAACTTGAAAGGGAAGGATTTCAGTAATTATATGGATATCAACAAAGGGTTGGAAATAACTTAAATACCCCTGGGTAGGAGAGTGGTTGCATAAACCATGGTACAGCCAAACAATGGAGTACTATACTGCTGTAAAGAGGGTTGAGCAAAATCTTTGTGAAGTGATATGGAGTGATTCCCAGGATATATTGTTTGGTGAAAACTGCGAAGGACGAAGAGTAGCTATAGTATGGTAACCTGCATGTAAAAACAAAGATATAAAAAGATTTTCATATGTCTCCTCATTTTTTGAAAAGAAACACAGGAAGGATAAAACCAGAAACTAATGAAATTAATTACTTAATATGCGGTGGGTGGGAAAGAGGTGGAAAGAAAGGAGAAATGGGAGTAGGGTAGCAGGATGAGGAGGGAGTGAATAACTTCTCTAAGTTATTCAATTGTTATACATAAGGGAGAGCGAAAGAAATAGGTAACCTAAGCATCTTTGGAAAATAGTATTTTGGCTGTATTCTGTAAAGTTAAAGACAAAGTGAACAGTATACAAACATTGTATTATTTTAATTGGTAAATTATTTTCTCACAACGGTATGGGTTAGGAATTCTCAAACTATTTTATGTCTATACTAGGCTTGAACAAGCCAGTAAATATATTGTGGATAATAAAAGAAGTTACAGGTAAGGAAAGGAGGAAGGCTAGAATGAACCCTATGGGATCAAAGTAATCAGCATGAATTCATGGTTTTTAATATAGATACAGATGGACAGACATAGAAATAGAGTTGTATGTGTGTGTTAGTAAACCTCCACGTACTTTCTACCTGCATTGACGGAAAGGGTCTAGAGGTAGTGATAGGACTCCCTGAGTAGCAGTGAGCACAGTTAGTACCCAAAATATGATTTCTTGATACCATTCTCCAATAAAAGGAACCAGGGCTCCTTGGAGAAATGGTTGATTCCAGGGCTGGGGCAAGGAAAATAAAACATTTTGCACCAAAAGGTAAGGAAGTGCTCAAAAAATGATGGGTTATGTCAAAAGGACAAAGGAGCCAACATGATGGAACTCTTAACGCCAACACTGATAAAATTTGAGCAAGAAAATATTGATAGTATTGGGTTACAACCCATAGAATAAAAGATATATCCATGAGTCCATATTGATATAAATCAATAGTTGAATAAGTAAGTAGATGGGAGAGCAGAGACAGCTCTTCCTTACAGTGGAATTCCAATTAATAAATTAAAGAGGAATGATGGGAATAGAAAATCACCATTTGGCAAACACTGCAGTAATAATCATCGCAGGCAAAGACCATCAACGGATGCTAAAATTAGCGGATGAAGAGTGGAGAGAGACAGGATATCTTCCCACAAGATAGCGATTCCATACAAAAGAGAAAATAGTGATTTTTGCAGTGGAGAAATCTGTGAACTCCACCTTAACCAAGTGACCAAAGTCAGCGTCACCAGGAATAAGACACATCAACATCGTGTACCCACTGAGAAGGGCGCAACACTTCTGTGATTTCCTTGCTAAAAAAATGCATAACCTCAGTCTGTCTAATCATGAGAAAACACGACAGCCCCAAATGAGAGACATTCTACAAAATAACTGACCATGTACTCTTCCTAAATGTCAAGGTCATAAAAGGCAGAGACACACTAAAGGAACTGTTACAGATCGTAGGAGGCTAAAGAGACATAACAACTACATGGTATGTGGGATCCTGGACCAGAAAACGAACTTTCCCACTAACTTTCTTTAGGTTTGTAGATGAGCTAATAGTGTCGTGTCAATGTTAAGTTACTTACTCTGATAATTGTACCATGGTTGTGTGATATGTTAGTACTAGGGGCATCTGGGTGAAGGGATTCTGTGCCATTTTTGTAGCTTTTCCATAAATATATAGTTAATTCAAAATAAAATGTTTTAAAACTCAGGGTTTAAAAATAAAATTATAATGGAAAATAAAAGCAATATTAAAAGGGAGGAAGGAAGGAGCCAGGAATTGATTTGGTGACTGATTGGGGGTGGGGCTTGCAGTAAGACTTTATTGATAATGTATATTCAAAAATACCTTCCATTTTTGGGGTGGCTGGGAAAATGATTCAGCATAAACCATAAAGGGGAAGTCTGGAACAGATGCTGGTTTTGTGGAAGAAAGATATTGTTTGCTCTCTTTTGATTATGCTTAGATTTCAAACATATGGGTAATTAGGACAAAATAGTGCTCAGACTCAGTGACATGTAATAAGCCACCTTTGTTTCCTCACCAGAGTTGAAGTCTCAGCAGTGAGACATGGTGTCTGAGTCCCCACTCCTAAATAAAGCTGCTTCAAGTGCTTAGTGAAAAAGATGAAGGCCCTACATAATCAAGCTAAATTTGGGCCTATTATTTGTGCATTTTAGGACCAAGACAGACCATGCCAAAGAACAGGAAAGCCGTGGAAAACGGGAAATACTGCTTGTACCAAATAGGAAGCCTGTTTTGAAACTTGAAAGTGTATTTTTTGTTTTTAATTTGTAGGCACCAAAGATGTAACAAAGAAATGTAATCTCAGAAAAAGAATTTCTGACTACATGGATAGAGCAGAAAACATAAAGAAATACTTGGATCAAGAAAAAGAAGGTAAAGAGGCTGTTTTGGAGAGTATGTGTATGTGCTCTTGTGATAAAGCCCATTTCACCCAGTGTTTCTGGCTGTGCCCTTTGGAGCTTGCAGGTCTACTCTGCATTTCCATTCGTCTGTACAGGAGCTGTTCTTAACCTTTTTCTTCCCTGGTGGGGGGAAGGTGGGGGTCAGATACCCTCCTGAGAATCTGAGGACAGCTCGACGTACTGCAGAACTTTGCATGCCATTTTAAGGAGTTCATAGATCCCCGTGAAGCTTATGTGTAGACTCCAGTTTAAATAATACTACAGAGGAATACTGAATATAAATCCTGTATTTTATTTGTATTTCCCTTTATAAAATGACCGAAATATTAAAGTAGCTCAAGAAACTCCTGGGACTTCTTTGAGATTTTCGTTGTGAGTCAAAACATTTCAGGAGTTAGGTATTCCTAATGATTAGAGGTGCAGGAGGTATGGTTCCCTATTTATAATTGGTTCTCTACTCATGAGGATCCAGTTTACAAACATATAGAAACAAATGGCCATTGCCACCTGCAGTGCACGGCTGCTGCTTTCTACAGTCAGTGGAACTACTGCCCTCAAAAAACCCAGTGCCCCCAGCCCTCAGCTGCTCTTTACTCCAGCCCTCTCCCCACCTCTTCCTGGTATTCTGTACTAGTGCACACTCTGACTACCCCCATTGAGGACCTCTGCTGAGTGGGAATAAAATTGTTTCCTTCACCCCAAATTGAAATCTACAATGCAATTTCCCTCTAAAACGTGGATGAAATATAGTACCATCAGCATTGTGGTTTGAATACTGTGGGTTAATTAACCTGTGTGGCTAGCTTGGCTTGAAAACCGATGCACGGTTGGTAACGTTCTATCTTTGGAAATATTAGGAACAGAATCCAAACTACTGGTTTTCAAACAAGGTTTAAAAGTGCAACCACCATATAAATTAGGAACTACCATTAAGGGTCATATTTTTAAAAAAAAGTGAAGGTCTTCGATAACTTATTCAATAATTAGCCATTTTGGATAAACACAAACAATGGAACTACCCTGCTGACGCTGTGGCATTCTAGGCTTTGGCTTGGGTTATTAAGAAGTACTATAAATTTTTGCTTAACACAGTCTCTACAAGTTCTAAGAAAGACTCCTAGGCTCCATACTATTTTGCATTTATATATTTAATACTTCAGCTGTTCAGTTGCAAGACATAAAAAGACTTAAATCTGAAGAGAAGGACCAGATGGCCACTGACTCATAGCTTGTGGTTCTACTCATGGTGGCAGGAATATTAGATATCTTTATACATATGGTTCCCTCTTGAATAAACTTGAATAAACTGGTCTATAGGATTTAGTTCAAGAACCTGTTCCAAGAAATCTTTGGACTTTCCCACTTGCCCGGCCTCCATGAAGGCAAAAAATCCCACATGGAATTTACCTTTGCGGGTGTAGCATCTTGCAATGTGCCTGGCATGGAGTAGGCATTCAAAAATGTTTGCTGACTGCACGAGTTAAAAAAAAATTAACTTGTATCTGATGCTGATTTATTACTGGATGCAAATATAGTATGTATAAAAAGAAAGGAAGTAGTCCCTGGTTTTATTATGGAAGCTTGTGTTTTGTAGCTGGAAAATATCACAAGCAAATTAAAATAGAAGAGAACGCAACAGGTTTCAGTTATGAGTCACTTTTTCAAGAATACCTGAATGAAACAGTTACGGAAGTTTGGATAGAAGATCCTTACATTAGACACACTCATCAGGTGGGTGAAATGTACTCCCGTACGATGAAACGTTATTGTTTTAAATGTACGAGTTAGTAATAACGCCTCCTAATGTCTTTCAGCTGTATAACTTCCTTCGATTTTGTGAGATGCTGGTTAAGAGACCATGTAAGATAAAAACTATTCATCTCCTCACCTCTCTGGATGAAGTAGGTATCTGAAGGCATTTACTGTCTCTTAACGTCACGAACTTTACTCAGTTGCAGGGTGTAGTTCGAGGCAAACCTGGACGTCATGCTTCAGCTAGAGCTGTTTCACTGGGAATGAACTTATTCTCTTAACAACCGGCATAAAACACCTTGGGAAAAATGCTGTTGATTTCAGTATGTCATATCTTGTATTTGGCCACTTTGCTAAACTCTCTTGTTCAAGTAGTTTCTCAGTTTCTTGGATATTCTGTGAGGCAATTACACCGTCTGCATTATTGACAATTTCTGTCATCTTGATTTTGATTTAAATAGGAATGCTTCTAAAGAATTCATATTTCTAGGATTAATTTGAGAAGAAGGAAGCCCCATCTGAATAACGAAACAGCACCATTAAAATACATTTTATTTATTCTTTAATTGAATATAGGTTTATTCACTTTCACTTCCTTTTACAGAAAAACTAAAGATATCTGGGTTTATTAGTAAACGAGTCCTGTGCCATGCTGAGAAATTTACTATGAAAAAACATGCATCTCTAGAAATTATAAAAAATATTTACAGGGCGCTTCCCTGGTGGCGCAGTGGTTGAGAGTCCGCCTGCCTATGCAGGGGACACGGGTTCGTGCCCCGGTCCGGGAAGATCCCACATGCCGCGGAGCGGCTGGGCCCGTAAGCCATGGCTGCTGAGCCTGTGCGTCCGGAGCCTGTGCTCCGCAACGGGAGAGACCACGACAGTGAGAGGCCCGCGTACCGCAAAAAAAAAAAAATAGTTACAGATTTGCCAAGCCACAGAATGCTAATGTAATAAAATACATTTTAGCAGATAGGACAGAGTTGTGTTATGTTCACGTTAGAGGAAAAAACAATTATTTTGATAAAAACAGTTGCTCTTAAACTACTTCATCTTCTTCGGTTGCTTGTTTGCAATAATGGACAATGAAACTAGTATAGAATCTTTTCATTTTAATTCACCTATGATACACATTGCATAGTTTAGGAATAATTTAAAATATTAGTAACTGAGGCAAAAAGTTGTATTTTTCCTATTAACAGGGCAGTGGGAAAGAACAGCAAAGTAGTGGCCTGGAAGAAATAAGAGAGTCACTCAGGAATCATGGAGTGCAGTTGGAATTAGAATACTCTTCTGTGATACACGACCGGGAAATTAGGTTAGTGTATGGTAATATTTTAATTTTTATGCAGTTGAAAAATACTTATTTTTATTTCTCATAATAAGTTATATATAATTACAAATAATATTCAATTTAAATATTAAAGATTTAAATAAAGCTCAGTTTTCATATCTTTTCACTTTTGAAGAAAAACAAAATCTGGCTTATTTTGTCCTGTATGTGAGTTTCCTATTTCCTAATGGAATAAAATTTACATGTTCTGTGTCATGTGAGAAGAGGAAGTACTTTTCTGTCATTCAGCTATACACAGTGTTATGGCATTGGGATAATTTCCTTTTCTAGTGATACTAATATTTATTTAATGTGGTTTTACTTCTCATGGTCTTTTAAATATTCTAGTAGACATGACAGGACGTTGTGTCATGCCTGCCAGGGCTCCCCCTGCTTATGTCCCCCACCTCAAGGCAGGGAAACCCCTGAAACATCACCACAGTCTGCCTGAGTACACTTGGAAGCCACTTCTTAGCAGAACTGGGAAGCTTTATCAGCAAGGTGAAATTCAGGAGGAAGGTTTAATTGAATTGTTAAACTCTTTATCAGCTAATGGATGTTTTGTTTCACTGTAGACACAGCCCATAGGTAAACCCAGGTTTGGTTCAACTCTTGCCACTGGAGGAAGTGATTTTATTTGTTAGGGGGAAATTTAGCTGACACTTAATACATTATAGCTTTGGTCATTGTCTGACTTAAATGTCTGGAATGTAATACTGTATACTAATTTCAATAGGTTCAACAATGGATGGATGATTAAGATCGGAAGGGGACTTGATTATTTTAAGAAACCACAGGTAGGATATAGTCTTATGACTGACTGTGTAGCACTCTTTTTATTTTAACAAAATGGCTTTGGTCCTTTTTGTTAAAAAAATTTCTTTTCTTCTCTTCTTAGAGTCGTTTTTCCCTTGGATATTGTGATTTTGATTTAAGACCATGTCATGAAACAACAGTGGACATTTTTCATAATAAGCACACACAAAAAATATGATGGGTAGTAGCTTAATTTACATTATATATTTCTATTTTAGATGAATATTGGATTTTTCCTATAACGTAAGAGTTTAACAATAAACTTTTACATTTCTACTAATTTATGGATTCATTGTTCAGTTGTGTGACCAAATCCTAAGTATTTTTATAAATACATTACTCAGTAGAGTTATAGTGTTTCAAGTCATATGGTTAATTTAAACATTTTACCAGATTTTCTCTATTTGACTGTTGGAGAGTGAATCAACACGTAATGAGCACCTATTAAGAAGATGAATTGGATGCTTTAATCTTGCCCCTGGGAATGTAGGGTCCAGGAAGAGAAATCATGAATTAGAGTACTCTTAAGAGACAGATGGGCTTGTGGGTCTAACAACCAGAAAAAAATAACCACCGATAATTTTGTTACAGTTAAGTGTCTTTAGCAGACATTTACCTATTTATATATATATATATATAAATAAATGTTTGGGCATAAGAATGGACAAATAAGTCACTGGGACAGAATAAGGACTCCAGAAACACACCTGAGAGAAAGTGGATGTGTGTATGGGCACATAATAGATAATAAAGGTCTTTCAAATTAGTGGGAAACAAGTAGACTGCCAATAAAAATTTGCAAAAGGTAACATTAGATCTCTACCTTATGCCACATAGAGAAATTATTCTAAGTGGGTTAAAGAGCTAATGAAATGCAATATTCAAACACTTTTTTTTTAAAAATCCACTGAATGTACTAAGCATAACACAAAACCCAGGAATTATCAAGGAAAGTAAAGAGCACATGATCATATAAATATTTAAAACTTGAATAAAGGGAACCATAAAAAAGTTAAAAACTTATGAGATCAAATTTACAACATATAGGAAGAGGGTTAATAGTCCTAACATACAAGGAAGATTGCCACATTTTCAGCAAGTTTGACCTGACCAAGGATTTGGTCCTTTGAGCAATCTCTCTCTACTGGGTTGTTCCTGCGGTACATACGTTCCCATCCAGATACACCCTGTTTCTTTGTTCTTCATGAACAAATTTCTTGGAGTTCTCTATACAGTTTTTTCCCCTTTCCTCACCACCTATTCACACTTCAATTCACTTCTATCCGGCTACCCAGTCACTCCACTGAAATTGTTCTTATCAAGGTCAGCAGTGACCTCCATACCACCATATCCAATGGACACTTTTTAACCCTCGTGTTACTTGTTTCAGGAGTATTAGACCTAGCTGGCCACTCCCTTTTTTTTTTTTGTAATTTTTTTTTATCATTGTGTTCTGAATTCACAGCATTTTAAAATTTATTTATATTTCATTTTATTTATTTTTGGCTGCATTGGGTCTTCGTTGCTGCACATGGGCTTTCTTTAGTTACGGCGAGTGGGGGCTACTCTTCGTTGCGGCGAGCGGGCTTCTCATTGCAGTGGCTTCTCTTGTTGTGGAGCATGGGCTCTAGGCGCACGGGCTTCAGTAGTTGTGGCTCGCGGGCTCTAGAGCACAGGCTCAGTAGTTGTGGCGCACACTTAGGTGCTCCACAGCATGTGGAATCTTCCCGGACCAGGGCTCGAACCCATGTCCCCTGCATTGGCAGGCAGATGCGTAACCACTGCGCGACCAAGAAAGTCCCTGGCCACTCCCTTCTTGAATCTCAACTTCCATGTAACACACTTTGCTTCTCCTCCACCCTACCTTTTAAATATTGGAGTTCTCCTAAACTAGGTACTAGGCAGTAAGGCCACGGCATTGGGAGGCCTGTGTACCACAAAAAAAAAAAAAAAAAAAAAAAGAATTAACATTGTGGAAAAAAAAATTAATAAATAAAAAAGAATTACACTTGTGGCCTGATAATTAGATGTTAATGTGGCTGCAGCTTTAGGAACTTGACCTAGTTGTGTGTACCTTCCATGTTGGCTGGGGGAGGAAGCACTATCAGGTGTGAGGAGATGGACGGGGCAGGATCTGCCAGACCAGGACTCCCACCTTCTCCCCTTTTTCAAAGGTGTGTGTTCTGTTCCAGGTGTAGTACCTGGATGGGTCTGGTTTGCAGCAGGACATCAGCATCCCAGTGGAGAATGAGTCATTCCTCCTCATACAGGGATGCAAAGTAACTCACCCATCTTGGTGGGACGTCCCTTTACAAATCCCATTGCAAACTCCCCTCCCAGGTGTGATGGGGCTTGGTGTTCCCGGCAGCATAGCGCGTAGATCCACAGTGAGAGGGAAATGGCTGTCTCCTGCAATTTCCATACCTCACTGTGGGTATTGTGTGTCTAAGCAAGGGTCTCCCATCTGGCCTGTGGGGCAGCAGGCCCTACTGGTTGATCACTCAAATGTCTTAAAGCCTGGGATAGTACTTTAGTCCATCTGGCCAAGGTGGTTTTTACCTGTTAGTAATTCAATCTGCTGCTTTAATGTTTCATTCTTCCTTTCTACCAACTCTGCTGGTTGTAGCTTGTAGGAGAGACAGAACCTCCTTCAGTGTCATGTTCCTTCACCCAATCTTATGTTGACTGAAAGAAAAAGGCACAACATAAGAGTTGTTAGTTTCAGTTTTATTCGGAAAACTTAGTGAGGACTATAGCCTGGGAAACAGCCTCTTGGTAGCCCAGAGGGGACTGCTCCCCAAGACACAGGGGAAGAAGCCAGTATATATGTGATTTTGGCTGGGGAAACCGTGCAGTGAAGTATACTTCTCAGTAAAAGGTTAGTGCTGGTCGTGAGGAACAGATATATTAGTTAATGATGTTAGTGCTTTTTCTATGTGTGCAAAGATGCAAGAATCTGGGTTCTCTAAAAATCTTCCTGAGATATATCTATCTAAGGGGCCCGTTTTTCCAAAGCATATATGTTCTCATCCTGTTTTTCATCCTGAATTCCTTTCAGGGTGCACCGTCAGTCAGCGACTGCAGTGGCTAATGACTTGATCCTTGTAGAGCTGGATGGTGGGCAACATTCTTTGTTCTACACTTGCATATCATGACCTTTAAAATGTGACTGCCCAGTCACTGTCTATTGGACAAGGGTATCCATAAATGGTACTCAGCTTCTCTAATGCCCTTACGGTGGCAGCCTGCTTTGCATGGCAACAGGGGAAAGCTTGAGTGAAGCCAGACCTGGTGGCCTCCTGGTACAGGAACAGTGGGCAGAACATACATTCGAAGGACAGGGGAGGAGGTTAGGAGCCTCTGATTGCCTGGGTCCAGTTTGAAGGACAACTGGCGGTCACATCCTCTTGATGGCCTCCTCCAAAAGGTGGGCTCCACCTCCCACCAAGATTTGTAAGTTGGAGGATTCCCCAAACGTAGGGGACTTGGATGCTAAACACTTTAAACACTTTAAACTTTAGATGCTAAACACTTTAGACTTGGATGCTAAACACTTTAAACTTTAGATGCTAAAACACTTTAAACTTTAAATTACACAAGTCCACAATTATCCATTTTCATGATATACGATACTATCTATATGCTGTCAACTCCTATTAAGCTGAGACTTCTCCTTGGAATTCTAATCTCACATATTCAGCTGCCTATTTGGCATTTCACCTGGCATCTCAGAAACACACAAGCATTTCAAACGTAACAGGCCCCAAATGAACTTGATACACACTCCCCCACTGCTCCCGTGTACCCCCATCCATCCAGTTGCTTAAGTAAGAAATCTAGGCGTCATTCTTGATTCCTCCCTCCCCTTCATCCTCATATGCAGACATGCAGAAAGTTCTGCAGAATCGACCTGCAAAACATGCCTTTAATCCATGTGTTCCAGGAATGCTCGTCAGATTTCCCTTTTAGAACCTGAAGCCCTTAACAGCCTTCACCTGATGTCATCCTCTCTCTCGAGAAACAAAGGGTATCAGAAAATCATGGCTGCTTTATTGCACCAAGCACATCATGTCAGGATTTTTATACCTTTCTTAGAAAATAATTTTCAGTTGTTGTGACACATGTAGTGCTTAAAAACGGGCCCATGAACAACCCCTTCAAAATTGTGTTTACTTGGTATTTAATATTGCAAAAGAACAATGGGGCCTGCCCGTGAAACCTGCCTCAAATGAAGAACATTTAGCCTGGCACCTGTGTTTGTCCCAGAGGCAACTTGAAAAATCCCCTTCCCTTACCCTGCTCCCATTTTGAGATAACCAGCTGCAGCAAAACCCTGTGTGTCTACCTCCGCTCCCCACAACCCCTCAGAAACAAGGATGGGGTCTGGATCCACTGAGGTACATGAAAGGAGAAGATCTCCTAAGAGGACTGAAATTAATGTGATAGCCAAACACTGGGTTACGTTGTTTCAGGCGAAGATGTCTGAAGGTCTCTGAGTCCTGAAACCCCTGTTATGGGTTGAATTGTGCAAACCGCAGCCCCCCCTACCCCCCCACAAGAAATTCACACGTTGAAATCCCAGCCCCTGGTACCTCAGAATGTAACCATATTTGGAAATAAGGTCTTCAAAGAAATAAGTTAAAATGATGTCTTTAGGGTGGCCCTAATGCAATATGACTGGTGTCCTTATAAGAAATGGACATCTGGACACAGGTACGCACACAGAGGAAAGACTATGTGAGGGCATAGCAAGAAGGTGCCACCTGTAAGCCAAGGAGACAGGCCTCAGAAGAAATCAAACCTGGGAATTCCCTATCGGTCCAGTGGTTAGGACTTGGTGCTTTCACTGTTGGGGCCCGGGTTCAATTCCTGGTCAGGGAGCTAGGATCCCACAAGCTGCCAGGTGTGGCCAAATTAAAAAATAATTTTTTAGAAAAAGAAGACGACTTTTTTTTTCTCAAATTCCATATATATGTGTTAGCATACGGTATTTATCTTTCTCTTTCTGACTTACTTCACTCTGTATGACAGACTCTAGGTCTATCCACCTCATTACAAATAGCTCAATTTCGTTTCTTTTTATGGCTGAGTAATATTCCATTGTATATATGTACCACATCTTTTTTATCCATTCATCCGATGATGGACACTTAGGTTGTTTCCATCTCCGGGCTATTATAAATAGAGCTGCAAGAACCTAGGGGTAAGACAGGAATAAAGACACAGACCTACTAGAGAATGGACTTGAGGATATGGTGAGGGGGAAGGGTAAGCTGTGACAAAGTGAGAGAGAGGCATGGACATATATACACTACCAAATGTAAGGTAGATAGCTAGTGGGAAGCAGCCACATAGCACAGGGAGATCAGCTCGGTGCTTTGTGACCGCCTGGAGGGGTGGGACTCGGAGGGTGGGAGGGAGGGAGACGCAAGAGGGAAGAGATATGAGAACATATGTATAACTGATTCACTTTGTTATAAAGCAGAAACTAACACACCATTGTAAAGCAATTATACTCCAATAAAGATGTAAAAAAAAAAAAAAAAAAAAAAAAAGAAGAAACCAAACCTGCTGTCACCTTGATCTTGGACTGAATAAATGACTGTTGTTGTTTTAAGCTACCAAGTTTTGGAGTGGTTTGTTATGTAGCAATAGATAACCTGTGAATCCGGATTACTCTCCTCCCTGCTCCACTTCTCATTCCTCAGGGCTCAGCTTCAATGTCAGGTCCCTGATCGCTCTAGCTAGGGAGCCCGTATTGTCTAACTGCCTGGACTTTTCTTTCATACTTTTCTCATTTTGTAAGCATTTACTGATTTCTTTCCCTAGTTTTAAAAAACTCAAGTCTTGACCTATTAATGGGTCATAAAGTCAATTTTTCAAAGAAATAAAATTGAATATAAAATATAAGTAAGTAGTAAAGGATAAGCATCGTATTGTGAAACTTGTTAGGTATAGGCAACATATGTGTGTGCTGGTGCACAATATAAAATACATTTTTTACTCCAGTTTTTAAAAAGTTTGAAACCACTGCTCTAAACTCTCAGTTCTTAAGCTCAGTGAGCATGTCGCTTTCACTCACCATGAACATCCAACAACTAGCAAAGTACCTGGCACAGAGTAGGCACTCAATAAACATGTAGGAACTACTGTAGAAATAAGAGGAGTATGTGAGTGAACTGTAGAGACAGGAAATGGTTGGCAGTGGTGGTACCCTTTGAAGAAGTCTGACAATGAAGTGATGGAGATAAACAGAGTAAAGCCTTGAGCAGGAGTCTTCGGGAAAGGGGAGACATGAGCGTGTCTATTCACTAAGGCTAAAGATCCAGTAAAAGTCGAGAGAGAGTTAGGCAAGATAAAGGAGATAAATAACTGATAGTACAATACAAAGCACAGACAGGCTGGAGAGGAAAAAGCCACCAGCCAATTCTCGAGCCAATTCTTTGAGATTGAATGAAATGAGAAAAGTTGAAGTAGAGAACACGGGGGCGCTGAAGGAGCTCATTTCTGAAAGCCTCCACTCTCAAATTATAAATCAAGGTTTGTGACCAGATTAAGAGTAATGGAATTCTGAGCTTAGGAAGAGTGGGAATATTTACGAATAAGGCCTCTGAAGAATGAGGGGGAGTCAACGGGTGAGTCAAATCTGGTACCAACAGAACAAAGAAATACAAGTTGAAAACGATGTGAATTTTCTTCTAGCATTGCCTGCCATCTGGGTATAAGAGTGGAAATCAATTGTTGGAAAAAAAAAATAGGGTGGCTATGATAGGTCAAGAGAAACAAGTGAGAATGCTGGTAAGAAATGGAATTGAAGCAAGAGACTGAGGAAAAGTTATTGGCTTAGAAAAGTGCAATAAGCTTGATTTAATGGGAGAGGACGGAAGGATAAGGAAACAATGAAACGGGAGAATTTTAGAGTTTAAGGTATCAGAGGTGGCAAGAAGCTGGGGTTATATTCCCTAGAGGTAAGAAAGAGAACGAACTCTGAGGTCAGAGTGTCCCATATGGTATACAACCCCAAGATGGTAACAGAGGAAGGAGGTGAAATACAAATGCAGCCAGGTATTAAAATCAATAAAGAGAGAGAGAGAGAATCTTAGACATCAATGGAAAATATGGACTAGGATAGGTGATAGACAATTTCAAATAGGGATAAGTTACTGAAGGAGACTAGATCTTTTTTATTTTAAGAGACAGACAATGTACTGTAAACATTTTTAATTCTGTCATTGAAACTGTCACTATTAAGAAATTTACTTGGAATCACATTATTCCCTTAATTTTTTCACAGAGCATATTCCATTTACTGTGTAGTTCATCATCTTCTGGACATGTTCTATGTAATATACTTGTAAGCATAGTCGTTTCAATTGGGCAAAATTTACTACCAATAAAACCTGAATTTAACTTGTCACGTATTTCCAGCGGCAACCAATGGTCAGGTGCTTCAATATTACAGATTTCAATTTTTCCATTCTTTATGTCTATGAATACTTTAATTTCCAAGTGTGAATGTTCATATAACACATTGAAGGAAGTGTTTACACTGAACTTTGGAGTTTTGCCATATATCCACTCCCAGGTCTGTAGTTCTTTGGCTATGCTGTTTATTCCAGGAAACAGCGTCTCGTCTGTTGGGTTTATTAGGTGAATGTGATTATCGATTTGATGAGATGTAGCGTACTCTGTGGCAATAGCATTTATCACTACTTCGCAGGTCAGGGTGGGATCTTTTTCCATAAGATTTTTTACTAAGGCAGGTGTGCTCGCAGTGGCAGTACTCCTGACCCCTTGATAAGGGCTCTTCAACAAAGATGACAAGAAGGTCCCATCGGTACTGCATAGCAAAGTGCAGTGGTGATAAGCAGCGGTCTGGCCAATCTTGGAAGCTGTTCCTGAGATTTTAAACTGTCCATCAAGTAAAAGGTCAAACCTTTCGGTAGCCCGCACATCCAGCTGCGGCTGGACAGCCTTCAGAGCTTTAACAACTAATTTTAGATTTTCCATCCTATCGTACTTTTTTTTGGTTGTAAAAAAAGTCAAGTTGATGTTACCCATATCATGGTAGACTGTTCCTCCTCCACTTCTCCTCCGAGCTAGTTTTACACCTTCTTCTCTCATCAGATTCAGGTTACATTCCTGCCAAGGGTTCTGATGCCGACCAATTACAACAGAGGGAGAATTCCTCCAAAAGAAAAGAACCGGCTTGGCTTCTAGATTCATATGGTCATGGATCCAGTCTTCTACAGCCAGGTTTTGGTAAACATCATTGGAAACTGACTGTAAAATGAGCCCACTTTTAACTGTGTCTTTAAAACCAGCTGCTGGGACCTTGAGGTTACAAAGTAACTGGAAGCAATTCTTCATTGAAAATGGGATCAGCATGCTTTTAAAAATGGAAGACAAACAAATTAATGATGGAGAAAAAGAAAATTAAATTCTAGTTTGTAGCTATCAGTTCTTGGTTATTTAATCCAAACTTATTTAAGTATCCGATCTGGTTGCTTTTCTTGCCTTTTAGCCTTATCATTAGTCTTTAGCAAAAACTGTACAACAGAGTACTCAAAGAAAATAAATGATACAAACCTCAAATTGTTTTAGTTGAAATGGAATAAGGGCACAGATTTTTCCAATAATAAAGCTGAAAATACATTATGTAATATATCTCAAAGACAAATTATTTTGAATTCACAGGTAATACACATTATTTGAGAAAAATGAGAAAATACAGACAAGCAAAAAGAGCAAAATAAAAGAAACCATAACATGACCACCCGGAGATAATCCCAATTAACACTTTAGTGTGTACCCATTTTTTTATGTACATGTGTAAAATACACACACACACTTTTCCCCACCACAAGTGGAACGATACTCTTATTTCATTCAATGTTAAACCTATTTTTACATCAGTTTTAATGTGTTACATTCCATTGTCAAGATACACCACCGTTTACTCAACCAATCTCTTAGTTTGTAAGTTTAGACTGTCTCTAGTTTTTCTATGTTATCAACAATGTACTCATGAACATCTGTCTGGAAAGCTTTAATTATGTCCTTGTAGTACTTTAAAAATAATTCCTATTTAATTTTGAGATACATGTTTACTGGCAGCCTGTTTTATTTAGATCAATATTAAATTAGGATGGACCCCCTGAAGTCAGGGGAGAGGTGGTCAGAGTAGCAAGGTTAAATAGAAAGGCTAGGAACAATTTTATTATGTTTTGGCACTTTACACATTATTTGTGTTAGCAGTGCTGACGAAAAGGCTGAAAATACTAGCTGTAATAATGAAGTATTTTGACTAGTTATGGTTGTAAAGAAACCATTCTATTCCGATTTCGTTTCTTAGAATGGTCATAATTTTCCTTTAGGTTAAAGACCTGGGAAGGACTGGGTTATTAAAGCCCAGAACTAGGCCCCATTCTTTTGTAGTTACATCCTAGATGCACAATTCCTAGGGTAACAAGTCTTCGTATTTTCATCACTCTTGATATATCTTGATAAGTTATGCTACAGAAAAGCTGAACCAATTTACACTCTTTCTATCTAGAAAGGTCAGGAGAGGTGTAACAGAGGAAGGGATACTTGAACTGGGTCTCGAAATCTGATGGTTTTTACCACGTTGATGGGAGTAGCATGTTCCAGGCAAATGCAAAGACAGAGAGTCCTCCAACAGTAAGGCATGTCTTGGGGACTCCCTCCTCAAAGGAGTTCCACTACCAGTCTTCCAGTTCCACTGAAACCTTGGGCTGTGCTGTCCTAGGAAGCCTCTGCAGCCAGATGCCGTTTCTTTGGTTAAACTCTTTGTTCCTGGTTCTGTTTGACCAAATTTGATATCAGTCCCTCCTTCACTGAACAAATGTTTATGGAGTGCCTACTAGGCACAAGGTAGAATAAAGAAGGGGAGGAGACAAATTCATGTAATTCTAAAGCATTTGGCCTTTTTCTAAAAGCAGCTGGATCTAGTGAGGTGTTTTAAGTAGGAAAGTGTTAAGTCAGCCATTATACAAAACTGCTTCTGCTGGCAGTGTTGAGCATGGATTAAAAACAGATAGACTAGGGGCAGGGAGACGGTTTAACCGACCCATGCAGTTGTCCCAGTTAGAGATAATGAGGGCCTGAACGAGGGTAGCAGACACTGAGAAGGGATGGACATGAGGACATTAAGGTCACAGACTGGTCCTTGCCTTCAAGGAACTCACTATCTAGTGGGAGACACTAAAAAGCAAGGAAGGTGGTAATTAAAAATACAGTGTCAGGGCTTCCCTGGTGGCGCAGTGGTTGGGAGTCCGCCTGCCGATGCAGGAGACATGGGTTCGTGCCCCGGTCCAGGAAGATCCCACATGCCACGGAGCGGCTGGGCCCATGAGCCATGGCTGCTGAGCCTGTGCGTCCGGAGCCTGTGCTCTGCAACGGGAGAGGCCACAACAGTGAGAGGCCCACGTACCACAAAAAAAAAAAATACGGTGTCATAAGTGCTATGACAGGGTAAGTACATTAGAAGGCCATTTAACCCTCTCATCATTGGAAGTGACATTGAAGTTGAGACATAGAAGGGGTAAGGAAAAGTATTCCAACAAAGTACAGTAGCTTGGAGGAGAAGAAGACCCATTCAAAGAATTCGAAGAATTTAATTCAATTGGCTGGTATTTAAGAGCACAGGAATGGGGAGCTGCAAGAGATAAGGAGTTAGAAGTAGAGATCAGATTATGAAGAGACTTAAAATCCAGTTAGGGACTTCCCTGGCGGTCCAGTGGTTAGGACTCTGTGCTTTCACTGCAGGGGGCACGGGTTTGATCCCTGGTCCGGGAACTAAGATCCCACAAGCCTCGGGCCTAAATAAAAAAAAATCCACGTTAAATACTTGAACTTCACCCTAAGGGTGATGAGGAGGTGCTGAAGAGTTTTACAGATTTACACTTCAGAGACATCGCCTAGAGATTTAAGCAGGGAGAATCTTGATATCTGGTAATTGGTTCAGTGAGGGTGAGAGAAAGAAGTCAAGGGTCCTTTATGGTATGATTACAAGCCAGCATTCAAATCCCAACTCTCTCTTCCCAGCTAAGGCAGATTAGTTGACTTTTCTGTGCCGCAGATCCCTTATCTGTAATATGTGGGTAACGACAGGACTCATATCAGGATTAAATGAACTAATACATGTAAAGTGCTTATAAGAGTGCCTGGCACATAGAAAGTACACAGGATGTTAGCTCTTTTATTAATTTTATGCATACCCTGACTTCTGGCCTGGGAAATGGGTGGAAAGAGGTGACATTTCCTAGGACAGATTTCATAGGAAGAGGAGATACGGGATGAAGATACCTGGTCCGTTTTGACTGCATTGAACTTAAGAGTCTTTGGCTACCAGCAGCCAATGGCTCAGAGCTGAAGAGATGGTAACTAAGGGCTCCAGAATTGATCCAACTAATGTATTAATAGTGCTCAAAATATCTGTATTCATCCAGGCATTGTGGATACGGTGTGAGTGAAACACAGTAAAGATATTAATTCAAGAGATCTTGCATCTACTATGCACCAGGCATTGTTCTTGGCACTTGGGATTCATCAGTGAACCAAATCAAGGAAGGTGATGAGGACCATATGAAAAAGGAAAGGGAACATAGGAAATGTGTATGTGAGAGGAATTGGGCTGCTATTTAATTTCGTTTATTATGTATTTATTTATTCATTCATTTATTTTGGCCACGAGGCATGCGGGATCTTTGCTCCCCTACAAGGGATCGAACCCATGCCCCCTGCAGTGGAAGCACCAAGCCTTAACCACTGAACTGCCAGGGAAGTCCCCAGGCTGCAATTTCACATAGGGTTGTCAGGCTAGGCTTCATCAAAAAAGTGACCAAAAAAGCAGACTAAGTCAGAAAGAGAAAAACAAATATCATATATTAACGTATATATGTGGAATCTAGAAAAATGGTACAGATGACCTTATTTGCAAAGCAGAAATAGCAACAGAGATGTAGAGAACAAACGTATGGACACCAAGGGGGAAAGAGGGGGGTGGGATAGATTGGGACTGACATATATACACTACTATGTATAAAACAGATAACTAATGAGAACCAACTGTATAGCACAGGGAACTCTACTCAATGCTCTTTGGTGACCTAAATGGGAAGGAAATCCAAAAAAGAGGGGATATATGTATACGTATAGCTGATTCACTTTTCTGTACAGCACAGACTAACACAACATTGTAAAGCAACTATACTCCAATTAAAAAAAAAAAAGAAAAGCAGACTGAAAGTCAAGGGAGTTAGGCTGAGCGCCTACTATGTGCCAGAAACTGTTCTAGGCACCTGAACACATAAACAAATAGGACCCTGTGAGGATGTAACATTTCCACTGAGCCTCGTAGGACAAGAAAGAATCACACAAAGAGTGAGAAAAAGTGGGAACACAGGGATGTCTGAGAAAACCTGAATGCCAATTTATTAATTTACAAAGAGAACTATAGGCTATCAACCGGATATTCAGATCTGCCTGTCCAACTACTCTCTCATCATAAGTTTGCTTGGTGAATACTGAATCCGGACAAAAGGATGGAGTTATATGACTTCAATGTCTGGTGGAATGAGCCTTGAGGAAAGCGCCTCTCAGCCCCTGGGCTCTGGAGAGATCCCACTGTTAACGCCAGGACACCCTGTCTCTCCCAGAGGAGGCCTGGATTCATCCGGTCAGGGGGACCTCTCTTTTACTCTATGCTTCAAAAACAGATCAGACCGCCAGCTGCGTGATGTAGTCTTTTTTTAGTTGTCAGGATACTGTCAAGTTCTGAAGTCCTGATAAAATTTTGTCTCTTTAACTTTGCATATCTCTACTCTTACCTTTTAATTATTAATTTTTTATCGTTTTTTAATCAGAGGACAATCATATTTCCATGTTCTGGGAGGGACACTTTGCTACCACCACTTTGAATTTACCAAACCTGCTTCTCCATCATCGAACAGAAAGCAAAAAATAACAGGATCCCACCTACCCTCCTAGGCAGGAGGCTCCTTCAAAAAATCCTCCCCAAGTTTTATCTTGCCATCTTGCCACCTGTCTTAATACATAACTTATCCAGTCTCAGGACAGCCGTGTGCCTGTTTGATTTCGCCTTTTTGGTTCTCGGTGGGCGCGCACGGGGCTGGCACCCAACATGTCTAATTTTTTGACCCTCCCGTGTTGCGGATAATCCGTTCCTAACCGTGGAGTTACTTCTTCCCAAGCTCTGACCGGACACTTCAGGGCCTGCAGCGCCAGCCGTATGCACCGCCCCAGGGTCTCAGGTCCCCGCCAGCTGTCTGTCCTCGGGGGCCCACGCTGCCTGCCCTGCCCCGCCCCGCCTTGCCACGCCTCCGGTTTCACGCACCTGAGGCTTCCGGTCGCGGCCAAGCAGCGCGCGGGCCCGTGGGGGAAGGACGCGTGCGACCCGGAGTCCCGTCCTGCTGCGCACGCAGCCGCCCCGCCCGTCGCCCCGGCCCGCGGGGGGCGGGGCACCGGAAGCGCTGCGTGGGGGCGGGGCCGGGGGGTTCCGGAAGGTCTTTACGACCCGCCGAGCTGGCGCCAAATCAGAGGAGAGGCAGGGACGCCGCCCACGTTCGAATAATAGTATCAATAATATCGAAAGTCCTAGAGCCCCAGGGCAGATGGAGGTTCCCCGCGTGACAGCCCAGAGCGTTAGCGGGGAACAGGTAGGAGCGGGGTTGAGTCAGTCTGGAGGGGAGCCCGCCTCGTACCCAGAGCAGTCGGGTCGGATGTTCTTTACTGAACATCCAGGCATTGCGCGGGGCTTTGCACGTCTCATAGTCTAAAGGGCAGGCAACTCCACTTGGAAGGGGACGAAACTAAAATCGGTTTTAAAAGATAAATGGCATTTAAAGGAATAAACGCTGGTATTCCCAATACAGAGACGGTAACAGGTAGGAAGGAGTGGGTCGGAGAACAAACACACTGAGGGCAATGAACGTTACCACTTGGGGTGTCCCTCGGTGCAGCTGGCAAGAAAATCCTTGTGGCTTAGCCAGATGGGAAATTCCCCCGTCAGGCAAAGTTCCAGGTAACCATAGCTGCGTAACAAACTGCCTCAAACGCCAGTGGCTTAACACAACGATTTATTCTAACATTTATAGGGTCAAGGCTTGCTCACGTGGCTTTCTTCATTCAGCACAGGTTGGCTGAGCGGGGAGGTCCAGGACGGCCTTATTCACGCCTTTGGCGGCTGGTGCTGGCTGGCTGATGGGGCACCTCCGTTCAGGGCTAGCCTTGGAAGGAGCACTTTGGCCACATTCTGTTGACCAAAGCACCAGCAAAGGCAGCCCAGAGTCAAGGGGTGGAGAAATGGACCCCACCTCTTGATGAGAGGAGCCCAAATAATTTGTGGTCATCTGTTTCAGGCTTCCACAGAAATCAAGCTCTCTTTTGGCTTAGAATAGAAACCATCAAGACTTGCATCTTGGAGTAAGAAGCATCCAGTGTTCACAATTTGGTGATGCCGATACAATGACCAGGGCTCCATATAAAGCTACAATAAAGACACAGTGGCTCCTTATTTATTTACTATTACCCTCTTGAAGTTACTCTAATTAGTCTTTCTTGGATTATGCAGGTGGGAATGGATTCTGTGCAGTTAGTCCCAGTAGTTTTCCAAGTTATCATTAAAAAGAGCCACGCAATTCTCTTGCCCTTTGCTTATAGTACATCTTTCTAAATTCCATTTCTCTGGAATCTGAGGTGGTACAATTTTTCCCCCCCTAATTTCCGACCGAAGTGTTTTTTCAAGAATGGATCCATCCTCCCTGCTCCTAGACTTCCACCCTGTTGTTATCTTAACCCCTCTCCTACTTCTTCGGCTTCTCCACTGGATCCTTCTTCTGCTGACACTCAAACACGACCTCCATCTCATCTTCCATCTCTCATGCTGTCTACTCCCCTTCAGAGTTGAGCTTCTTTGTGGAGTTGCTACACATCCAGTATCCACTTCCTCACTTCCCATTTGTTTTTTAACCTACTCCAACATGGATTCTGTTCTGTTGTTCCATCAAAAGTGCTTTTTGCAGGGTGAGCAAAATGGGTGAAGATGATCAAAATGTACAAACTTCCAGTTATAAGATAAGTAAGTCCTGGAGATGTAAATGTACAGCATGGTGACTATAAAAATACCGTACTGTATACTCGAAAGTTGCTAAGTGAATATATCTTAAAAGTTCTCATCACAAGGAAAAAAAAATAACTATGTGTTGATAGATGTTAACTTCTTACAGTGATCACTTTGCAATATATACGAAATCATTATGTTGCACACCTGGAACTAATATAATGGCATATGTCAATTATATATCAATTTTTAAAATTTATTTTAAAAATAATAAAATTCTTTAAATCATTAAAAAACTATTCAGGGATGATGGAGAATTAGGTCAGCTACTTACTCTCAAATGGTTGGGAGGAGAGGGAACGGCCTTTGTACCATGCTTGCAACTTTGCTGTGAATTTGAGATTGTTTCAAAATAAAAGGAAAATAATATATGTTAGGTGTCTGGCATTGTAATAAAGACTGTGAGCACCCCACCCAGGTCCCCTTTACCCTTAATTCATCATCCATTCTCCAGCTGGTGTGAATGAAGGAGCTAGCAGGCACAGGCACACCAGAGTGATTCACCCTGCATCCCTGCCCACCAGCCTCCCCACTTTGGCTTGGAGGTGGCAACCGATGCCTGACTGGCCTAGCGCTGCAGTAGTCCCACCCCTTGCCTCAAAGTGGGACAGTGGTACAACTCTGCAGTATGATCCCTCCAGAGCACCCTGTGAGTCAGGCCATGAATTTATCTGAGTGCTCATTCTTCGTTGATTCCTCCTGCTTCCCTGACTCCCTTACAGGCTTACCTTAAAGAGCACACTCTCAAAAATCATGTGCATCTGGGTCCTTGTCTCAAGCAGCTTCTAGGGAATCTCAACTAAGCCAGTTACACAACAGCTCAGTAAATGATAACTATTATTACTGGCATCAATGACAACACCATTAGATGCAATACCAATGCATGTATTATAGGTCTTATAGGTATGTTGAATCTAAGGTCTCCTAACATCCTTATTTCTCCTGAACTATATTATTTTTATATGGAAAGTTTCTCATCAGAAACAACGGCAGAACTCTGAAAAATGTTCACTTTAGGATTCTGCTTGTAGAATTCTTCCATAAAACAAATAAACACCTAAGTGAGGCTGTTGTTCTGATTAAACTTATTCCATTCTACCCCTTCCAGGAAGTATTTGTGGATTTCCATTCCCAGGTGTGCTGCTAAAACTATGGCTTCGCTTGGATTTTGGGATTCCAATTCTCTGATGTCTTAGCAGCAATAGTTCTCAATCAGAGTAATTAATGCTTGCATTTGTTATCATCTCAATGACTGGATTGTGCTACAACATTTGACATCCTGCAATGCCTGGGGCATCACATACAATGAAGGACATCCCAAATTCAGTGTCCAACACACTATCAAATGTCCTGTTGGACATTCATGGAGGTGAAAAACCAGTCTGTAAATATTTGAGCCAAGTCCCTATTAAAGAAAAAAGTGGTTTTGCTAAGGTCACTAGTGCCATTCATGTTGCTAGATCCAGTGGACCTTTCAAGTCCTCATCTACCATTTCAGTTGACTGCCTCCACCTTAAAGACTTTTGTGGGCAATCTTGACATTATCCTGTCTTGGTTTTCCACCAACCCTGCCAACTCTTCAGTCCCCTTAGCCAGCTCCCCCTGCGCTGCCCAGCTCCTAAGTGTCGTAGTTGCTTTATCTCACACTATACATCCACCATAAGCAACCTCTTTCGTTCCCATAGCTTTAGATACCATTCTGTATACAACTTCACAATTTGTATTTTTTCATTCCATACATAGGACTGTCTGCCTTAGAAAATGGTATGCCCAAAACCCATGCTCCCAAGCTCTTTCCCCCAGGGAACCTCCATGCATCTAGCTTTTTTTGTTTGTTTGTTTGTTTTTACTAGAAATCCTTTCATTTTCCTCATTTCCCACTTTAAGACCATCAGTCTGCCCTGCCAAACTTCACCTGGACTCTGTCCCCTTCTCGATATACCTCGACCATCACCATCACCTCACTTGGACAACCATGTCCCTGCAAAAGCTATACATGTCACGTCCACAGAGAAGCCTTCCTAGTTCCCACAATTAAAAATCAAGTGTAGGGCTTCCCTGGTGGTGCAGTGGTTGAGAGTCCGCCTGCCGATGCAGGGGACACGGGTTCGTGCCCCAGTCCGGGAAGATCCCACATGCCACGGGGCGGCTGGGCCCGTGAGCCATGGCCGCTGAGCCTGCGCGTCCGGAGCCTGCGCTCCGCAACGGGAGAGGCCACAACAGTGAGAGGCCCGCGTACCATAAAAAAAAAAAAAAAAAACTAAGTGTATGTGTTATGTCTCCTCTTCTGTCTCTCTGAAATTTAACTTTTTCTTCATGGCACATCACAATTTGTATCATATAATTACTGTCTGATGTTCTACCTTCCCTGGTAGACAGACAGTAAGCACTATGAAGGTAGTGGTAATTTATTCACCACTGTATCCTGAGCACCAAGCACAGTGCCAGGCTAGGTGAACAAATGAATGATTTGTGTATTTTTTCTCTCCCAAAGAATTATATTCTATAAATGATAAAGAGCATTATCTTAGTGGCTTACATCCCATTCAATGTTATTTTTTTTTTAACTCTACAAATACGTGACATCTGTTTGGTTTTTTTCTGATTTACAAAATATTTCTTCTCCTAAAAGAAGATGCCTTTTCCTCTTTGAATATGCCTTTTTCCTTTATGAATATTAAGGAGATTACTCAATTGAGCATTAGAGATCACCAGTAAATATTAAAGTACAGGAAAATGTTCAAACCATACATAATAGAAATATTTATAGGTCACTGTTTGTCCAGACACAAATGGTTTTTAACTTCAGCTTACATTACTTGGGACAATACTGCTGTTTCAAACTACTAGATGTTTTAATAAGAATGGCAAACTGATACATACAAAACAAGAATTTTTTTTAACAACTAGGCTGTTTTATTATATTAAATATTGGTGGTATAAAATGGTAACATCTGCAAGATAAATTATTACACTTAGAAAAAACTATTTTGTGAACTCTGAAATGAATTCCACGTGGGTGAAAAAAAAGTTTTAAAAGGATGATTTGAAATGTGAAATGCTTCTCAAGGTACGTAATTTACTGGTCTTTGAGTTTAGCTGCCAGTGATCTTTAACAGAACAGACATGAAAAAATGCAAGAAGATAAAGTATTCTAAAGCAAAATCCCTAACTGGAATTTCAACATACAAAATCAGTACACCAGAAATCATGTGAAATACTGATGTCAAATTGTTTGGGCACTGTTTTTTGGGTTTTTGATCACTTGTTAGAGAAATACATTATAATTAAAATGTTTTGGTGCCATTTAAATACTGTTACACAAAAACTCTGATTTTTTGACAAGGACAGAATATAATACCAGAGAAACCTTCTTTGAATTTTGGAAAACTTCTTCTCTCTAAAGCAACTTTTCTGAATATGTATCATCAAAAAGTGCAATCTACAGTGATTCATAAATAGTGAAAAATAAGCAATCGTCTTCCTTCATTTTGTTAGGTTTTCATAATAAGGTTAAGTTCTCATTCAACAGGCCCTCTTAGTCAAAAGCAACTTTTGGTTTCTTTGGTAACATACACAAATAACTTCATTCCACATCTATCATTTCTATTCCATCACTTTCTTTAACATACACCACTGAACCCAAGGCTTTCTCTGAAAGAGATCCTGTGCCAGTATCTTTGCTCCTTGTAAAGTTTTCTTGGTTTGTGTCTTCTAATCTTATTTTCTTGGTGTTTTGAAATAACTGAGTCACTGGTTCCAATTTGCTTTTCTCAGTCCCTTGCATTAAGTGATCATCCACTTTTGAATCCATACGCATAGCAGATACCTGAGTAGCAGATTTGCTAAGAGAAAATCCCATTGGAACAGCTGAATAAAAATAGTTTGCAGGTCCCTCTTTAAGTAGTGGAGACGTTTCTTCAACTTGACTGCTTGGGGAAAAAATTGTTACAAGTGAATACAGCGGGAATTTCAACTAACTTCATGGCAATGTTTGTTTTAATGAAATTTCATGGTGATGATGCCAAAAATATAAAGTAAAATCGCCTTCCACCTCTCAGTGTTTACATTTTCTTTGTGGAAGGGTTTGCAGGTTCTACAGATTCTCCGAAAGTCTTTTTATTAAAAGGAATTTACTAGATGTTACCTTTCATCACATTGCAGAAAATAATAGAACTTCTCTACTTAGTCCTGCCTATCATTCTTATTATCAAAAACTTTTAATTTATTATTAATGGATTAAATAAATAATTACTGAAGGCCAAACACTCTGCTAGGTGTTCTGGAAAAAAAAAAAAGCTGCCCAAACAACTGTAACCATTTACACACGTAATAATATACTATCAAAATAATGAAGGAAAAACTGACAGAAATGAAGGGAGAAATAGACAGTTCTACAATAATAGTTGGAGATTTCAAAACTGAACTGTCAATAATGGAGAGAACAACCAGACAGGACACAAGTAAGGAAACAGAGGATTTAAACAACACAATAAACTGACTAGAGCTAACAAACACATGCAGAACACTCCACCCAACAACAACAGGATACATATTCTTCTCAAGGGGACATTTTCCAGGATAGACCATATGTTAGGCCACAAATTAAGTCTCAGTAGATTTAAAAAGATGGATATCATACAAAGTATGGATATCATACAAAGTATCTTCTCTGACCACAATGGGATGAAGTCAGAAATCAACAACAGAAGTAAAACAGGAAAATTCATATATTTGTGGAAATTAAACAGTATACTCTTAAACAACCAATGGATCAAAGAAATCACAAGGGAAATTTTAAAAAATACTTAGAGATGAAGATAAACAAAAACACAACATATCAAACTTACAGGATGAAGCAAAATCAGTACTAAGGGGGGAATTTATAGTTATAAATACTTGCATTAAAAAAACAAGAAAGATCTCAAATCAGCAAACTTTACAGCTTAATGAACTAGAAAAAGAAGAAGAAACTAAACCCATTACTAGCAGAAGGAAGGAAACAATAAAGACTAGAGCAGAGATAAATGGAGTAGAGAACAGAAAAGCAATAGAGGATAATCAATTAAACCAAAAGTAGTTTTTGAAAAGAGCAACAAAATTGACAAACTACCTCGATGGACTGAGAAAACTCAAATTACTAAATCAGAAATGAAAGGGGACATTACTACTGATTCTACAGAAATAAAAAGTATTATAAGAGAGTGCTATGAACAATTGTATGCCAACAAATTGGATATCCTAGCTGAATGGACAAATTCCTAGAAACGCAAAACCTACCAAGACTAAGTCAATAAGAAACGAAAATCTGAATAGACCTATGACTGCTCAGACCATTCAGTGGGGGAAAGGGCAGCCTTTTCAACAAAATGTGCTGGGAAAACTGGATATCCACACGCAGAAGAATGAAGTTGGACCCTTACCTAATACCATATACAAAAACTAACGCAAGATGGATCAAAGACCTAAATGTAAGACCTAAAGCTCTAACTCTTAAAAGAAAACATAAGGCAAAAGCTTCCTGATGGGTTTGCAATGATTTGAATACACCACCAAAGGCAGAGGCAACAAAAGAAAAAATAGACAAGTTGGAACTTATGAGAATATATAAATTTTGTGCATTAATAGACACGAGACTATAAAGGCAACCCACAGAAGGAGAAAATATTTGCAAACCATATATATGATAAGGGACTAATACCCAGAATATACAGAGAACTGAAACGCAACAACAACAAAATAATCCAATTCAAAATTTGGCAAAGGACTTGAATAGCCATTTCTCCAGAGAAGATATATGAATGGCCAACAATTACATGAAAAAATGCTCACCATCACTAATATTTAGGGAAATTCAGATCACAGCTACCAATTAGATACAGCCTCACAACCATTAGGATAGCTACTATTAAAAAAAAAACAGAAAATAACAAGTGTTGTTGACAATGTGGAGAAATTCAAAACTTTTTTTAAAAAAATTAATTATTTTTGGCTGCATTGGGTCTTCATTGCTGCGCACGGGCTTTCTCTAGTTGCAGCGAGTGGGGGCTACTCTTCGTTGTGGTGCATGGGCTTCTCATTGTGGTGGCTTCTCTTGTTGCAGAGCACAGGCTCTAGGCACGCAGCCTTCAGTAGTTGTGGCTTGTGGGTTCTAGAGCACAGGCTCAGGAGCTGTGGTGCATGGGCTTAGTTGCCCCGCGGCACGTGGGATCTTCCCAGACCAGGGCTCGAACCCGTGTCCCCTGCATTGGCAGGCGGATTCTTAACCACTGCGCCACCAGGGAAGCCCAAAATTCAAACCTTTATGCACTATTGGTGGGAATGTTCAATGGTACAGCTGCTGTGGAAAACAGTGTGGCAGTTCCTCAAGTAATTAAAAATAGAATTACCATACGATCCAGCAAACCAACTTCTGGGTCTTGAAGACATATTTGTACACCCATGTACAAATAACAAGCTATTATTCACAATAGCTAAAATGTGGAAGCAACTCAAGTGTCCAACGATGGATCATAGGTAAGCAAAATGTTGTATACAAATATGATGAATAATATTTATATATATAATATATATATTATTTATTATTTAATATATAAATAATATTTCATATAATATAAATATTATATAAATATATACTATATATTATTATATAATATAAATTATATTATTTTTATTATATAATATAAATATATATTTATTATAATATATAATATAATAATAATATATTTATATTATATAATATAAATATTTTTATATAATATAAATATTATATAAATATATAATATAAATATTATTATATATTATTTAATATATAATAATAAAAAGGAGGAAATTCTGCAATATGCTACAACGTGATGAACCTTGAACACATTATGCTAAGTGAAATAACTCATAAAGACAAATACTGTATGACTCTACTTACATGAGGTAGCTAGAAGTCAAAATCATAGATACAGAAAGTAGAATGATGGTTGCCATGGGGAGGTGTCGTTTAAGGGGTATAGACTTTCAATTTTACAAGATGAAAAGAGTCCTGGAGATAAATCGTGGTGATGACAGCACAAAATTATGAATATATTTAATACACTGAACTATACACCTAAGAATGTCTAAGATGCTACATTTTATGTTACATGTATTTTACCACAATACAAAAAACTAAAGAAAAAAAAAAGATGTCCAATAAAGAAACAGTACCTTTTATTACCAATGCCCAATCTGCTTAGAGAGATGAGCATGCAACATGGAGGGAGGGGCTTGGAAAGGTTGTGAAAGGAGGGGGCCTACGTCAGGGTTGGGCTTTGAAAGATGGTCAGGAATTTGGTAAGCAGAGTTGACCAGGATGGTAGAAGGGACCAGAGCTTGTTACAGAACAGTGATCTACTGAAGAAGCTCTAGCAGCAACTTGAGATCTGGAACCCACTCCACAGCTGTGAATGAAAGCACTTACTCACCTTTTAGAATGTATTTCTTTAATATTTAGGTACTGGAGTTATCTTTTATGAGTTTACAATTCCATCCCCATCAAGCCCTAATCATTCACTGACAGAAGGTTTCTAAAGATATCATCTTGAAACCTTGTTTATCCATATTCGTGATTGAATATCAGTGTTTAATCTGTAACAGAACAGAGTCCAGGGTCTACAGTAGTATCCTAAACATAGTAGTTAATCAAATGTTATTAGTATAACAAATACCTGTTTCTTACATTTGGAAATTGAAGATGAATTTTTTTCTCATCAAGTGAATATCCAATACTACCTTCAAATGAGTAAAAGTGAGTTTATTCTGTTATTTGGTTCCTCCTCTTTGATTATTTAAAAAGGAAACACTCCTCTCAAAAATGCATAAGTTGGGGCTTCCCTGGTGGCACAGTGGTTGAGAGTCCGCCTGCCGATGCAGGGGACACGGGTTCGTGCCCGGGTCCGGGAAGATCCCACATGCCGTGGAGCGGCTGGGCCCATGAGCCATGGCTGCTGAGCCTGCGCGTCCGGAGCCTGTGCTCCGCAATGGGAGAGGCCACAACAGTGAGAGGCCCGCGTACCGCAAAAAAAAAAAAAAAAAAAAAAGCGTAAGTTGAATCCAATCATGAGGAAACAATCAGATAAACCCAAATTGAGAGACGTTATATAAAATAAATAACCTGTACTCAAAAATGTCAATGTATGAAAGACAAAGAGAAGTTGAGGAACTGCTCCAGATTAAAGGATACTAAAGAGACATGATTTCCAAATGTAGTCAATGATCCTGAATTGGGAGGTGGGGTGGGCTGGAACGTGGAGGAAATGTACTACAAAGGCCATTTCTTGGACAATTGGACAATTTGAATATGGATGGTTTATTAGATAATAATGTTGCATCACTGTTAAATCCCCTGATTGGGATAATTGTATTGTGGTTATATTAGTGAATGTCCTTGGTCTCAGGAGATAACATGCTGACATAGGGGTAAAGGATCATATCTACAACTTGCTTTCGAATTATCTAGCGAGAGATAGATACAGAGAGAAAGTAACATATGCAAAATGTTAATGACTCTAGGTGGGAAAGGATAAAAAATTCTTCAGTATATTATTTTTGCTAAACTTCCATATGTTTAAAACTTTTTCAAAATACAAACTTAAAAAAAAATTAAAGGGACTTCCCTGGTGGTGCAGTGGTTAAGACTCCGCACTCCCAATGCAGGGGGCCCGGGTTCAATCCCTGGTCAGGGAACTAGATCCCACGTGCTTGCTGCAACTAACAGTTCACATGCCACAACTAAGGAGCCCATGTAACACAACTAAGGAGCCCGCCTGCCACAACTAAGACGTGGTGCAACCAAATTAAAAAAAAATTAAAAAGAAAATACTAACAAAACTATAAAACATACCACATTTGAAATTGACAGAGGGTAAAATAATGGTAATGTATATAATTACCCACTAGCACATTAAACATCACTCTAACAGAGGGACTGAGAAGGAATGAAATGCAATAGGTTAGATTTGGCCCTATGAGTCTCACCTTAACTTCTCTGGGATTTTGAGGACAGGAAGGGAGAAGAAGTCTATTGGGGGCCTCTTTGACCTAGTATTTCAGTTGCCATTCAAAGGAAATCTTTTATGCATATGGAAGAATAAAGATCTATAAAGAGCTAAATAAATTTGGACATACACACACAAAAAGCACAGAGACTTGCCTTACCAGATTTTAAGATATGCCACAGGGCCTTCCCTGGTGGCTCAGTGGTTGAGAGTCCGCCTACTGATGCAGGGCACACAGGTTCGTGCCCTGGTCCAGGAATATCCCACATGCCGCGGAGCAGCTGGGCCCTTGAGCCTTGGCCGCTGAACCTGCGCGTCCGGAGCCTGTGCTCCGCAACAGGAGAGGCCACAACAGTGAGAGGCCCGCATACCACAAAAAAAAAAAAAAAAATCTTCCAACAAACAAAAGTCCAGGACCAGATGGCTTCACAGGTGAATTCTATCAAACATTTAGAGAAGAGCTAACACCTATCCTTCTCAAACTCTTCCAAAAATTGCAGAGGAAGGAACATTCCCAAACTCATTCCATGAGGCCACCATCACCCTGATACCAAAACCAGACAAAGATACTACAAAAAAAGAAAAGTAAAGACCAATATCACTGATGAACATAGATGCAAAAATCCTCAACAAAATACTAGCAAACAGAATCCAACGGTACATTAAAAGGATCATACACCATGATCAAGTGGGGTTTATCCCAGGGATGCAAGGATTCTTCAATATATGCAAATCAACCAGTGTGATACACCATATTAACTAATTGAAGGATTAAGGCCATATGCTCATCTCAATAGATGCAGAAACAGCTTTTGACAAAATCCAACACCCATTTTTGATAAAAACTCCAGAAAGTGGGCATAGCGGGAACCTACCTCAACATAATAAAGGCCGTATATGACAAACCCAGAGCAAACATCATTCTCAATGGTGAAAAACTGAAAGCATTTCCTCTAAGATCAGAAACAAGAAAAGGATGTCCACTCTCACTACGATTCAACATAGTTTTGGACGTCCTAGCCACAGCAATCAGAGAAGAAAAAGAAATGAGAGGAATACAAATTGGAAAAGAAGAAGTAAAACTGTCACTGTTTGCAGATGACATGATACTATACGTAGAGAATCCTAAAGATGTTACTAGAGCTAATCAATGAATTAGGTAAAGTTGCAGGATACAAAATTAATGCACAGAAATCTCTTGAATTCCTATACACCAATGATGAAAAATCTGAAAGAGAAATTAAGGAAACACTCCCATTTACCACTGCAACAAAAAGAATAAAATACCTAGGAATAAACCTACCTTGTGAGACAAAAGACCTGTATGCAGAAAACTATAAGACACTGATGAAAGAAATTAAAGATGATACCAACAGATGGAGAGATATACCATGTTCTTGGATTGGAAGAATCAATATTGTGAAAATGACTATACTACCCAAAGCAATCTATAGATTCAATGCAATCCTTATCAAATTACCAGTGGCATTTTTTATGGAACTAGAACAAAAAATCTTAAAATTTGTATGGAGACACAAAAGACCCTGAATAGCCAAATCAGTCTTGAGGGAAAAAAACTGAGCTGGAGGAATCAAACTCCCTGACTTCAGACTATACTACAAAGCTACAGTAATCAAGATGATATGGTACTGGCAAAAAAACAGAAATATAGATCAATGGAACAGGATAGAAAGCCCAGAGATAAACCCACGCTCCTATGGTCAACTAATCTATGACAAAGGAGGCAAGGATATACAATGGAGAAAAGACAGTCTCTTAAATAAGTGGTGCTGGGAAAACTGGACAGCTACATGTAAAAGAATGAAATTAGAACACTCCATAACACCATACACAAAAATAAACTCAAAATGGATTAGAGACCTAAATGTAAGACCAGACACTATAAAACTCTTAAAGGAAAACATAGGAAGAACACTCTTTGACATCACAGCAAGATCTTTTTTGATCCACCTCCTAGAGTAATGGAAATAAAAACAAAAAATAAACAAATGGGACCTAATGAAACTTCAAAGCTTTTGCACAGCAAAGGAAAACATAAATAAGATGAAAAGACAACCCTCAGAATGGGAGAAAATATTTGCAAATGAATCAACGGACAAAGGATTAATCTCCAAAATATATAAACAGCTCATGCAGCTCAATATTAAAAAAACAAACAACCTATCCAAAAATGGGCACAAGACCTAAATAGACATGTCTCCAAAAAGACATACAGATGGCCAAGAAGCACACGAAAAGGTGCTCAACATCACTACTTATTAGAGAAATGCAAATCAAAACTACAATGAGGTATCACCTCACACCAGTCAGAATGGCCATCATCAGGAAATCTACAAACAACAAATGCTGTAGAGGGTGTGGAGAAAAGGGAACACTCTTGCACTGTTGGTGGGAATGTAAATCGATACAGCCACTATGGAGAACAGTATGGAGGTTCCTTAAAAAACTAAAAATAGAATTACCATATGATCCAGCAATCCCACTACTGGGCATATACCTAGAGAAAACCATAATTCAAAAAGACACATGCACCCCAGTGTTCATTGCAGCACTATTTACAATAGGCAGGTCATGGAAGCAACCTAAATGCCCATCAACAGATGAATGGATAAAGAAGATGTGGTACATATATACAATGGAATATTACTCAGCTATAAAAAGGAACGAAATTGGGTCATTTGTTGAGACGTGGATGGATCTAGAGACTGTCCTACAGAGTGAAGTAAGTCAGAAAGAGAAAAACAAATATCGTATATTAATGCATATATGTGGAGCCTAGAAATATGGTACAGGTGAACTGGTTTGCAGGGCAGAAATTGAGACAGAGATGTAGAGAACAAACATATGGACACCAAAGGGGAAAGCGGCGGGGCGGTGGCAGTGGTGGTGTGATGAATTGAGTGATTGGGATTGACATGTATACACTGATGTGTATGAAACTGATGACTAATAAGAACCTGCTGTATAAAAAAATAAATAAAATAAAATTCAAAAATAAAAAAAGAAATTGTAAACAAAGTTCAGAAGACGGAGAAAGGACTGGAAGATGTGCTATCCAAGCTGACAAGGGATTTATAGCTAAAATATAACAAGAACAACTATGAATTAACAAGGAAAAAGGAAACCCATTAGAAAAATGGGCAAAGGATACAGAGACATAATTCACCGATTGGAGAATCCCCAAAAGATAACGTGTGCATAAAGCGATGCTCAAACTTATTAGAAATCAGAGAAATGCAAGTTTGCTACCATCAGAATGGCAGATAGGTGGGTAGCACTGAATATTTAGTAGAATGCAGGAAACCTTGTGCATTGCTGATGGAGTAATTTTTAATTCCTACCTCACATTCCACATCCAATCCTTCAGTGAATCCTGTTTCTGTTTCTACCCTTGCCTATGCCTCCCCACTGTTTGTTCTTCTAACTGTATCTGGAATGAGCCTTTTAAAACATAAGCCAGATCACATCCATCCTCTGCTCAACACGCTCTAGTTACTTCCCATCACAGAGTAAAGCCAAATTCTCTACCTAACAAGTCTCCAGCTGTGGTAGGCAGAAGAATGGTTCCCAAAGAAGTCCACATCCTAATCCCCACAACCTGCGAACGTTCTGTTACATGGCAAGGGGGCATTAAGGTTGCCAATCAACCTACCTTGAGGTGGGGAGATAACCCTGGGGTAATTGGTGGCTACGAATATAATCACAAGGGTCTTTATAAGTGAGGGAGAGGGGAACTCCCTGGCCGTCCAGTGGTTAGGACTTGGCACTCTCACTGCCAAGGGCCTGGGTTCAATCCCTGGTTGGGGAACTAAGATCTCAGAAGCCACTCAGTGCAGCAAAAAAAGAAAAAAGAAGAAAAAGTGAGGGAGAGACAGGAATGTCACTGTTAGAGTGATGACTGGCCATCGCTGGCTTTGAAGATAGAAGGGGACCACACGCTAATAAGCAAAGCGGGCAGCCTGTAGCAGCTGGAAAGGCAAGAAAACAGATGCTCCCCTAGAACCTCCAGAAGGAATGCAGCCCTGCTGACATCTCAGTATTAGCCCAGTGAGATCCGTTTTGGATTCTAACCTCCAGGACTGTAAGATAATAAATTGGTGTTGCTTAAAGCTACCACATTTGTGCCAAACTGTTACAGCAGCAATAGGAAACAGATACACCAGTAACATTCTGTCATCCCAAGCTCTTCTCCTCTCCACTCTGCCCCCCGCCCCATGACCTCATCACTGTTCCTCCAGGACATGCTTCAGGGACCTCTTCTGCTTCAGGGCCCAGGCACTGACAGTTCCCTCAGGCTGAAGCAATTTCTGAATTGCAAACCACTTCTGATGGGGATGATTAGTGGAGATAGCTGACTTCTGCTTCTGTCCAGGATGGAGTAACATGGACCAGATTTATCCTCATGCCTTAAACATCTTAAAAACAGACAAAACACACGAAGCAATGGTTTTTAGATACTGGACAATGGGTAGTACAGGAGAGTGATCCCTAAGAGAAAGGAGATAAGGTTAAGTCTTATGAGTGCTTAGGGCCTGGAAATTTTAGGCTTCATCACAAGGAAGGGGAATCCAAATTGAGTCTGGCCACTTCAGTGAACTGTGAAGACAGACTTCAGAGTTTGCAGAGGCCAAGATGGCTAGAATTTGTGGAGAGAGGGGAGAGGTGCAGTGAGAGAGCGAGCTCCAGAGATCTGCAGAAGATTCCCCACAATTCTTTGGCTGAATACTGATCAGTGTATGTGTGTAAAAAAACTATTGAGCCCTGGGGAAAAAAACACCAAAAAGGAGAAGGAAGAATAGTTCTTAGAGCCTACACAGGGCCAAGAATAGAGTTCTCACCAGTCAGAGTAGAAAGAACTCTTAATACACTGGTCATTGAATAGAGTCCTCAGAAAGGTATTGCCTCAGTAATGGGGTCAAATTAGCCCTAAATAAAGACTATTTTGGACCTAACAAAGCTTAAAAGCAAGCTTCTAAAGCAGGTCTGTCCAACAGGACTTTTTGCAATGATGGAAATATCCTGTATGGATTGTCTAATATAGTAGCCACTAGCCACGTGTGGATGTTGGCAGGCGAGAATTCTAATACTGAACGATCGATGCAAGCTGGATGTTGGAATTTGAAATATACAGAATATAAATGAGGAACTAAACTTTAAATTTTATTTAATTTTATGAATACAAATTCAAATAGCCACATGTAGCTAGTGGTTACTATTTTCAACAGGGCAGCTCTAAAGGATCAAACTGTTTCCAAGTAAACTTGTTGCATCTCAGAAAAAAGCCTAAATATATTTAAAGAAAAACCAAAACCAAAACCTCCAGCACCCAACAATGTCAAATCTGCAACACCTGGCAGCCAATAAAAACTCACCAGGCATGAAAACGAGCAGAAGAATGTGACGCATAACCAGGAGGAAAAAAATCAGTTAATAGAAACAATGCCAAGAATGAGACAGATGATAGAATTAGTATACAACAGCTATTTTAAATATATTCCATATTTCCCAAAGCATGGGCATGATGAAGTGAGAAATGAAAGACATTTTAAAAAAATCAAACTGGAATCCAGAGATGAAAAGTACAAATCGGACATGAAAAATATCGTGGATGGGAATAACACTGCCAAAGGAAAGAACAGTGAGCTTGAAAATATATCAATACAAACTATCCAATTAAAAAAAAATGAACAGAGCATCAGTTAGCTGCAGAACAGCAAAAAGCAGCTTAACATGTGTATAATTTTTTTTTAAGGGGACCAGGGAGGTACCGAGGAAGAAAAAAGGTGAAATAGAGGTTTTTGAAGTGAAGTTTGTGAAATGGAGAAACCTGATCTCAGACTTGCACAGGAGTATCTATTACAAGGGAGATAGCTCAGGTGCTATAAAAGGATTAGGTGGGGCAGGAGGGGGCACTCAGCACTCTTTGGGTTTCCACAGAGGGAGGAAATTTTTCACTTTCTTGGGCTGAGGAAGGAAGTCAACAGTCCTTGATAGTAAAAGAAAGGAAACTCTTCACGCCCTGGTCTAGCTTTAAAATGATCTTTTCCCTACATTCTTTTTTTTTTTTTTTTTTTTTTTTTTTTTGGTCTGGGGGCCTCTCTTTTTTTCTCCCCTCTCCTTTTGGGGGCCCCGCGCCGGCCCCGGCGCGCTTGGCGGGCCCGCGCCCCGGGCGCCCCCCGCTCG